>NC_053161.1:79565497-79876637 GCF_016835505.1 Polypterus senegalus
TATGCAGCGTGTAAAACGCTGTATTGTATGTTGCCCTCTCCAGAGTTGCATCTTTTCATTCACCTACAGTCGTATACACAATGAAGTGAGCAGTCTTTAAAAACCGAGTTTTTGGTTACAACGCACGACCGCGTGCAGCATAGCAAACTGTTTTACATGCTACATACAGCAAATCGCATCCGCAAAAAAACATGCGTCTTCTTAGATGCTCCTGCACTTTGTACACACTCCCCTCCCACCTCGCTGCTACCGTGGTCGGGTGTCTTGGTGGATTATATATAGAGAGGCAGCCAAAGCCACACAGAGCAATGGAAAGTCTACGTGAGTCACAGCTGCATGTATTACGCCGTGCGTAGAACTCGCACTATATAACAGGGCGTAAGCACAAAAGCTGAAATGTGCTTATGCACAGAAAAATCCAGATGCAAGAATCTGTGCGTACTCCAACTTCCACGTTCTTTCGCTACATAAATCCTGATCAGCATGAAAAGTAACGCTCATGCACGCGTTTTATGTAACGCCCCAACTCCTCCCAGAATTACGCCTCTTTGAATATGCAAATGAATATAAATCGCCCTTAAGCTCAGCCTTCTGTGAAAAGACAATGGGAAAAGCACGGGGGAATATATAAGAATTTCAGCGAATACCAAGTGGAGGCAAAGGAAAAACATACTATTTGTTCAAATAAACCGTGGTATAATCAACAAAAGGAAGTTGATCGAGTGACATAGCGTGTTGGAGAAACTTGAAAGCTCACGTTCACAAAATCGCACAGTGCCAGAAATAAAAAAGAAGTCACATATCAAAGTCACCATGAAAAGGTGAGTTGTAGCCCACTGTCTGAGTCCTCTATGTGTGTGAATTACTACTTGCTTCTTAAACCGGATCTCTTCCTCCAACTGGACACAGAATCCATTACATTCATTATATTACAGCTCTCTGAATAACTAAAATACTGAGATGTATACATGATATAATTTTTATGATGATAGGAGTTAAAGCACGTTATTAAACATGGCTTTCACGCCGTAGTGATTGTGTACGACTTTCGATGAAATAATTTATTGCAGCAGTACTCAGGGGCGGCTCTAGGCTTGTGGTGGCACTGGGCAGAGGAAGAATCGGTGGCTCCTTTGCCCGCCAATGTAAGTAATGCAGTTTATGCACGGTGGATGGCCACGTCCGTTGTGGACACTGCATAGCCACCTCGTGCTCATGACACAAGTATTTAACTTTTGCCGAAATTTGTAGCTGCGTTTTTAGCTGTGTTATTTTCTCTTTCTGTTTTATATTCAATATATATTGGCATAGCCACCACTGCAGTCCTTGCTTTTCTTTCCCCAAATACCCAATCAGAATTGGGGAGCGCCGATTCTTCAAAACATTTAAGGAACATTGAAATATCTTCGTAGTACATGTTTAATTATTCTATCCTTCACGACCCTCCCAGTGAAGAATATAGATTATTTAAATGAAGTTAAAGTTTTATCTGTATAATATAATAAACATATGTTGCTGCATTTCACCTTAAAAATGATATCGTCATCATATGTAAATACACGCTTTATAAAGTGGCTCAGGTTGTGCGATATTATAACTGTAGTGCAAGTTTACAGTGGGGTGATTGTACTTATAAGTACAAACAGTTCTACAAGGAGCAATTGATTGAGTGCGTTTATAGTTCTTGGGATGAAACTGTTTCTGAACCGCGAGGTCCGTACAAGAAAGGCTTTGAAACATTTTGCCGTGGCTGAGACACCGTGTACTTGAAGCTGTGTACCGATAATTCTCTTTCCGATCAGCTGCAGCTGTGATTCAAACTCAGCTACAGTGATATAAATACTCCGAGTGGTGCAGTGAGAGTAATATGGAAAAAGATGATCTGCTGTGGCAACTCCTAACGGGAGCAGCTGAAAGAAGAAGGTGCAGTTAGAGTAACAACGCTAAAAGCAGTTATGGTATTTAGAATACTATGGCTATTCCCTGGACCATTATATTGTTACAAGTTAATTACAATCAGATGAGTTACACTAATAAACAATATGAGGTTTGTTTCAGTGTATTTATAAAGCCACGTCAGGAAAATAACGTGTAACCACTCAGGAACAGTAGCACTGCTTTGACGCTCAGTGCCCAGTCTGCAAAACCGAGCGGAGAACTTTTGTACGACAAGGTATGAGGTACCGTGGAAAAGTGCGTGGCTTTACGCCAAGTGTAGGTTTTATACATCGCGATTTGAACGTGGAAAAGTTCTTATGCAACATTTCTGTGCATACGAACCGTTTATACATGAGGCCCCTGGACTGTACAAAGACGACAATGACTCGAGTGACGAGTTGGAGGTGGGCACATGAGCAGGTAGTGCATACTGGACAAGCAGACTAGCATGACGGAGGGAGCGAGTGGACGTCCTTCTCTTCTACTCCCGTTCCACCCTCCGCACCTGAGCGCCGCACGGACGATTGTGTGTTGGTTCGTTTCGTGTATTGTTACAATGTTGCTTTTCTTGCTGATTTATTACATTACCGATTTTTCAAATGTTAATTTTCTCCCTGTGCTTAAAAATTATGAAAAAAACCGGCCTGATTATGCGGCGTATGGTACGCCACGGGTTGGCTAGTTTTCTAAATTCACCCAGTTTGGCCAGTTGTCCTCCACAATTTTGGGGGCTATTAGAGCAGAAGCTGCTAATGCCATTTCTGATGTCAACCTCTGTTTGTTGCATTTTATAACACCCAGTGGGGACAGAGATCTTATTCGTATTCTGCAAACTTTTATTATTTATTGTATTTGTATATGTACAAACTTCCTTTTAAATGTATAGGTAGACATTGGGAAATAATAGTGTGTTTAATTACTTGGTTGGAACAAAGTCAGCAACTTAAGGGAGACTATAGGACAGAGCGATGAGAACTTCTTTTTTGTAGAACTGGAATATTTCCTACATTAGCATGTTTGGTGTTCTTTTACCTTCCAAGTTGCAAATTATTTCACTGTTGCATCACGTCATTATAGCGGTACACTTTGAGGTTTTGTTGTGACAAGCACTGTTAAGTGAAAATTAGATTGAGTAGCCTCAGAAATTTGGTGCAGTAGTGGATGGCCCAGAGATAATGTTTGTAATATTGCAGGATGATAAGCTTACGGCCCTAAAAACATACAAAATAAGACTAGCTATTCCCTTGCCATGACTGTAGCATATTGAACAAGCCACTGTTTTGGAGTTTTTTAATCATTCCCTAGGCAACAATTAAAATAAAGATTTTGTAACTACATAAGCAAAAAAATGTATTTAAATGATGAGCACATTCATTTGTATCAACTCACAGGTTTTCACAACAGCATATAATAGAGATTCTGACAGGTGTGTCTTGACAGGTGTGAGGTCTTTTTTTATCACATTGCATGTAACAGGAGTAAAAAAGAGTCAGGAAGGATGAAAGGCCACTTATTCTCTATACATTTGAGAATAAATGCTCCAGAATGAAAATCTTAAATGTTAATTAAAATAACAAACAGAAGCTCTGTATATGCATAATGTACAGCAGAGAACCGAAAAAGAGCTGGTGTGAGAAGCAAACTTGTGGGATGTAAAACTGTTATTTTCATTAAGAATTGCTCCTCAGTCTGCAATAAACAGACTAGAATTGAAGAGTTATTTTAATTGATGCCTGTAATCTGGTCCACTCTGCTTTAGTGCAGTGTGTGCATGCGTTAGCCTTTGAATGGACTAACATTACTTTATAGGAAGGGTTCTTGCCTTCTGTATTCTTGTAATCAAAACGAGCAGTTTCAAACAATGGATGGATAGACTGCTGGGTTATACCCAGTTTTAGCAATCCTTCATTTCATAAGTTGTATACTGAGGAGGGGGTCATTTACACATCAGATGTGGCTTTTTAATTTCACCATGTTCATTTTTGCTCATAATTAAAAGTGCTACATTATTTGTAAAAACCAAATGAGTAGTAGTGCTGCTTGGAAGAAAGATACATGGGGAAGATACCCAACCACTACTAAGAAACAGTCATCATTGAGTGCTCAGTTAGTAATAGCATCATACTGTACCTGAAGGTGACACTGTTTAAAGCAGAATAGACATTTACCAGCTCATTGTACAAGTAGGTAAGTCAGAGAAAAGATTAGATTAAAGTTGGCTTTGAATGCAGCATGGTTGTAGAGTCATTGGCTGTATAGTATATATCAGGAAGAGTAATGTTGGGGTGTTTGTATTTGGAAGTTCCATGGCAGTACTGTATTGAGAATAGTTGAACACCAGAAAAAAAGTAACCTTTTCAAAAGATTAAAAAGATTGTCAGTCACCCAACATTGACATATTAGACAGTACTACCAGCTGAACCTTTTGTGATAACCTGATATTCCACTTCTGCTAACACAGAACAAGAAGGTACAATTGAAGCCAACTAAGAAGCAAAATCACTAAAATATTAACTAGTTTAATGTGTTCCACTGGCTCCTGAATTACACTGGTGGGGCAGTTTGGAATAGAAAAAAAAAGGTTTATGACTGGAACCTTCAAGATGGTATTTTATAGATGTGTGGTGTACTTTTGTGGAATAGAATGAACATTATGGAATTATTAAGAGTAACTATTATATACCATTATATATCTCAGCATATTTGCCAATATATCTGCCAGTGGATTTTCAGGAGATAAATGTTATATGCCACAAGGCCAGAAAAGTCCTGGAATTCCTCAGGGCACTTAATAGTAAATTGAGCTTAATGCAGACCTCAAAACATTGAATTGTCTGTAAAATGAGAAAACAATTAATTAATCCACACTGAAATACACCTCTCACTAATTTTAAGTGACTATGTGACACATGTGCATTGACCTGTTCCAGCATCTTTATATTGCCATTTTGACACCTTGTTGACTCCATACCCTGTTAAAGTCAGGGCTGTACTGACTATACATGATGGAGCAACCTGTTATCAGGTGCACATATAGAACAGTATGCTGTGTTCTCTAAAAGGCCATCTGCCACAAATGTGTTGTTAGCACCACATTTACAGTACAGTTGGAAAGTACTGATTTGGTTGCACATATTATTTATTTACTAGCCACGCTACCTAATGAAGCCATATCATAGGAAATGTAAAAAATATTTGATATATCTTGGCTTTTGTATACCTTCAGCACCTTTCCTAAGTATCTGCATATGTCTGAACTTCTCTTGACCAGTGGACCCTCTTGCAAAAGTGCTTCTGAGGCTGTCATTATTTTCAAGGCACCTTTCTCACATCCTGTCCAGTTTTATAGTTCCTGTTTTTGAAGGTGACTCTCTTGGCGTGCTTCCTATGCCTTTTCTCCTTCCTGTGTGCCTCTTGTTCACTCTTCCTCTTTCAGTCATGTCACCAAAGCCAAACTGGCCAACACAGCAAATCCCAAACTGTCCCAATCAGATTGCTCTAAAGGACTGAATACACACACAGGCCTTAGTATTTTATTGTACTGTATATTAGAATCCTGCAATATGTTAACATGCCTTGTGCCCAGTGTTGCCAAGAAGGATTCTGCACCTTCCTGAGGCCAAAATACAGTAGATTAGCTGGTTTTAATTGTATTTGTGGTCCTAAAGGAATTTTAAAAATTAAGGTATTAGAGACAAAATATCAAATGTAAAGACAGATAGGACAGATTAGTTGGCAAAATTAAAACCCGTGCTCCCATTTTGAAGAAGGTTTGCTAACAACATGTTTGTGGAAAATGTTTAGCACTTGTTTTCCTTGACCTCCGATTATCAGAAGGCAAGTGTACTATCATGTACTATTTCAGGCATGCTACGTTTCTGCAAAAGGATATAGGCAGCATCTGAAATACAATAAATATCCTGACTTCATTACTTAGTTTGTAAGTGCAGATTGGTAGGATAGGGGGTGGATGAGGCTGTGTTTCAAATAATGCTGAAATGTTTGTCTTTTGTCTAATTATTGGAAATTGGAAGAGAAAATAATATTGTATTTTCACTTTTTTCTTTGCTGTTTTTTCTGTGCTGACCTTATCTACATCATGTCAGAAAATTATTCATATTTTTCTCATTTTTGATTTTTTCATATCTATTGTAATCCAAAGTAAAGAAAATGAAGTGGTTCTTCTTTAAGATTGCTCCTGCTGTTGTGTTTAAATGTATAGCAACACATTTTGCTGACAGCCAGGAAAAAGTTTTGGTACAAAAAATGTGTCATAGTAAGCTGTGAAGGATAAAGGGCCAAGTTAGTGAGGTAAGAGAAAAAGTATGAAGGAATGAAATCCAAGCATGCATAAAGTGTTTGCTGCATCTTGACATGTTGGTGAGAGTGCTAAGAGTCAGGTAGTTTGGTCAAATTATGAAATGATGAATATTTAGGCCATGCCAAGCTGTTAATGAAAAGATTTATCACTAGGAAGAATAATATACAGTACAATGTAACATGTACCAACCCATTTTAGGTCCAGTTTAATGTTAAGGAGGGAATGGTTTCAACCTCGACAGCACTAGGCACAAGGCTGAGCTCATTCAAACATACTCACACACACACACAAACAGAGGAAGAGTTTGCAGTCACTGTTACACACTTGTGCATAGGGTTAATCTTCAAGGTTCTCTCAAAGTTAGTGCTTCCACCTCGGAGCAAGAAGAGGTGCTGTCGCTAACCATCTTCTTGTTTCCCCCACATGAAGACCATGAAGAATCTTAAGACAAGCCTACGTCTGTCTCACATGCCCCACCCTACACAGAATTGTTCTATATAAGAGTCTTTTGAACCGAGCAGTTAATGGAGAAACACTGTTGACGTCTAGTTTTCTAGTCTGCTACATTCATAAATATCGTTTGCCGATTGTCACTAATTTTCTGTTGATTTTTGACTCTATTTTTGTTTAAAAGGATAACTAAATAGGGCTACACAAGTCATACTCCAATCCTTGGACCTGTGTCTGTCTGTTCCTTACTTGACACCACTCAACCTAACACACATGGCTTTGTGAATGTAGGAGGACAGCCTGAATAATCTTGCAGGATCCCATTCAGAAACTAGAAAGACATGCAGACTCAGGCAAAGTGTCCAGACTCACGATAATAGATCTTTAAGTAAGGCAGACTGTGGTACAGCCATGCCACTCAAAACATAATGTGTCCATTGTGAAAATTGTAGTCAGCATTATCTAAAATAAATGATTTATCATTATTCATTCATTTTCAAACCTGCTTAATCCAATTAAGGGTAGTGACAAAATTGGGCACATGGCAAGAGCCAGCCATGGCCTGGGTGATAGGCCATCATATTCCATACAGGATAAAGTCCCCAAATAATGTTATCTTTTTTATCTTTGTGCTATAGGAGAACAACCAGAGTGCCAGTAGAAGAACACACTTCAGAATCTGAATCAAGTTTATTCGCCAAGCACAAACATGTACAGTACAAGGAATTTTAGTCGGTACATAGGGTGCATGCATGAAGGCAAACACAGCTATACGACAGGTGAAAATACAGTGGTCACTGTAACACTCGCACATTAATAAAACAAAATATAAAACAATAAAAACAATAAACAGTGTATAAAACTATGCAAAAACAACAGTTCAAAACTAGTGCAGTAACAAAATTACCAGAATACAGTATTCAAAAACAAAAATTGCAGTTGTGAGGTAGCTTAAAGAAAACACTGATTAATAGCCACTACCTCACTTGGGGAAAAAACTGTTTTTGTGCCTTGTTATCCTGGTTTATATTACTTGAAGGTGCTTACCATGAGGAAGGCCACGGAAGGGGTGATGGCCAGGGTGCGAGGGATCCATGACAATCTCAAGTGACCGACTAAGTCCTGAATAGGCGGAAGACTGTAGCCGATGATCTTCTTTGAAGATCTGAGAATACGCTGCACATTCATCTTTTGTGAAGTCATTGTTGCCACGGCTGGACACACTAATGTAGATTCAAAAGATAAATGTTTCTTATTCTTTTCTAACCTGTTTATTCACATAAATCTTGGGTCTGACATGGCAGCTCTGGGTGTAAATTAGGAACCAATCCCTTACAATGTTATAATTCATTCTGAGGCATGCTCGCTGATAATGGAAACTTTAACATCTGGCTTAATGTGTACCTTGTGATGTGAGAGGAAAACTTAGAGACCAAGATTTGAACCCTGGATTTAGAAGATTGAATACAACATTAGCCACTATACCTACCTCTGCATAAATGTCTGTACAAAAATTGTTGAGACATGAATAAACAGGATTGTACTCAATAAAATAAATGATTTAAAAACATTCAAAACTATGAAGAAGGTGACAGCTTCGCATAACAGTTCAGCAGCTTGTGGTCCATGTTATATGACATTAGACTATGCTTATTTTGCGTGTTTCTTTCTATATGCAGGCTAATGGTATGAAACAGGGATGGGCAAAGTCATTCCTGGAGGGCCACAGTGGCTGCCAGTTTTTGTTCCAACCCAGTTGCTTAATTAGAAAACAATCCTTGCCAATAATTGCATTTCATGACTTGTAATTCTCATATCCTAGATTTTTTTTCCATTCTAAGGGTATCATCCAAATACTTTGAAGTGTAAAATGGATGGGTAATTCTCAGTCCTTCACTTTTTTCTCTTGTCTTTCCTTCTAAGTATTTAATTAAACTAAATAGTGCACGATAAATACACACAGATGTGAAGGGTAACAAGCAATAATGGATAACTGCTGGTTTCTTTTGTCATTTGCATCTTATTGTCTTAAGGAGCAATTAAAAACCGAGAATGCAGTTGTTTAAGACTTAAATAGCAATAAGGGTTCAAAATCTTATTGAGGGAGATAACTAAAATGAAGCAGAAGATGTTTCTAGAGCAATAAGTGCTTCTTATTAAGCAATTGGGTTGGAACAAAAACCTGCAGCCACTGCGGACCTCCAGGAATGACTTTGCCCACCCCTGGTATGAAATCCTGATTTTCTCTCATACAAGTATTGGCCTTAACGGTTGCTTTGAAGAATGAAAGAGAGAGATTAGCATAGTTTTTTGACTTATCTCTCCATCTGTTTTCAGAAAGTGTTTTTTTCTACTTTATAGTGCTGGGACTGATCCCAACAGCCTATCTCACTTACACATCCCCATTGGGCCAATTAAAAGACACCAATTAACATCTTTGGGATATGTTAAAATCAGGATACATGAGTAAAATGTGCAAAAAAACTGTTATGAGGCAGCAGCGCTAAACACTTTGCCACCACACTACCATGTCAACTCCTGCTTCAGACTAATGAATTTCAGTATTTTTCAAATTGTTAGAAAAACAATTCTCCAGAAAGAAGCTGTGTGGCTCAGTTCCACTTACTGTGTATACAGAGTGCCCCAGGCATTCACTTAAAAATACAGGTGAATGAGCTGCTCGGCCTATTAGTATTCAGTGTCCATGCCAGCATGGCCTTGTGGAGGCAGCATTTACATGAATCTGGAGCTTGTGTGTACGTGGGAACCTTCTTCAGTTATGAGTTCCCTCTACTAATTTTCATACTTCCATACTTAATACTTATTCAGAACATTACTGAAGAAAGTAAAACTAAAAATTGTGATGAACACATTTAAAAGCATTTATCTTTTTGGAAAAACTGGACAAAATATGACAGCTGCAGCACTGCATGTGTTAGGTTTCCTTTCTGACAAACACAGCTTATTACCTGAAAACAATGTAATTTAAAAAAAAAATCAAGTGATGTAAAGCTGACGTGCTTATAGCTGCAGTAAAACTGAGAAATTTAGAAACTGGCCTAAATATGCCATATCTTAACATTCTAACAGATTTTTTATTCCAAGATCTGCATTTAAAAAAAAACCATATGGTATCATTTAGGCACTGGGTACTTTTTTTCTTTCCTTTTAATTACTTTTACTAACCACATAAGGCAGCCATTTACTTTCTAAGGAAGTGATTTGCCCACGTTTTCTAAAAAAAAATAAAATACATGGAATTCATTCGCCGGGAAAAAAAAGATTAAAAATTAAAATGAAAAATCTGTTAGCTCTTCATTGATTCTGTGCCAGGCATTGTTTAATAACTGCATGTATCATTTGTGAAGAGCGTGGTTCAATTAACACACCTGCTTTTAATGTACTGCATCCTGGGACCCAATTAGGAGGTTTGTTAACTTTTGCTGCTGAGCTATCATCAGAAACGTCTCAGAATGTTTTCAGTGCTCTTAATCTTGTTGTCTGCTGTCTTTCTTTTATAAACAAGTGATTATTCTCAGGTTGATTTGCACCCAAATATTATATCTTCATCTTTACATTAGGGGCACCATATTACCATTCATAGTGAGCGCTACTACAAAGAGCCTTTTGAGGCAGATAACAATGACACAATTTGAAAGACATCCAGATGCATCTTGATTCCCAAGGTCTATCACACTGTGACTGTTTCACTGAAGAAAACTAATGCTTTATGTTTTGCAGTGTAAGCAAAGTAAGAGCATTTTTCTTTGTTTCATTGTTGTTACCACTTTTTATAATTACTTATTTAGGTTAATCAAATAAAAAATAGAGATCAAAATATTACAATTGTGGTCATATGTAGGAAGGTATATACTGTGTATGCAAACACAGAGAGAACATTGAAACTGAACACAGACACCCACCAGATATGGTATTTGACAATGGATCAGTGAGGCAGCAATACCACTCAGAGTGCTACCTGAAGTCGCCCAGGTAAAACTCATGCAGACAAAGGGAGAACTTGCAAACTCCACAAAAAACACTGAGGCATGACAATTAAAATTAAGACACTAGATTTGTAAGGTAGCAGTGCTACCTACCATGCCACCCTAATTGAAGTTTTTTCCGAATCTGAAAACTGGCACAATAGATGGATGAATGAATTTGTTGCATACACCTGTAATAGACCAGCCTTGATTTTTGCCCCCATTTGGATTGCCTTGGATGTTTCTGTTTATTTTTCATAAAAAATATTTGAATTCACAGTACTCACTGTGATGAGGTTTTTCTGCACAGCTGGGTAAACTGCCCAATCTCACACTTTCACAATGGCTATTTAAAAATCAAGCAAGTCATCTAAATGGCATGTGGTGCTTAGAAAGCCCCACTTATTGTTAGTGCATGTTTTAAACAACAGAGTCACAAGTTCAGATTGTGTGTCTGGCTCACCATATGACCATGTGTAAACTACTCAACTACATTACGACCAGTTTCAATGTATCACTTGTTAGTATTCTATAAACTTAAACTGCTTTGCAGTTTCATCAACATGAAAGATAAAGCACTGAGTCAGCTATAAAAAGTGCTTTATAAGATTGCATTTCATTGATTCAGAGTGTCTATTCACATGTTCTCTGAATGTTTTATCCCATACAGTGCTACTGGAAGCAATATCCTTTTCCTGCAGTTACTCGTATAGAACAGGGACCACAGGTATGGTGGGCTCACTGTGATGGTCCAGGTTGACTGTGGCAACCCTAACACAATGTGCACCCTGATCAATTGATACCATGACTGGGATGAGCTGTGCAAAGAGGGCACATAATAAGCAAGGGTGGGGTGTAACAAGTGCTCAGTGCTTTTATTTACAATAATCAAAGTTCAAAGTGGTTCAGATCGAGTAAAAGTGCAGTGCAGTTTTTAAATTAGTCAATTAATAATTGCTTTGATGCAAGAATGGGCTGTTTGGAGGTTTAAAAGTCACAATAAATAAATTCAAATCCAAACATGTTCCTTTCAAGCTCATTCTCCATCTCCGCACAGGCCCACACCATTCTAATCTGCCACACCCTGCCAATCTTCCACCTCCATTGGTACTCACTGATCTGAAGCTGCCACCACCATCAGCCACCTAAGGATGCCATGCCCTCCCCTGGGAACTGTCACATCAGGATTTCATCCTTTCCTCTGCTCCCATGACCCCTCTCACTCTCTTCAGCTCCACCTTGCAGTCTGTCAGCTGACAAGAGTGTCACCACCTCTTGGAGCTTGTGCAGCCTGTTGTCTCGCTCCCTACATACAAGGGGGTTCTCCTAACTTGTCCTCTTCTCGCTTTACCTCTCATTCATGAGTCGTGTTCTCCCTCTCATATCTGCTTTACAAAATTAAATAAAAGGAAGTTAATATAAAACATAAACAAGATTAGGCAATATTATTATGCAGTATGTAACAACGAAAAAGATAAGGTTGAATGCCCAGGAGTACAAAAAAAAAAACAAAACTAAATCTGCAGGGGTTCCAAGGCAAAAAGACCGCCCAGACACCATTGGGCATTCTACGTAAAATAGATGATCTAAATCACTCCTTATGGCTTTCAGGCTTTACATAGAAGAAACTGAAGATGATAGTGGTCATGTGAAAATCTGGGATGCCCGCCTCAGTTAATTCAGTTTGGAGTTGTGAGGAGTAAGAGCTGATACTCTTAAGCACTAGGGATGACAGGAAACACTGGGCAGGGTACCAGTGCACCCTAAGTCATACTTACACTCACACAGGACCAGTGTAGAATCACTAATTACACTCGTGTGCATGTTTTTTGGGAAACAGAGTACCTAGAGGAAAATGCACACGGACGTGGGGAGAATGAACACATTTCATATATGCCAGCCACTCAAATCTGAACCCAGAACATTGGATCTACAAGGCTGTAGCACTAATCTCTACATCAGTATGTCACTACTTAGAAATTTATATTCAAGTGACGTTTGAGTGATGTTCTCCCAAGTTTGAATGTTTCTAGCCTTGTGCTAAATACTGAATTGGATAAGTGGTTTCAGAATATGAATGGAAGGAAATACAGTACCTGCGTATGCAGCATATACAGTACAAACAGACAGAACAGTGACACTGTGCTTAGCAGCAGTGCTGCCTCATGGATCCATCATTGTGTTCCCAGCCAGATCTCTTGCCTGTGTGAAACTTCCACCTTTTCCCTCATTGTACCTTTAAAAGAGGCGTACAGTTTTCCCTATAGTAAATGATGTACTGCCTTTGTCAGTGATGGTAGTTTGACTATTTGTAAACGTAACCAGCAATGAGTGAAGTTCTTCACTAGTAAGTGAATTGGTTATGTTGTTCTTTTTTTCAGTTAAGTACTTCTGAAGGGACTAGGCAAATTTCATACCAGAGGTCTTAATTTATCATGCGTAGGCCATTAGGAAGTGGTTCTCCTTTCCCATGCTCATGAACACATGCAGATGCCAAATGTAATGTAAAATGTAAATCCAATAATGCAGTCTAAACAGAAGCAGCAGGGTTAAAAGACTGCATTAGTAAGCAACAAGACAATAAAAATGGGTAATGGATTTTAGAGAGAAGTAGCCATGACACGCAATTAAATAAAATGTATAAAAACAAAACAGAGGTAGACTGGAAACTTTTAAAAAAAGGAAATAGATGGCATATATTTGTACTAAAATAGGGAACTGATAGTTTAATTATTTTATTTAAAAATAGGATCAAATATGGTACTTACCAGAAAGCACAGTTTATAAGGTGATTTCTATTATGAACTTAAAACAGTGAGATGACCAGTTCAGATCCAGAGCTGTTAAAATGTCTTTCAGTAGTTTTTACTGTTTTTTTTTTTTAACTTTAATGAATAATTCAGTGCCCTGCCCGGGGTTTGTTCCTGCCTTGCGCCCTGTGTTGGCTGGGATTGGCTCCAGCTGACCCCCGTGACCCTGTAGTTAGGCTATAGCGGGTTGGGTAATGGATGGATGGATGAATAATTCATTGGGTATCTCTCTGGCTCCTTTTGCTACATGTCTTTAGATGCAGCTCTGGCTTACCTTAAGATTTACCTTTAATTTGTAAATGTGAAGTCGGTCTGTGTGTCTACACGTATTTGTCCATTTATGTTACATTGGGGAGATTGTACTTCTTGCATTATAAACCACTGAAGCCTGAATATTTCTTAACCAAGAAAAGCTGAAAATCAAAGGACATACTGTATATATAATTCCACAACATATAATTTATCAACCATTAGTTTGACTTGTGGAGTTTGCAAAGTGCTGCTAGAATAAGCTGCAGCCCCAGTGACACAAAATTGAATTAAAGCAGGTTTGTAAATGCCATGTTATGTTACTTATTTCATTATAGGGTCACAGGAAGCGTTAGGCTTGTTATTATTATTAATTTGGGAACTCGAGAGGTGTAGAGAATAGTAATGACACAAACTGAATTGATAATGTAAAACTCCTCACTAAATAATTGCGCCAAGGCAATCAGACATGCAAGTTAATGTTGAAAATGCAGAATAAAAGTTAAACAAGAAAGGAAAAGTAAACAGATGAGAGTTGTGCTGTAATGACACAGTAATTGCTCCTTCCAGCTATTAAATGTAAACCATCATTGTGGTTTTCTTATGTATAAATGGACTTTCAAGTGAGGCCCATGAGATTGAATCAATATTGAAAAGTGTTTTTCCTTATGTTGTCTGCAAATAGCTAATAGTTTCTTATCAGTCAATCAGTGAGTCAGTCAAGGACGTGTAGATTCCTTTCATCCAAAGGATCATGCATGTTAAACAGTATGCACACTCATACTTGCACATGCAGTATTTAATTATAAGGTTGTGATTTATAAATTATTTAGGTAACTATACATCATCTAAATAAAGAATTGTACAAAAGAGGAAAGTATGCTGAAATCATAAAGTTGCTATTATTTTGCATACATGCCAAAACACAAACCTACACAGTATTTTTCTTCAGTGAAACTGTCAAAGTGTAATACATCTTAGGAATCAAGGTGCAATTGGACATCTTTTATTGTTATCTGTCTCAAGAGACTCTTTGCTCTTTGATAGTAATACAGTACCTATAACATTAAAGCTACAGTATAATTTGTCATGGAAAAAAATCTTTTTTGAAAGTTGAGAATGCAAATTTATAGTTTGTCTTAAACATTATACTGCTTTAGCTTTATATCTCAGCCGCCGTTGAATTCCAGACAGAACTGAATTGCTTCTTGAAGCTGTGTTTATTGGTAAATAGATATAATTCAGATTTATTCTCTCTTTCATTTTGTTGTCTTCAGTAAAGAAATCAAGGCGATTCTTGATATAAATGTACTGAAAATTGGAGACTCGACTTCTATAAACACATGAGTATTTCATCATGCGATCTTCAGCTGCATATCTCTGTGTCAAAACATACTGTACTTGCAAGTTTCAAGTTTATTATAGTTAATTTATAGAGTCAATAATCTTGGAACAGTAGTTCATGGACATCAGTACATTCTTTTTACTTCTATGTTAATGGACATTTGATGATGGGGTCAAAGTTTCCTAGTGAATTCAGATTCTGATACTACAATGTTGAAAACATCAAGAAAGGTTGATTTAAAATGTTGTCTGTATGTGTGCGTGTGTGTCTGTGGAAAAACAAACCAACCAGATTTTCATATCTTTAAATTGCAATTTTTGTCAGAAAGTGATGCATTCTTTTCTGTTGTGTTGAGTGGATGATTACATCCTAGCAAAGATACAAACATTTTGAACAAGCATTTTCTCCAGTATTCACCTGAATGGCAAGACCTATGTACAATGCTGACTTCCAAAAAAAATGACTTTCTTCATACATTGTGTTTGTTTTGTTATAGGCTTCAGGCCTGTTCTTTTCAGTCTAGTCTGGTCTTGTACTTATCACCATATATTTAAAAAATGGTGTGACATATATTCAGTGAGGGCGTGACTTGAAAAAATCTCTTGACAAAGTCTCATCTCGTCCCAGGATTTTTTTATATAATAGAGACATTAAATTGGTGCAGTTAATATAATAAAGGTTAATTTGCTTGATTCTGTGTTATTGTACAGTACAATTGCTTGTATTGTATTGTTGAAGCTTCTGTTAAGTTGTTTCATGCAGTTTCCCTAAGGTAAAATTTACATTAAAGTACTGTATGGACAATTACATGACAATTGTTTTGTGGCATTGAGAAGCACCTTCCCAGTGGCTGGTTTCATTCCACAGTCAAACAACATGGTACATGTCTACATGTGTGTGATATGTACTGAATTAGGGTAAGTACGTGCAAGTATCTTGTGTACGGCTGGTACCAGTATTTTGCCCATTACTTCCAGGACACAATCTATACCTGAAGCTAAGCATGTTTTGGCCTACCCAGTACTTAGATGGGAGATCGTCTAGGAAAAGCTTGTGTTGCTGCTGGTAGAGGTGCTGGTGAGACCAGGAAGAGGTGCTTTCCTTGTGGTCTCTGTGTTAATCTCAATGACAATGACACTACTGTGCTGTGAATATGATGGATGAGATGTAAAACTGAGGTCCTGACTTTCTGTGGTTCTGTGGTCATTAAGATCACTGGGCATCTTTTGAAAGGAGTAGGGTTTATCCTGATGTTCTGGCTAAATCGCCCATGATGGCCTCACCCAGTCTGTCTTTAATTGACTACCTGTCTCACCCCTTCATCCCAGAAACTGGAAAAAGAAGATTCAGCAAATGGATAGATGTAATATATGATATGGCACTGTTACAAATAATATTATTCTTTTCTTATATTAAGATCAGTTTGATTAATTTAACATGTTATTTATTTCTTTTCAAGTGCAGTTTTAGAAAATATTAAATTAGATGTTAGGATTTATGGGATCTACTAGACAGAAAAAAACATGAAGTGTGTCTATTTGAAAGATGTGACACTAGTGTGCAGGCATCCCATTCAGCCACGTATTAATTTGCATTGAAGGTTTTATATAAATTGATAGATAGCTGCATCTGAGATTATGTTTTGTACTGTGCATTTTTGAGAACCAAATTCAAAGGAAATGTTCACTTCATTAAAAGTAAAATCCATTATGACTATAAAATGAGTACAACTTACTTTCTATTGCTCAGTTTGATATTGATTATTTTATGCTTACCTTTATTGTTTGAGACAGGTGTGTTTTCAGCAAATACTGTATAAATGCTGCATATATAGTTCTAAAACAGACAACCAAACACCTCATTGAGCTTTAACTAAATCCAAGTGCTTCTGCAGTCTAGGAGGTAACTGAACATTGTTGTCACTTTTAATGATTTATAAAATATGTAAAATTACTAATACTGAGAACATGATTTAAGGCCATGACCTGATTCTTTAAGTAGTGATTGATTCATTTTACAATATCATGAGGAATTATTAAACACAGTGTGTGTGAGTGGTTATTTGATTAAGAAGTTTGTTTAGATAACTTCAGTAATAGCATGCTAATTACAGTTGTGCTTGAAAGTTTGTGAACCCTTTCAAATTTTCTATATTTCTGCATAAATATGACATAAAACATTGTCAGATTTTTACTCAAGTCCTAAAAGTATATAAAGAGAAACCAGTTATACAAATGAGACAAAAATATTATACTTGGTCATTTATTTACTGTAGAATCCGGAATATAAGCCGAGAATTTCGTCCTAGATTTTTGGCTTGGAGTTTGGGGGTCGGCGTATACAACGAGTATCGTTTCAGATTCAAGATTTCCAGCGCAATGCCGGTTTTGCCGATGAATACGGAAGTAATTAATGATGAAACCACAGTGCCATCTTTCAGATGAAGAACTAACTTTGCATGCCGGTACTTTAAATTAAATAAAGAATTTATTCAAAAAAGTGTTTTAGTTGTTGATTTTATTAATAAAATTTATAACAAATTATCGGGAAGTTTAAAATAAAAATTTTTGTTTTGATTTACGACCAACATCTTGCATTGCAACCCGAATGCGGTCACGTGTATCTGCTTGTGTGATTGTAAACAAACAACCGAGAGCGTTAGTAAGCGTCAGTCGGACCCCAGGTACATCTGTTTGTGGATGTAATTTCAGTCATTGTAGTGATTTACCTATATATATATAATTCACTATAATTCACTAAGTCCATGCGAGCATGACACATAATTGCTAAGGAAGGAAGAGAAGGTAAAGAAAGCGATCACAATCGAAACTAAGATGGAAATTGTGTGGAAATATGAGAGTGCTGTTCGTGTGACCGATCTCGCTAATATGTACAGCATGTCGAAATCCACCATCTCGACAATTTTACAAAGAAAAGATTTACATAAGGAGGCTCCTTCTAAACAATAACCACCTTCCGTTTCATTCTCCTCCTCCCTTCCTGCAGCCCAAAGATGTCAAATTAAATGTGAGTACAGTATGAAATTATTGTTTCTAGAATAGAATAGAATAGAATGCCTTTTATTGTCTCTATACACATGTACAATGAGATTAAAAGCAGCTCCTTCAGTGCACACTTATGTGTAGAACACAACAAGTAAATAAACAAATAAACAAATGGTGCGAAAAGATGCAAAGAAGTTGCAAAAAAAAAGTATGGTTGTTTTTTAACCTTAGCATAACGCCGGATCTGCGGCCCCGCTTCTGCTTTCTTTCCCTCCTCCATCTGCGTCGTCTCCTAGACCCGACAACAATCCACGGAGAGCCCGCTGGTCTCACTATGTTGTCTGGGATGTTGTGCATGTGATGAAAAACACTCAAAACAGACGTCTGGCTCTGGACACCAATGTCTATAAGGTTCTGACGGGTGTAGCGGATGTTCGCCGAACCGATTGTGCACAAACAAGCAAAACAAAAACAACAAAAAAGTGCACTGAATAGGAGAGCCCTGAGCCGCTGCGACCATGAGCACCGCCATGCTCCTAACTTAATCTAGCCTATTTCTGGTAGGCTGTGCACTTTTTATAACTTTTTGGTTAGTACATTAGAAAAATTATTGGTGTTTTGGTAAATTATGCACATTATACAACCCTTTTTTATTATGAAAAGGTTAAGTAAGTGTTGCAGTGGGAGGTTCGGAACGCATTATGGGTTAGCCTTTGCGAACGAATTAAGTTCTTAAGTCAAGGGTCCACTGTATTGCGTATTTAAGTTTATCAAATTTATAACGAGTCTCCGGAAATCCACCTGCCAATGTACCGTATTTGCGTATATAGTTTCAACACAAAGGTTTCATTTTACCAAACTTCTCCGCAATCACTTCCTGGTTTCCATCAAAAATGCCGGCAGTCTCAAATTCTCGCCGATAAACTTAATAAATATACCTGAAGAGACACTTTTAAGAAAATGTAGAAAATTTTGCTTGGAGAAGGGGGTCGGCTTAAATACCGGTCATCGGCAAATACATGTAATTTAGTAGATAGAGAAGGAGGTAATATATCAAGTCGACTTATATTCCGGGATCTACGGTATTGAGGAAAATGATCGAATATTGCATATTTGTGAGTGGCAAAAGTATGTGAACCTCTAGGATTAGCAGTTAGTTTGAAGATTAAATTAGAGTCAGGTGTTTTCAATCAATGGGATGACAATCAGGTGTAAGTGGGCACCCTGTGTTATTTAAAGAACAGGGGTCTATCAAAGTCTGCTCTTCACAACACGTTTGTGGAAGTGTATCATGGCATGAACAAAGGAGATTTCTGAGGACCTCAGAAAAAGAGTTGTTGATGCTGATCAGGCTGGAAAAGGTTACAAAACCATCTCTAAAGAGTTTGGACTCCACCAATCCACAGTCACACAGATTGTGTACAAATGGAGGAAATTCAAGTTTCTTTGGATATTCCAGATTTGATTCAATATTACAAAGCTGTGCTTGACAGTTTGCTCATTTATCTAAGCATGAGGCTAATCCAGCTGAGCATAGACTATCAAATTCCATTCAACATGTGATCCTAAAAGTAGTGTGGCACAGTTGTACTTGCAGTTCTTTAAAAAATTGAAGCTGCTATTCAAAGATCTGCAAATTCTTCCATTATGTGGAAGATGCATTCCCTTAATATGGACAGACGGATGCAAATAATAACAATGCACTGACAAACCACCGTTCAGCAAGATAAACATGTGTTTCAACACTTGATTTAATTATTGAATTGGCAAGTTTTTCAGTACTCTTCCTGAGAAACATAATAACATAGTTCAATTTTACATTGCTAATACAAGATCTCTGACATGGACTAAACACAATGTAGCTGTCACCTCTCAGCTGACTTGACTACAGCCCAGATTGCTCCTCATTGTTGCTTGCCTCATATCAACTTTCCAGACATGTGAGATCCTAAGGGGTTTGCCTTCTTAATATTCCAAAAGCTTGCTTTGCAGCTTTCATTAAATGCTTTTTTAGTTTCAGAACCCTAGAACTCTCTGTTGAATCTTCCCATGAAGCCTCATCATCAGTCACAGTTATATTGTGCTTAAAAAGTTTATTTCTTGTTGTCTTGATTTTCTTAGTGTTCTCCATGTTTTTCAGTGGACGCTCCCAACTTATGCATATAGACATCATGGGCAGTGTAACATGCACCTTTGCTGGCCTAGGTCCACTCTAAAAGACAGCAGGCAAGGAAAAGTGTGCACTTTGACCACTTAAAATAAAGACTTTGCCTATGACTATAGTGGAAGCAGCTGGGGGAAAAAACAAAACTCTGGTTTGAACTTCATGTCTTTGATTTTGTTTCAGTCCTGTTTAGTCCTAAAAAAAATACATACAGTAGTTAGATTTCAGATACAAAGATAGATTTAAGTTATACACTTAAATCAGAGTTTGGTGACATTTCTGACTACTCTTCCCACTCCCAAACCAAAAACATTTACACTCCATGCCACTCACAACAAACTTTTGTTGAACTTCCAAACTGTCCTGTTGAATGTGTTAGTAATAGTGTTTTGTTAAGTTTGCACTATAAAAATATTTAGTTTCATTGTATTTAACTGTTTAGTTTTTACCATTTTCATTTTAACACTAGGGGTGTGTGTGCCCCCTGGCTGCCTATGGCATCCTAACCCCTCCTCGATAGCTCCCTCTCGGTCCACGGGTATATTCCAACAAGGTCAAAACTCTGGCCCTGAGATTTATTTATAGTTATGGTAAATGCTAAAATTTTTGGAAATTGTTGTCTTATGTAAAATGAATGGTAATCTACTTGCTGAAGTATCGCCAGTATCTAACTTAATATGTGGTAGGAATACGACTTCTTCTGTATGATGACCAGTCATGATTTTGTCAGCAATTGAATGTCTATGCAGTTTTACCATATGTAAGCATGTGCTTTGTTTGTCGACTACTACTGTTCTTAGCAGAGCAGATGTACGTAATGTATTTTGTTTGATTAGTGTATTTTTTTTGATGTTTGTGCGTTAAACTGGTTGTATTGACATGAGAGAAACATTGTTTTATTCTACTAATGAAGATGAAAAAAATTATATTTAGATATACAATATGATGTACGGTTTTGAAGAAAAATGAACGTTGCATGAAAACGTCACATGAAAACATTACATGATTTCGCTAATCTTTATATATAGAGAGTAGATGTAAGGGAATAATGCACTGTAACTGTGCTGTCATCTTCCAAAGTGTAGGGCACCAGTACATCACAGGACCTAGCTTCTGTTTTACATAAGTGTACATAAATTTTTTATGTTATAATAATGTTCTGTTAATGTATTATGGTAATAAATAAGTAAATGTATTGCAAGCCTGTACTCAGTGAAGAACAATTATAAAAAATAAATTGAATTGCAATTTGAGACTTTTCACTTAGCATTAGTAGATGAATAGGTATTACTACAGCTGGTTACTTTAAAGTGCTGTTCCATATTTAATGCACATCTTAAATTGCAGCTCCCTTCACCCCTGGGCCTTTGATTCTTTGTAAAACAGGTGATAAGTGCACAATATAATCCCTCTCTTTAGATGTGTGCTATCACATAAAATAATTCATTATATTATCTTAAGTTTAGGTACTTGTGGACAGAGTGAGCCTTGAATTTAGAAAGCAAGTTGTCCAAAAAAAGAGGATCACGTAAAAATTCCAATTGATGTTATTGTATAGCAGTCCCAATTTCTTCTCTCTGAAGTTAAGTTTAGTTAAGTTTGTGTCTTGTTAAAACAGCTTCCTGCCTCCGTCTTTACTTGATCAAACCAAGTATGTTGCAGATCATTAATCACAGTTTAATATAAAATGATATCAAATTCCCTTAGTGTATTTCTTGATCACAGCTAGGCAGAGTCAACTCTAGCTGCATCAGATATAACCAACCTTGGATGGGGTGCCAGACCTTCAAAGCTTATACTTACACTCACAAGTTGAAACCGAAGTGGCTTTCCTGATCATTAGCTCTATTTACTGCATTTGTAGTATAGGAAATAATCTTATACAAAATTTGACACATTACAAAAAAATTGCACATCTGCCACATCAAAGAACATACTATGTTTCATTTTCACAGTGATGTAACTATTAAAGAGAGCAAATCAAAATAAAACTACATACAAGCCTCCTCTGGACCACGGTTTGCTCATTGTGCTTTCAAAGTGAGGCAGTGTCTGCTTTGCCACTGCAGCTTTTCTGGTCTGAGATGAGGAGTGGATCTAAATGCTGTCTAGTGGTGCTTAAGGCAGTTGTGCTCTCTCTCAGCTCTGTCCTGATTTGGGAAAAGAACGTCAATAAACAAGTTGGTGCTGTAGATAGACATCTGCTGTTCATGTGTGTGGTAGACCAGAAACTAACCTGGCAGTTCTGAGTGTAACACAAAACGCAATCTTTGTTAGGCACTGGTTATTGGCATTTCACACTCATTCATAATGGACCTATGTAGAGATGTCTATCGAGTTAAGCTAAACATTTTTTGATGCAGTAGGAAAACTGGTTTATGCAGCACAGGCCCAAAAGAGACACAGGGAGAACATATAAACACAGGCAGTGCCCAGGCTTGAATTCAAACCCGGGAGCTGTGAGCCTCTAGTGCTAACTTCTGTGCCACAGCAGGCAGTAAGTAACTTGTGGAAATGACCAAACCAGCAGCATATTACATTTTCCTAGCTGTTAAAAAATTACTGTGCACAATACTGTACCTGCAGTGGGCTGGCACCCTGCCCGGGGTTTGTTTCCTGCCTTGCGCCCTGTGTTGGCTGGGATTGGCTCCAGCAGACCCCCGCGATCCTATAATTAGGATATAGCGGGTTTGATAATGAATGGATGGATGGACAATACTGTACCTAAAGTTTATTGAAACAGATTGTGCCTGTTTTACATTGTAAAATAAATTGTGCTACAGGTTAGGGGCCCTGTAGAGTGTAAACTTTTGTGGCAGCCTTCTTTTGTGTGTTCTGTTGTAATAATTTGAGATACAGTATGTACAAATTTGTCAAGATATCTTATGAAGGTCTGTCAAAGCAGATTGCAGCAGCAAATGCTCCATTAAAAAAAAAGAAAAAATCCATCCACCCGGTTACGGTTAAGTTTAGGTTTGCTTTTTCACATTTCTATAATTCCATCCATCCTTCCATGTTCTATTTTAAGGTTGTATGTACAGTATGTACTTTATACACATGACAATACTACTATTCTATTTTTTTAACTTCTAACTTAAAATATGTAACTCTTACTGTCAGTAAAATTGTGTTTGATTAAAAATGTTTATACAGCTTTAATATCTATACATTTAAAATGTTTGGCCTTAAAGAAATGTCAGATAAAAGAGCTAAGAAAGAACATTTTGGTATTGAAAATATCGAAATGTTTCTTTCTGGGAGTGCTGTTTTCATTTACTCTCTTCAGCTTTTAGTCTCTAGATTTTTTTTCTTTGCTCCCTGATTTATAGGTAATTTCTAGTCTGCCATTGAGTAATGGCCTCTTTTTTTTTGGAAGCTTAGAGCTTGAACTGAAACTGTAGACTGCGGGACATCCAGTAGCAGAGTTTCGACGAACAGAGGCTGTACTGTTCTCGAAGTAACACATGAACATGGTGTTGATGTAGGAAAGCTGAGCTTCAGAATTTTCCAACAACATCATTCACATCTGTGTAACTGCCAAAAGTAAATATATGCAAATGACAATTGCTGTCTGACCTTTTGAATAACTTAGGTATACGTCACAAGGAAACCTTAGCTTTCAAAAACCTCACAGTGTATCAGTATGACATATTCTGGCTGCAGGCTTTGCATGCATTAGAAATATTGAGTTGAACAAAACAAGCTCTTCAACAGAAGGGAAAGGTCTCATGTCAGCGTGATCACTACATCATTTATCTAAAGATGGTACTGACAACCAGAATTGGAATGGAGAATCACTGAAAAAAACACAAAGAGGTTAAAAATTTGATATTTTTTATTGAAAACAGGTAAATTTAGTAAATAAATAGTAAATTTTTAGAGAAGAAGAAGGTCCAAGCTGAAATTAAAAGTGATAAAATAATCAATGTACTGTGATAATCAGGAAAAAGTGGAAAACATAAAAATCAGAGAACAATTAACCAGTGAAAAAATCTTAAGAAAAGTGAAGAAGTCACATAAAATGTAATTATGTAGTTGATATTTGTATATAGTGCAATTTCCAGCCAGCCATCTGTTTTCACTGGTCATTGTTGTATTGGAAACAGTTAGGTGTGAGGCGGGAAACCACTATGGATGTGGCATCAGTAGTGCCATGTTTTATTATGAATGATAATTATCTTAAAATGTAATCGTATGTGAAGCAAATTTTAACTCGTCTTGATAGCTATCATTCGCTAAGTTTATCATAAACTTCTTTTTAAATAAAAAAGGTAAAAGTTCATTGAAGGGTGTGTGCCATCTGGGAATCCCTTCACAACATCTTCAGTATTAAACTACAAAGCAATTCCTTTATATTGTAATAGTGACAGTCCAAGAGCAAGAATGAAAAGAAATCAGAAAATTAAGTGAAATATTTAAGAATAAAATTATTCAGTGGAAGAATGAATGGAGAAATGCTGCAGATAATAGATTACATGAGTTACAGAGAGGGCTGGAAAAAGCTGTACTGTATGTGGGGTGGTGTGTTTTTAATGCATATAAAGAAGAAATGCGCATTTAGGTACACCTTGCCCTTACTTACCTAACCTTTTGTCATATCCATTATATTTCTCTGCCTTGTCCAAGGTTTCTGGCCCAACAGATTGTCCTCCTAATCTGCACAATGATTGAACATGTTCTTTAAACGTCTTATTAGATAATGAATATAATGACTTTATATTTTTTGTATTTCTCAAAATCTTCCTACAGTGCTCTAGGGGGTGGCACTGTATCCATTACTCTGTTATCCAACCAAGCAGGGTGGTTGCTTCCTGGTGTACGTTGTTACCTAACCTGTACACCTTTTGAATATGGAAGAAAAAGCAGAGTAGAGAGGTGAAATGACATAGGGAGAATATGTAAACTCCATTAAGATAGTGCCTGAGCTGGGCTTTGAACCCAGGACTTGGGGGCTGTGAGTTAACAGCACTAACCATAAGGTCACTGTGTCAGTTAGCAACACTATATCCGTATCTCTATTTACTGATTTTTTAATTACTGTATTGGGTTATAGAATGTTTTTCAAGTAGCATTATGCACAAAGTACCAGCAAACTGTAAATGAAAATGTACCTTCACGGTAGTTCACATGATGGCTGAATGTAGAATTTTCAATTAATCTAATGTGGATATCTGAGATGTGGGAGAAAGTCAGTGTTCCTAGAAAAAGCAATGTGGACACAGGGAGAATGTGCAGCCTACATAGACAGTCAGTTGTTTCATCAGTGTGTATCTGGAAAAGGAAAAATAGTAAAGGTTGTTCTGCTCAAAATAAAACATAAAATATGTTAGGGACACAACATTATAGCCTCCATCAGCTGTGTCACAACAAACTACATGTAGTGTAGAGAAATTAACACCTAAGCTATTAGAGCAACCATGCTACCTGCAGCCCTACATTCAAATCTTTATTTTTTCTATTTTATAGTCCATTGAGTTATCTTAGAATTTTCTAAATGTACACATCTGGTGAATATTATAACATATTTGTATGTCTTCTTGGCTCACTGAAAGTAATAAAATAGTTAAAAACCTGTACCAGATGCGGACAAAACTTCAGCTTCCCTCAGCGCTCATATCAGAATTATTACACTTGCAGATATTCTATTCACGAAAACAGTTCTTCAAAATAACAAAGTGATCAATACATTCATAGTGCACTTTCATTTGCTTCATCTTAAATTTAAAACCTACCAGTTGTGGTGCTTTATTTTCTTTTCTATACTGTATTAAAATGATCCAGTATTGAGAAGAATGGTCCTTATTGGTCAATTAAGCTTTTTGTCGATAAGAAGGAAAAACTGTCATTAAAAGTAAAAAGTGTTCAGAGAGGCTGAAATGTGGTTATAAATTAATTTATCTGAGGTGTAAAGTGTGATGTTGCCTGGCCAACACCAGGCCATCACTTCAGCAGGGACATCAGACAAATCACAAAGGAGAATGAGAGGCTAGAGGTATAAAAATGTTTAGTTGGGGGAAACAGACTGCAAGAACTTGCAGAAAGTGAAATGAAAGTAATATTAGACATGCTGCATGTTGATTAGGATATGCAGATAACAATCTAATGCCCTTTATGCATGTGACAGTGATGACCTATAAACCTATATCTATAACTGGGAATGCTCTATTAGATGGCTGTCTTATTAAATACTAGCAAAATACCCGCGCTTCGCAGCGGAGAAGTAGTGTGTTAAAGAAGCAATGAAAAAGAAAAGGAAACATTTTGAAAATAACGTAACATGATTGTCAATGTAATTGTTTTGTCACTGTTGTGAGTGATGAGTGTTGCTGTCATATATATATATATATATATATATATATATAAATATATATAAATATAAATATATATATATATTTACACACACACACAAACATATATATATACATATCTATACATATACACATATATATACACACACACATATATACATATATATATATATACATACATACACACACACATATATAAACATATATATACATATACATACATATCTACATATATACACACACAGCTATTTCATATCAGTGCAATACGCTGCTTGTTAAAACGGATAACTCCCGCTCTTACGTGCAAGTCTGCGTGGATATTATGAACTATCGTATTTGTTCAAGTTCTATTTAAATTTTAAATAGAAGGAATTTTTATTTAGTCGACAGAAATATCTTTGGTAGGAATGGTAAAACAGACAGGAATATTATTCCTGAATAAATCAACTCAAACCTTAAACAACTTATAATATTTTGCTCTCCATAAAAATATATCCTGTCTAAATTATACAAGTTAGAAATAAAGTAAACATTAAAAGAACAAACATTCAAATTTCTTTACTCTTATGTAATTTTATATTTTATAAAAAATAAACTTAGATTTTAAATATCCCAAAAGATTTTGCTCTCCATAAAAATATATCCTGTCAAAATTATACAAATTCAAATATGAACATGCTGCATAACAAAACCTGGAAATATAAATAAAATGTGTTCCTTTCAGCAATAACAAATCAAATCATTCAGTTGTCTTTGCTCATATGTCATTTTAGAGCTGGACGCCTGGCATCTTTTTTGGCCACAGGTTCGTTTCTGTTTGGTGTGAGGTTCTGTGTTGTGGAGATTCTCAGGATGGATTGCAGGTGCCCATCAGTGAGGCGACTCCTGTGTGCTGTTTTGTTAGTCTTTATCACTGAGAAGAGCTTCTCACACAGATATGTGCTACCAAACATACACAAGGTTCGAGCCGCATGTAGACGGACTTTTTTTGTTCTTCAAAGTCACCAAAGCGCCGTGCAAACTCAGTGCGCTCAGTTTATCAGCAAAGTGCGTATTTGGGAACATCGTAGTGACGACTTGGTTTAACATTACTTGGTAACAGGGAAAGTGGGGCAAGTGGTTGTGTCTCCAATAAAAGCAGCCTCAATTGAAATCACTTTGTGATTGTGCACGGGAAAACGTCCGCTGAAGTGTCAGATTCTTATTTAATTCTTCTGCTTTCTGTATCTTCTGCATTGCATTCAGGTCTTTCAGGTTACCCTGATGTTTTGTTTTATAGTGCCGTCTTAGATTAAATTCTGTAATTACAGCCACAATAGCTCCACAAATGAGACACACGGGTTCAGTAAACATATACTCAGCCTCCCATCGGTTTTTAAAGGCTCTATTTTCAGAATCAACTTTTCTCTTCAGCATCGTGTGAGCTAGCGTTGCATTATGGGATCTGTAGTTTATTGTGTTACCAGCGCTTCATATACCCGGCTTTAATAACAATTATACAGTATATAAAATGATCTCGGGCGGATATAATTACACGCCGGGCGGATGTGGCCCGGCCCTTGAGTTTGACACATATGGACTAAATAGAACTTGAAAAGATATATTTTTTCAAATGTGATCGCGCAATTCAGATAGAGTTGACGCGCAGTACAGCCTGCATGCCTCAATTAGTCATCCTCCCCTCGCCCTTACTTTTTTACCGTTCATCTAATGAATACACTGAGTATGGCTTTACCAAAACAATCATTGATGGCGAATAAAGTATCCATTATTCGAGTATGTAGATCGGGTTATATATATATATACATATATATATACCCGCGTGCAGCGAGAAGTAGTGTGTTAAAAAGCTAGAAAAGAAAAGGGAACATTTTAAAAATAACGTAACATGACTGTCAATATACAGTATTTGTTTTGTGAGTGTTACTGAGTGTTGCGGTCATCAAGGATTTGATTATCATTATTTCTTTCAATCAGGTTCGTATTTGTAGGATGTGTTGTGTTCAAGTTACATTCTGTGTTTGTCAATCGTTGTAAAGATAACAGGTTTCATTCATCGATTCGTTTCTTACTGCATCAATAAACAGCTCGTCTTCTTCTTTATCTGAGACCTGACACACTGCATGCACTGGTTTTTTTTACGCTGTCTTCCTTTAGCGGGACATTGACTTTTTCCAACGTGTGCTTTGTTTCCGCAGTAGTTGGATTTATGAATATGCTTGTATGTATGAGACGCTTCATATTTTTTGCTGCCTTTTCAATTGTGTAATTCGGTTTTGTTCAGCTTTTGGAACTGTTGCCTTTATCTGTGCACTGCGTCAGTTCACGTGAGCCACTCGGTGTACATGCATCGAAGGTTCCCAGCTGTGCTGGTGCCATCTCCTGCTATGTCCATGGCTGTATTTAATGTTACCTTAGTCCTGGCACTTAAAACTTTCTCTCGCAGTTTCGCTGAGTTTGTGTCAAACACCACCCTGACCATCTCATCTTCCTCTCCATAAGCACAGTCCTTCACCCGTGAATATTTACCCGTGGCAGTTTGCTATTGGATTGCCGCTGACGGACGGCCTTATATGGGCAGGCACTAAATTACAAACGCCAGCGGCAGCCTGTCTATGAACTTAATTTAAAGTGTAGGTTTACATCGTGCTTTGTTTCAGTAGCAGAACTCATGAATATGGTTGTATATGTCACTCGCTCGCTTCTTATTGTTTCGCTGCCTTCTCAATTATATAATGCATGTTTTCTTCAGCACTTTTTTGAGGTCTTCCTGGTTTTCTATGTACTGCGTGATTACGTGGGAGGCGTGATGATGTCACACGAAACTCCGCCCCCACGGCGTTGAAGCTCATCTCCATTACAGTAAATGGAGAAAAACTGCTTCCAGTTATGACCATTACGCGTAGAATTTCGATATAAAACCTGCCCAACTTTTGTAAGGAAGCTGTAAGGAATGAACCTGCCAAATTTCAGCCTTCCACCCACACGGGAAGTTGGAGAATTAGTGATGAGTCAGTGAGTGAGTGAGTGAGTGAGTGAGTGAGTGAGTGAGTGAGTCAGTGAGTGAGGGCTTTGCCTTTTATTAGTATAGATTTAATTACAAGAAAGACTATAGCAACTTAATTGAGTTTATATTGTTGTTTATTTTATTACATACTTTTAATGACCTTTTTTTTTCAGGCTATGATTGTTTTTGGTAGAATAAAAAAAAAACTGTTTTTGAAAAGTAGCACCTTTGGGGTTTGCTAGCCATTGAAATATACCTATGTAATCACGATCAAGAAATAAAAAAGAATTGTTCAGACAGAGGATGGTGATTCTTACTTCTGACAGACTTTGTGTGCAAGCTTGTCAGTGTTTCATTTTTATTTTCCCTAAAGAATGTTTCTTCATTCATGTATTTGTTCATTTTCAAAACCTGCTGTATCCTGCATCTGTAACAGGATCATGGAAGTCCATAGCCTTGGGGTGAGCAAATGTTTTGGTGGCCGGACAAATTGCAGTGGGCCATATGAAATGTAGATGTGACTTTGAACCCAGGTAATTTAGCACATGTATTAATAACTAATGTTAACTTTTGCTACAAGAAATTCTTTATTTATAAAACATTTTTTATTAAAAGCTATTAAGAGCAATGCTCAAATACCAACAAGAGAGAAATTTTAAAGTAAAGTGATTTCATAATGACATTATTCAAGTTCCTTGCTTCTGTGCTAACAATTAATAGCAACTGAGATGTTTCAACAATTAATTCACTGGAAAGATGTTTATCTATTAGTACATTTCTATGTTTCTTTTTAGTAATTTTCATTTGTGAAGAAATCTGATTATAAATGTATGTTCTACCAAGTAAGGATGCCATGCACACAGCAGGCTTGCAAAACCTTACAAATCCTGAGTAATTACCAGTCAGTAGTACTCAAGCAAAAATTGCAAAATTAGTCTTGACGTGCCTAAAGTCCTGAAAGCAAGATTCCAAAATTCTCCGTGAAGGGAGAACAATCTGAGCTGCATATCTGGTGCAGCCCTCGCTTCTGTTTGAAACCTGTTCCTTGAAATTGGCAACGCTTGTTTTGCATGCTACATCTCATTCAAGATTATTGCAAAGTTTGAAAAATTGGCAACAAAGATAAATTAGCCACGCTGTACCAAAACTGAAATGGACTCACTTGGAAATCATAACTACCTCCTCTTCTGAGTTGGTGGTGAAGTATTTGAAATACATTGTGCCTAAAGGCAGGGTCCAGATACCACTGTGTATTTTAATCCTGGAGATTGACAGATCGTTTGGTGCGGCATCCGCAGTAATGCGGGCTCTGCAATGGTCCGTCGTGGTGAAGAGAGAGCTGAGCCAAAAGGCGAGGCTGTCGATTTACCAGTCGATCTACTTTCCTACCCTCACCTATGGCCATGAGCTTTGGGTAGTGACCGAAAGAGCAAGATCGCAGATACCCTTAGAGATAAGGTGAGGAGTTCAGTTCAGTTATCCGGGAGAAACTTGGAGTAGAGTCGCTGCTCCTCCACATTGAGAGTAGTCAGTTGAGGTGGTTTGGGCATTTGGTCAAGATGCCCCCTGGATGCCTCCCTGGGGGGGGGTGTTCCGAGCATGTCCCACTGGGAGAAGGCCATGGGGCAGACCCAGGACACGCTGGAGGTTTTATATTTCCTGGCTGGTCTGGGAATGCCTCAGGGTCCTCCCAGAGGAGCTGGAGGAGGTGGTTGGCGAGAGGGAGGTCTGCGCCCCCACGACCCAACCTCAGATAAGCGGTAGATAATGGATGGATGAATGGATGGCTTCACCAAACACTCCATTAAAATACAGTAATAATCTGGTTAGGTTGATCTAGGAAAAATTCCTCTTAATTTCTTTCACTTTACTTTTCATCAAATTGTTTGACCTTTACTAATTATTATACTAATTTGTGCACAGATTCAGAGTGACACCCAATGTTCAGCTGCAAACGAAATCCATTGCTGATAAAATGTAAAAACTCATTCTGTTCAAAAATGCACATGCAAAAGAAGAAGGGAAGGAAACCACTGAAGACAGATACACTTACCACTGCACAACAGGCTATCCCCATTTGTACGGTAAAAGTTTGGTTGTTTAAATATTTTTTAGATGACCCCACATAGTAGCTATGCATACACCAGCTACCATCTAATCTTGTTAACAAAACACCTCATGAGGGGATAGAATATTATAGATTTCTTTGAGTATCTTGTGGGCCATTGCTGCAGGCCATAGTTTTCCCAGCCCTGCTATAGTCCATCCCCTGAAAGAATTTTTTTGCAACAGTAATCAGTCACCTTTATTATTTATATTCTTCTGTATATCTGCCTGCATTATCAAATGTTACCTAGGTGAATAAAATGAAGTTACACCCCTCTGGAAATCAACATTTTGGCACAGTGGTTAATGCTTTTGTCTCAAAACACTAGCCACTTGGGCTTGTTTCCCAGTGCGGTCAATGTCTTAGAACTCCTCATGTTCCTATGCATTTTGTCAAAGTACTCTGATTTGTTTTCACTGGAAAGTGACAGCATGTTGCTTATTGGTTTTCAAATTTACATATTTGTAGTCTATAGAGTGAGGTGATCAGAGAGTTTCAATTGCTTATGGCTAGAAACTTATTCGGTATTACCCATAGAACACAGCTCCAGCCTTAAGTGTAGTAACATACAAGACTGCATCTCTGGCACTTGCTTACCATTCAAATCTGTGCCATTTGTGTTTTTACTCAATTTGTTACATTTCAGTAATTGCTCTAAAGAATACTCACTTGGCTTCAGAACCCCAACAAGCACCACACATTTAATAGTTCCCAATTCCTTTTTAGCAATGAAGTATGTTCTATTATCAGGTCCACTAAATTTTTCTTTTTCTTCAGTTCTGTGCTGCCACTAACATGTTACTGATTGAATCATTGTAGTCACGTGAATGTCTGGCATGTGTGCAAGTTTCAAAACACTAACTCGTATGTTTTGTTTTGAAATTAACATATAGAACAGCTCATTCTGTTGTCATTGTAGACTAGCCGCAGGTACAGAAATAGCCATGCATTTTGAAATTTGCCTTGAGTTTTACGTCCTTATTCTCCTCATTTTTACAAAGGTTTTCCTCTTACATCCCACAGACGTGTATTTAAGGTGATTGATGACTCTAAATTGTCATTGTGTGGGTGAGTTAATGTGAATTTGTGTGCCCTGTAATGGATTAACAGTCTTTCCAAAGCTGGGTTCTGACCTTGCAGCTAGGACTTCTGTGGTAGGCACTGGCTCACAGTGACCATGAACTGGAATAGAAAACGTAAAGATGGATGGTTGGACAATTGCAACCACTATTCTAACTGCTAACAATAAGAGGGATAACATGCTCACCATGACCATGAACTGGATTATAAAATGTAAAGATGGATGGTTGGACCATTATTCAGAGGGACTTAATGGTGCTGTGTAAATCATTTTAAAAAACCTGCAATTAAGAAATTCACTATCATTTGTAATTTCTTCATTCAAGTGATAAACATTCATCCATCCATGCATCTTCCTAACCCTCTTATCAAAGGTAAGATTGTGGAGTAGCTGGAGTCTATTTCAGGGCACAAGGCAGGAACAATACATAACAACGCAAACTAAAAGTTGAAACTTACAACTGACTGATTCATCATCATGTTCACAAAGCATTCAGAAATCTTGCAGTATTTTAATTCTTAGTTCACACCATAGTGGAATAAAATTGACAAGTTTTTCTTTCTTTCTTTCTTTCTTTCTTTCTTTTGTTTTAAAACAACAATTACATTTTGTTTTGTTTTTACGTTGGATTTTTAAATAAAATCATGCCTTCCAATATAGTGTTAGTGCCTGTATAGTAAAGTTTATTTTAATTAAAAGAAAACATCTGATTCATAACAAAAAAGCTTTTTTGTACTCTTCCATGTCTCACATATAGACAGTATATGTGAAGAAGTAAATGTGCTAAGTAGCTAATCATGCCCTGTTGGTTTTGTGTTTGTCTAGCCTTCCTTGATTTAAGATAAATATAAAATATAAACAAAGTCTTTTTAAAAAAATAAAACTAATCTTTTTCTGTATTGCTAATTTATTTGAAAGTAAATCAGCACTTCAGTATAGTAAATCTAGCCAGAAGTTATTGACCTGAGTAATCATGATGCTGTAAATCAGCAGTTTACCTCAAGGACACCATCATTTTGATTTAATATCTTTGTTGTGTATGGTTTTGTACATATAAGTAGTGACAGATCGATTCACTCTATATGTCAAGCTGAATGTTTGTTAGAACAAACTAAAATAATATGCCACTGGTATATTGAAAACTGACTAGTTTCATTTTTGATTAGAGGGAAAAATTTTATTTGATCCCCCACAAAATAGGATGGCAGAGCAATACATTACGTTGTATTACAAAAACACAAAAAGCAGCAGTTGCAGATAGACACATAGTTGCAGTGTGCTCTGAGCTGGGTGTGGTACTGTGCTGTTCTGATCTTAGTTTGTGTTGATGGTAACAAGACTAACATTCAGGTTTAGTGCTGTTGTAGTGTGACTAGCAGCAGTTGCTGTGTGCTTTTCAGAGTTGGAGAAGAGGAACAAAGTTGTGTACAAACTTAGTCCACATCAAGAGTAAGTTTCATTGACTTATTGTGGTGGGTGATGTTACAAAAAGAATTCTGCATTCCTCAGAAAGACTGTTATAAAAAAACACTTATATGCCATTAAAAAATGATGAAGCCCTTGTTAATATTTATATTTGGCGACCACCGCCTGGAAGGGGTGGAGTCAAGTGCCTTCAGTGGGCAGCTTCACGTTGCTGCAAGAGAGAAGGAAAAGGGTAATGTTAGCGATAGCACCCCCTCCCATTCTAGGGGGTTATTACATACTCTGATCCTCAGAGGCATATGCGTGACTATACATACAGTCTATGCATCACTTATGTATTTCTATGGCATTAAGTTACATATATATTTGATTCAGCATCACCCTATACTTCCATCCAAATATAAGTATAAAATACAGTATGGTTTCTATATTTTTTTAATGTCATGTAAGTGCTTTTTTATGTCCATAACAGATTTTCTGATGTGTGTGGAATTCATTTTTAAACATTACCCACCATATTAAGTCTGTTAAAACTGCTCCCAAAGTAGTCTTAGTTACTATGCAATTTGTTGTCCTTAAAACAACACTGCAACTGCACTTAGTCTTAGTCTTGGTCCACTGTTAGTCCACAGCTTTAAGGCACACTGAAACAGTGCTAAACCAATAAGCAATTCTTGTTACCATAAATACGTACTAAGACCAGATCAGCATGGTGTCATCCTGAGCTCATAGCACACTGCAATTGACCCCTTCAGTCCCATTGACTAGGGACACTGTGTTCAATATTTTACTCATCAGAAAGTCTACTGCTGTGAAGAGTATTCACTGCTGACACCCATCAGAACCTGTTGTACACATTATTAATGTAGGCATGATTAGAATCTAGAACCATTGTGCTTGGTGTGTGTGTCCTGCGGTGGGCTGGTGCCCCACCTGGGATTTGTTACCTGCCTTGCCCCCTGTGCAGGCTGGGATTGGCTCCAGCAGACCCCCGTTACCCTGTGTTAGGATATGCGGGTTGGATAATGACTGACTTTGCATTGCATAATATAAAAAATGGAAACATATGGATCAACATACATTTAACCATCTTTCTATTATAAAAAAAAAATCCTGGAGAGAAACACTAGGGTGACGAGACACTTAAAAGACCCGCGAGACTAAAGAGATTGTCCACGGGGCGTCTCGTGGAGAACTTAAACATGAGACTTTGTGCCAAGAGACTGACCCAGGACCGTCTTGCAATGACGTAGAACATAAGGTTCTTGCAAGACATGCTCTACTTACAACCAATATCAAAAAAGAGCACGGGCAGCAACACACTCAGTCGTGTTTTGGCTTTGAGTACACACAGATCCAGGGCTTTCAGCACATATAAACGTATAAGGACGATACATTATAAATGAAACATAGACAACTAAGCGAAGAAGAAAGCAGCGCGGAGAAAAGAGACTCAAAAGCGTTGGAGAAACAAAAAAGAATAATCTAGGTGCAAATTCAGAAAATAAGGAAAGTAATTATCAGCCTGGAACAAGTGGAATTGAAAAAAAAGCACATCCAATTCTGACGTTGGCGCTATACACATGCAGAGCAGGTTAGAGATTATGAAAGCAGTGGAATTCGAAAGGCTCAAAAAAAAAAAACGTTGGCGCGATACACATATGGAGAAAGTTAAAGAATATGAAAGTAGGAAAATAAGAAAGTATAAAAAAAGAAAGTAAAGATCACAGGAGCGCAATCAAACGGAAATTATTACTTGAAAAGGGAAAATAATCATCATGGACCAGGTGTCATTCAAAAAAAAGCAGGATAAAGTGCGGTCAGAAATAAAAGACAGAGCAGAAAACATAGTAAAACATCATAAAGAGGTTAAAAAACAAGGGGGACAAACACATACCACGCAGAGCAGGTTAGAGATAATGAAAACTGGAATTCAAAAGACTGAAAAAAAAAACCTAGGCGCGAAACACATGCAGAGAATCTGATGGGGTCAGGGAAATCCGGGGAATAAGAACAGTTTATGAGGTAGCAGCTGTGATAGTTTTACATTCCAGTACATTACGGTAAATGCTGGTAACATTCAGTCTAGTGCCATTACAGAGACCTCTTGCTGGCATGAGGTTTCTGAGAAGCATGACGACTGAACCCATTTTTATTTTTGAGTTTATACGGAGGCATGCCAGTGGGAGTAAGACTGTTAAGAAATTCTTCGGGGAATGAAAGTTGATCTGCGGGATCATCTGCGACAATGGAGTCAACGCTGGTGAAAGTTACTTCGTCGGTAGGGATAAGTTTCAGTACTTGTTCATTAAGGTGTAGCAAATCTTCTTTGGTGAAGCTTAATATAGCTCGCGTACTGAGTTGTTCCTGAGTGACAATTGAGAAGTCGATGCCTCGAGAACGAGGGTGGACGCGGGAGGAGGATTAGAGTTGGCGGACGGGGCTCTGTCGTGCGTACCCCATGACGCGGGAGGAGGGTTAGAGTTGGCGGGCAGGGCTCTGCCGTGCGTACCCCATGGTCAGGCGGCTTGGTCGATTTATATATAGAAAAGCAGCCGGAACCAAAAAGAACAATGAAAAGTCAACATGGCTTAGAGGTGCATGTGGACTGTAGCAGAGACGAAAGCGACTGAAGCTGTGTTTGGTGAGGTGTTGCGTGCAGGCACATGAGCAGGCAGTGCGTATGCCTCGAGAGCGAGGGTGGATGCAGAAGGAGGGTTAGAGTTGGCAGGCGGGGCTCTGTCGTATATATCCCATGACGCAGGAGGCGGGTTAGAGTTGGCAGATGGGGCTCTGTCGTGCGTATCCCATGGTCTTAGAGTTGGTGGGTGGGGCTCAGTGAGTTGGCGGGCGTGGCTCTGTCGTGTGTATCCCATGGTCGGGTGACTTAGTCAATTATATATATAGATTGGGAAAAGAGTTGCAGAGAGACAAATATGCTTAAGATATGATTCTACTAATGTGTACCTCTCATCATTATTACTTTCCATATAGAAATTGCGTAGCCTTTTCATATGTTGTGAATACTATTTACAATAACGACAACTGATCTAACGTAGCAAGATGTTAATTGCGGTGCACTGCGATTAATGCGCAATCAGACTAAAACAAGCCCAGCTGGGGATTAGTTAAACTTGGTATTGAAGGTTATGGTGACAATAGTAATGGGGACACTAGAGAATATAGGCAATTTATTTGTACAAAAAGCTCTCATATTGTAATCTCTTTAGTTAGCCAATAGAAGGTTTAATTTTGCTGAACTTCTCACCACATCCATAATGGCTAATACGGTACAACATCCTAGTACTACTGATAGTGACCAAGGAAGAAATTCATAATATTGAAGAGCACGAGGGAAAAACACAAACGTAACAATAAATAGAACAGAAAAAGTGCACCTGTTTCCTGGGCCTTCAATATACAGTATGTACAAGTTCTAGTCTGCCAGGTATGGTGGTATACCCACTTGCCAATTTTCAAACATCACACACAAAGTGTCCCTTTTACATCTGTGTGTGTGTCTCTCTCTCTCTTCTTTGAGAGCAGTCGCATATTAGCAACAGGAAAAGCATCCCAGAGCCTTGGATTGTGGACCCTTGCACCCAGGTACCTTTAAGGCTTTCAAAGTGTCAGGGTCATGCTGCGTTTTTCCTCTGTTGTGTTTTCATGAATTATTTTCCATTTCTGTGTATATTTGTTTTAAATATTTCATTCTTTCTTTTTAAATGTAGTTACATTCAATTAGTTGTCTTTCCTTTACTTACAGTAATTGTTTTGTAATTTATTTTGTCTTTTAATGCTTCTGTTTTGCTTTACTGTTCTTCTTTTCACCATTTGCTAGTGAACCTAAGGGTATTATTCAATAGATCAGTAACGTTTATTCTTGGGTGAGCTGCAACCTTGAAAATTCTATTGTAGATATCACAAAATATCAACATTGTTACTAAAAGAGTAGATCAATCAGGAGCAGGGAAGCGGAAAAGGAAGGAGGAATAAAAAGACAAAAAGATTATAGGATTTTGTTTTCTCGTTTTAGCTCTAACTTTATTTCACTTGTTTTGACTTGGAATTGAAAAATGCAAAGTTCTGGCTCCAAGGCACTCTGGTTAGTGAAGGTTTGCTGATTAGATGGTTTTCTCTATAGTTATAATGTTTAAATTTTTTTCTAGTTTATCAAGTGTAGATACCACAGAAAAAAATTCTCTGTTCTTCCACACCTCAATGCTTGCTGTTTACAAAATTCTGCAATTTATTCAATTATTTTATTATTCAGTAATTCAGTTGGTCATTATTTTTGTATTATTACTGGTGTTAGTTAATTTATTTATTGTTTTTGCTGTTAAGCTGCTTAGTTATAATTTTTTACACTGTCATTTTATTTTTAGATATCATGAAAATAATTGTTTTATAATCTAGTGTGCACTAAATTGTTTTTAAAGCTGTTGTGGAAAAATATCCTTTTTGCAGTCTGTTACAAACATTTTATTCACCTTAATAAAAGGACCTTTATTTTTTTATTTATTAATTTTATTACAATCAATACATAGCAATCACGTTTTTAAAAAAAAAGAATTATGCTAAGAACAGATCGATCCCCACCCTTGAGAGAGAGAGCAAGCCAAACGGTGTAAAATTTAAGGCTTTTAAAAATACCTAAATCAACAAATTCTCTGTGCTTTATAAAATCATTTCAAAATATTACTAATTAGATCCTGCCATTTTTTGAAAAAAGTCTGCACAGATCCTCTAACTGAGTATTTGATTTTTTCCAATTTTAAATAATATAACACATCAGTTTCCCACTGACTTAAAAGAGGAGAGTTTGGGTTCTTCCAGTTTATCAGAATAAGTCTGCGTGCCAAAAGTGTAGTGAATGCAATCACAATTTGTTTGTCTTTCTCCACTTTAAGACCCTCTGGAAGAACCCCAAACACAGCTGTTAATGGGTTAGGAGGGATTGTGAGTCCAAGACTGTCTGAGAGGTAATTAAAAATTTTTGTCCAGAATAATGTTAATTTGGAGCAGGCCCAGAACATGTGACCTAGTGAGGCTAGAGCTAATTTGCAGCGTTCACAGGTTGGATCATGCCCTGGAAACATTTTGAGAGTTTTAGTCGAGACAGATGTGCTCGATATATAATTTTGAGTTGTATAATTGTATGCTTTGCATATGGAGCTTGAGTGAATTCTCTGCATTGCTACTTTCCACTCCTTTTCTGATATATTAATTGAGAGGTCATTTTCCCAGTGTCCTCTTGGATCTTTGAAAGGAAGGGATTGTAAAAGGATTTTATATATTGTAGAGATGGAGTCTAACTCCTTGAAATTGAGCAATAATTTTTCCAGCGTGGATGAGGGTGCAAGATGAGGAAAATCTGGAAGGTTCTGTTTAACAAAGTTCCTGATTTGAAGATAGTGAAAGAAATTTGTAGCTGGAATGTTAAATTTGGAATGTAATTGTTCATAGGATGCAAAGACGTTGTCTATATAAAGATCTCTAAGCAAGTTAATTCCAAATTTTTCCAGATATTAAAACTGCATATGTTTGTGAGGGTTGAAAGAGGTGGTTCTTTTGCAGGGTGCCACAGAAAGAAGCTTCTCCGTCTTAAAATGCTTTCTACATTGGTTCCAGATTCTAAGTGAGTGGAGCACAATTGGGTTATTAGTGTATTGCCGATAACGTGTGTTTATTGGAGCACAAAGCAAGGAATACAAAGAAGTACTGCAGGATTTTACTTCTATTGCGGTCCATGCCTGTGTATGTTCTTCTATTTGTGTCCAGGTTCTTATCGACTGTATATTTGCCGCCCAGTAATAAAACTGGAAGTTAGGTAGAGCCATGCCGCCTTCTGCCTTTTGTCTTTGTAGGGTCGCTCTTTTGATGCGTGGATGTTTAGAATTCCAAATAAATGAGGTTATTGTTGAATCTAATTGCTTAAAGAACGATTTATTAATGTATATTGGTATGTTTTGAAATAAAAAGGAGCTTAGGAAGAATATTCATCTTAACAGTGTTAATTCTTCCAGCTAGTGTGAGATGAAGGGTTGACCATCTATGCAAGTCTTGTTTAATTTTTTCCATACAGACGACGAAATTTTGTTGATAAAGAGCTTTATGTTTACTTGTGATGTTTACCCCGAGGTATTTAAACTGTTCTGCAATGATAAAAGGAAGGGTGTCTAATCTAATATTATATGCTTGCGAATTCACGGAAAGAGTACACTTTTATTCAGATTAATTCTGAGACCAGAGAGCTTTTGAAATTCTGTGAGTGCTGCTAAGACTGCAGGCACAGAATTTTCTGGGTCCGATATATACAGTACCATGTCATCTGCATATAATGAGATTTTCTGTTCCAGTCCTTCTCTGCTAATCCCCTTTATCTGATCAGTATTTCGACAATGTATTGCCAGTGGTTCAATGGCAATTGCAAACAGCAGTGGTGACAAAGGGCATCCTTGTCTTGTGCCACGTTCTAGTTTAAAGTAGTCTGAGCAAATGTTATTGATGCAAACTGAAGCTTCTGGGTTAGTATACAGTAATTTAATCCATGCACAAATGTTGGGCCAAACCCAAACTTCTCCAAAATAGTAAAAGGTATTTCCATTCAATCATGTCGAATGCTTTTCTGCATCCAATGATAATAATATTTCTGGGGTGTTTGATTTAGTTGGTGAGTATATTACATTAAACAGGCGTCGAAGATTTGAAGATAAGTGTCGGCCCCTAATAAATCCAGTTTGGTCTTGTGATATTACTGAGGGAGCACTTTCTCCATCCTTCTAGCTATGATTTTAGAGAGTATTTTAACGTCGTTATTCAGAAGTGAAATTGGTCTGTATGATGCACATTGTAATAAGTCCTTATTTTGTTTTGGAAAGACAGTGATTAGTGCTTGGCGAAAGGTTTGTGGAAGAGATTGGTTATCTCTGGCTTCTGTAAATGTTGCTAATAGGAGGGAGCTAGCTGAGCGGAGAATTTCTTGTAAAACTCTGCAGGGTAGCCATCAGGGCCTGCTGCTTTTCCACCTTGGAGTGACTTTATAGCATCCAGTAATTCTGATAATGACAGAGGTTTATCGAGCTCCTCCACACTAATAGCGTCAATTTGTGGTATCTGTAATTTATCCAGAAATGCATTAGATTGTATATTGTCTTCTTTAAACTCAGTAGTATATAGGGATTTATAGTAGTCTCTAAAAGTGTACATTATATTTTTGTGTTCGATGATTTTATCTCCATTCGTGTTAGTGATTACTGAGATTGCGTTGCATACATCTTGCTTGTGAATTTGTTGCGCTAAAAGCTTATTAGCTTTCTCTCCATGTTCATAATAATGATGTCTGGATTTGTAAATTAGTTGTTCGGTTTCTTTAGTTGTCAAGAGGTTTAATTCTGAATGTAGAGCCTGCCTCCTCTTATGTAGAGTCTCGCTTGGTAGTCTGGCATGTTCTTCATCTATTTTAGTAATTTCGCTTTTTATCTCTGCTACTTTCTTCGCGGATTTATTTCTGTGGGAAAGATATGAGATAATCTGTCCTCTTAAGAAGGCCTTAAGAGTTTCCCAGAGTATTCCTGCAGAGATCTCAGGGGATGTATTTGTCTCTAGAAAGAATTCGATTTGTTTGGATATAAATTCAGTACAATTCTCGTCAGCTAATAGAAGCGGATTGAGGCGCCATCTGCGGGGTGAGTGTATGGGGCTTAGTAATTTCAGCTCCAAGATCATCGGAGCATGGTCTGAAATAACAATAGCATCGTATTTACAAGATTTAATCTTAGGCAAGAAGTTATTATCTATAAAGAAGTAATCAATCCTTGAGTAGCAATGATGTACTGGTGAGTAGAAAGAATATGTTCTTGAATTTGGGTTTAAAACCTCCAGGGATCTGATAAGTTGTGATCAGTTATAAACTTTGTAATTATCTTTGCGGTGTTAGTTGCGTTCCCCTGGGGAGGAAGTCTTATCTAAAAGTGGATTTAGAACACAATTAAAGCCCCCAGCCATTATAAGTTTATGAGTGTTCAGATTGGGAATGGATGCAAATAAATTTTGTATAAATTCCTTATCATCAACATTAGGTGCATAAACATTTATCAAAATCATTTTACAGTTAGATAAGTCTCCCATGACCATCACATATCTCCCTTCAGGATCCAATACTACATCTGATGCTACAAATGGTACTGTTCTATGTATGAGAATTCCCACCCCTCTAGTTTTCTTTGTAAAACTAGAATGGAACATTTGGCCAGTCCAGTCTTTTGCAGCGGAACTGATCCTTACTTAGTAAGTGGGTTTCCTGTAAAAATACTATTTTAGCATTTAGACCTGTTAGGTGAGAAAGTACTTTCTTTCTCTTTAATTCGTGATTCAGGCCTTTAACATTCCAGCTTACGAAGTTAACTGTCCCATCATGGAGACACTGATTCTGAGTTTTGGTGTCATATTATAGTCTTAACTGGAAGTGAAATAGTTTAGGTCTTAATTTCCTATTCCCCCAAGAGTTGTTGCCATGCAGCTTATTATTACGTTGATAGTTATAATTATAAAGATTGAGATGATAGATTAGATATAGATCAAGCCTGCTCTCTTTCTCTTCCCCCCTTAACCCCCACCCTCCCTTTTTGCCTCCCCAGGTGAGGCTAAAACCCACTTCATGCAGTCCCAGTCCTCTGACATACCCAGAGACAGAGCACGTCCAAAGCACATCAAGCCCCCATGCAGTGGCGCTTTAAGGTTAAAAGATAGAGATATCTGTTACCAATATAGTCTTTAAAAGAGGAAAAAGAAAAAAAAAAGAATTTTGCACTTAATATATATATATATATATATATATATATATATATATATATATATACATACATATATACATATAATCTTCATCAATTTTAGTGCATTAAGATGATATCCCCAGATAATAAACCCAGGTGATGGTGTTAAAGATGTGTCCAAAACAAGCATAACAAGTCTTAATGCAGTAATAGCAATAACAGCAAACCAAGGGTATGATATTGAACAGTCTCATTTAGGGTACACATGAAATAATTAGAAAAGAAAAAGAGGAGGAAAACGTAATTAAGCACAATAAAACATAAACATTTAGCCCTAGTAATACTAAGTAATGATAAGTAATAAGTAAGTAATAATAATATAAGAATATGAGAATATATGCTGATAAAAACCCGTATTTTAAAACAAATAGATCAGACAGTAGATTATTAATCCTAGCTTTATCATTTACCGCCATGACTCACAATTATGTATCAGAATAGTCCGGGATCAGCTTTCTTAACTCATTTTCTGCCTCCTCCTTGCTAGCGAAAACATAGAAATGACCCTGCCATTCCACTTTCAGTTTTGCGGATACAGGAGGCCGTATTTGACATTGGCTTGCCGTAGCAGCTGTTTAATATTATAGAAGGCGTTTGATAGCTGTTGCTGGAGAGAAGTCAGGGAAGACGAATGTGGCAATCTTCATATATAATATCTTCCTTTTTTTCCTGAGGAGTTCCATCACCTCTAACTTAAATGATAATCGTTCAAAACGAACTATAAAAGATCTTGGTCGGGTCTGACGGTGTTTGATCAGCGACGCGTAAGCCGCTGCTATCTCAGATTCTGCTTTAAAGTCGCCCCGATTATTTTAGAAAAAGTTCAGTTCGAATTTCACGGGTTTAAACTTTCTCGATTCTCCGGCAGGCCTTCAATTCTGACATTATACCTTCTATTCCCATCTTCTAAAGCAGCCAGTCTGTCTCCAAGTTTTTCTCCGAGTTTTTACATTCGAACTGACATTTACTGCTCTTTCCTCGGCACTGGCAGCTAGATGTTCGGCTATTTCGATCCGATTCGTGAATGTCTCACTAAGATGCTCCAATCGATCAGCAAGCGTGCTCAGTTTAACGAGTTTTTCTCAATGCGCTCTTCAATTTTACCCAGCACCTGTCGAAGTTCAAGTTGTCACCTCTTGACGCAGCCTTTCATTTGCCTGTTGGAATTCCTGTCGCAGCATTCATTGCCTGTTGGATTTCCTGTTTTAATTCCTGTTTCAGTCTCTCATGTGCCTTTGCCGTTGCTTTCTCATTAGCCTTCTCGCTTTTCTTTATATCTTGCCTGAGCTCAGCGAGCAACACTTTCAGTTCAGATAGCTCAAATGTGCCTTCTTGTACCGTAGATGAAGCAGCAGACTCTGCTGAAGCGGTGTCCCGCTGCTCCAGTCCCGCGTAATTGCGTAACTGAAGCCGCGGACCTCCCGGCCTTTTCCAGTTTCAGGTAATCCTCTCCAATTGGCGAGCTATCCACATCTGCACTCACGATCGCACCTTCGCTCCCCTTTTCGCTCTCAGCTGGCGACGATGTAGCGGACCGTGGTCCCGAGGAGTCTGTACTTTCGCCCATCTGATCCAGGTCTGTCTCTGAGAGGCCGTATCTCGAACTAGGGCTTGCTGATCGCAGCTTGGATGTAGCTTTAGTCTTCGATTCTTTCGGACCCCCCTTCTTGTTGGCCATGTTTATATGTGTTTACATATACTGTAGCGGTCCCTCTCGGGTTGAATAAATACAGGATATCTCAGAATAATAAGCAAATAATATGAAAAATAGCACCACTGCTAGCGGAGCTCCACTTCAGACGTCCATCTCTCGCATCGGACGAGACCAAAACTCCTACTTACTGGTGTTAGTTAATTTATTTATTGTTTTTGCTGTTAAGCTGCTTAGTTATAATTTTTTACACTGTCATTTTATTTTTAGATATCATGAAAATAATTGTTTTATAATCTAGTGTGCACTAAATTGTTTTTAAAGCTGTTGTGGAAAAATATCCTTTTTGCAGTCTGTTACAAACATTTTATTCACCTTAATAAAAGGACCTTAATAAAATAAAGTGTCTGTATGTGTGTCTGTGTATTTGTGTGTCTGTCCAATTGCTATGTATACGCTGTTGGGTATGAAATTCATATAAGCAGTGTTAATGTTAGTGATGTTGGAAAGGAAAATGCAGTGCATTTATTACTACATTCATTAAAAAATACATTCCAGTAGATGGTGCACTGCAAACATTAGTTCTGAATATGTCCAGAAGAGAGTAAATGCCAGATGGTCAGAAGTCAGCTCATCCACCATAATAAAAGAACAAGTGGCTATGTATCTCTCTGTCCACCTGATTGCTAGGATTAGAAAGCAAAACTTAAAAATACTCAAAACTTGTAGAAGAAGGTTAAAAAAATTCAGAATGTTGTTGTCCAATTCTATACACTGGGAACAGCAACATAGTAGTGACTTTCTTTCACCTGCTGGGAAAACTTGAACAATTTTTATAGATGTAATGCTTATCACTGATAATCCCCTGTGGTTGGCAATGGCTTAGTGATGGAAACAATAAATTGAAGGAAATGTTGGGAAACCAAAGACCTAACTGAGCTAGAGTTGCTAAATAAGGCCAATTCAGTAGTAATCACAGCATAACACTTCAACTATGAGAGGTCAGTTTGATGAGCGACATCAAAAGAAACGGGTAAAAATAGGTGGGCCTGTCAGAGTAGAGCAGAGGAAAAGGCCACCATGAGTGAAAGGGATGGAGTGTGTATTGTTGCACCAGACCAAATGCACAGCTTACCATGTATACTCACGTTTAAGTTCTCCCACGGATAAGTTGGGGCTTGATTTTACCGTGTAATTTCTGGTATTTCATAATGTTGGTCATATAAGTCGAATGCGCAAAAGTCACGCTTTTGGTCCAGGAGATTATGATATGCTAATATCCACCTGAGAGAGTAACCACGGAGCACACTGCCTTTTTTTTCTATGTATTGTGCCTACATGACCACGGGTAATACCCGAACTATTCCAAAGTGACGTTTACACTGTTTTGGGTTTTTGTATCTCATTCCCTCATACACCTTTATTGTAAGAGCATCCCTTATGTATGATGGAGCGTTCGATCAAAATAAAATATGAAGCTGGTTTTAAATTAAAAGTCGTTGAAGAGACGAAAGATATTGATAACTGCGCTGCTGCAACAAAATTCAGTGTGTCTGAGAAACCGGTGCGAGATTGGAGGAAGGAAGTAAAAAAAAAAAAAAAATTAAGTGTTGTATTTTTGAACAGGCGTATAAGTCGGGTCTGATTTTATGATCAGTTTTTCAGGTTTCAAGACCTGACTTATACCCAAGTATATACGGTATATATTACATAAAAAACATAAGGTCTGCTTTCATTACTTAAATTTCAACCTGTACTAGACAGATTGCACAGCTAGTAGAGATGTAAATATATTTAACAACTTTGCCACAACCGTATGCAACATACATACAGATCATACAGGTGATGTTTGTTGTAGTAGCAGAAGTATTAGTAGTAGTAGTTTTATGTCTACAGGGTACAGTAAAATGTCTTACTTTCATATTCATCCAACCAAATTACCAAATAACTAAATTCAATCAATACTCTCCTCTAACAGCCACCATACTGTGCTTTGGCCCATCAAAGATCATGCTGAGATGTATATATATTAGTTATCTGTAAATTCTAATTTTATGAATTAGTTTTTAAAAGGTATTCCACTACTAAATGCCTTGCTTGAGAGAGGTGGCCAGGCAAATTAAGCTCCTGCTTAGAGCCCCCCGCCATAAAGGCTAGGGATAGCCCTGTATTCATGCCTATGTTTAATGTGTTGCTGTGTTTTATAAACCATCATGGTAAGTGATGAGAAGCCAACCTTAACTTAAACCTTTTTGGTAATGCTCAGCTAAGGCTTAATTGAAAGTAAGCTTTAGTTCTAATTAAATGATTAAGTGAGATGACTGACACAACTCGCTGATTGTTAAACAGATCATTTGAATGCAAAGCAGCAGCGACCTCTTTCGTTTATGAATGAAAATAAAGGATGACAAAAAACCTGGGCTGTATGTAGTAATATGTATACTACCAGCAGAACCTCCAACTGCATATCCAGACTCTGTGTTCAGTGAAAAGTGACAGCATTCACATACTGTCAGAATCTTCATTTGAAAGCCTTATGATACAGATTGAGTTTAGATGTCAGGGAGGGAAATACATCACTACTGATCATGACATAGTCTACATGACAGCATGCAGTAGGTTATTTCAAAGTAGGCCTTCATGCTTAAACTTGATTATATGTTACTAGGGGGCTCAATCACCTCAAGATACACTTATGTCTTCTTTGTGCAATAACTAAATACGTAAACAATACACGGAAAGCAGTATTGTAATGAACATTTTATTACATTCTGCAATTTACAAATAACAATGTCAAAATTAACATTTTATTACAAACCACAAAGGTACCAGAATATTAAGTGATGGACATGTGTTTTTTTTATTCTGCAGTACTTGAAAGAGAAGATACTGAAGTGATAATGTAGCAGACATTTAAATTCTTAGTCTTTACCCCATCCACAATGATTAAGTTGCCTGGCAGTAATGTGATTCAAAAAGATGTCCATACTTAAGCAGACAATGTCACCCAGTGTCCTGTCATTGAGTCTCTTGTGCAGTATGCACTGCTGAGTTACAGATTTCTTGTGCTTTAGAACTGGGGATTCCAAATTGCTCCTGTGAGAGTGGACCCTGTGCTGGACCAACACTCTTGTTTTTTGGTGCTGTGATAAGGTCTTACCCCCATGACCTTGAATTTATAGATTTAAGAACATGTGTATTTATTTAAGGTTCAAGCCCATTTTCTCAGACTGCAAAGTAGCACTGTGTTCAATTCTTCTTTCTTAGAAGTTTATAGGTTTTAGTTTCCGTACTGGTCGTTGTCTATGTAGAGTTAGCAGCTTCTTCCTGGTACTATTCCTGGTAATTTTCTGTGTTTTTTTTTTCAAACTGCTTCCACATCCATATGTTAGTTAGTATCTTATTGGCCCCATGTTGGTCAGTGAATATCTCCTTTGATGGATTGTCACCTTGTTCAGGGTTGATTTGTGCTTTGCATTCAGTGCTTTCAAGGAAATGGGAATACACCCAATACAACAGACACTCAAATTAGAAGAGCTACTGTCATACCCAGAGACAACCTTCTGGAATATAAAAACAAAGACGAGAAGAACCTCATCCCCCATGTTGTCACCTATAACCCACATCTTGAAGCACTTTGAAAAATTCTAAAAAAAACTTCATCCAATCTTCTATATAAATAAAAATTTAAATGTTTGTTCAAAATCTTAAATCTTCGAAAGTTCTTCACCGATTGCTTTGAGATTTTGACACAACGTTACATTCGAATACGTGCATGTCTTTATATACCCACTGTTATATAGATGTCACACCTGTGACAGGTAAAAACATGCTTTTTTGAAAAACAGCGGCATCTGTTGGACGTAAAAGCAAAAGAGCAATTGAGAATTGTCAATGGCGTTACACGTGCCACTTTCCGCAGTGCATGTCAAACTCTGAATTTATTGAAGAACGACCGACACTGGGATGTATGCATTAATGACGCGTACAGCACGTGACAATCAAATCAAATTCGTGCATTGTTTGCAATCATATTGACTGCCTGCTCTCCTTCATCTCCAACAGAGTTATGGGAGAAATATAAATCGCACATGGCTGAAGATATTTTCCGTCGAATACGCAAGGAAAATTCAAATATGAACATGGATTTCACAGCAGAAATCTACAACGAAGCGTTGATAATGACTGAAGATTTGTGCTTAGAAATCACAAAGTTCTCAATCAATTGGGAATGCCATCACCAAATCGATCTGCTGCTGCTTCGTTTGATGTAGAATTGCATCCTGAACAAAATTAGAACACGGGTGATCTTTTGTCGTATGTGCAATCAAATATTCCTAAGCTAACGCTTGAGCAAAAAGGCATTTACGATCAAATAATGCAAACTGTCAATAACGGGGTTGGAGAAATCTTTGTCTTAGATGCGTCAGGAGGAACTGGTAAAACGTTCCTAATTAGATTGATTCTGGCAGCAATTCGATCCCAAAATGACATAGCCTTAGCTCTTGCGTCTTCCGGAATAGCCACGACATTGCTACCAGGTGGAAGAACTGCTTATTCCGCTTTGAAATTGCCATTGAACATGCAATTCATTGAAACTCCCACGTGCAACATTTCCAAAGCATACGGCATGGGAAAAGTATTGCAGAAATGCAAACTTATTGTTTGGGATGAATGCACAATGGCGCACAAAAAATCATTTGAGGCTCTTGATCGATCATTGGAAGATTTGCGTGGAAACATCAGACCATTTCGGAACGCATTAATATTGCTTGCAGGAAATTTCAGGCAAACATTACCTGTAATTGCTCGATCGACACCAGCGGATGAAATAAATGCTTGCCTGAAATACAGTGATCCCTCGCTATATCGCGGTTCGACTTTCGTGGCTTCACTCCATCGCGGATTTTAAATGTAAGCATATCTAAATGTATATCACAGATTTTTCGGTGGTTCGCGGATTTCTGTGGACAATGGGTCTTTTAATTTATGGTACATGCTTCCTCAGTTTGTTTGCCCAGTTGATTTCATACAAGGGACTCTATTGGTGGATGGCTTAGAAGCTGCCCAATCAGAGCACGTATTACGTATTAAATATAACTCCTCAATGATATGCTTCCCACGCGGTGCTTAATTGTTAGCTTTTCTCTATCCCTCTCACCGTCTCTGACATTCTTTACACCTGACGGAGGGGGTGTGAGCAGAGGCGCTGTTTGCCTAAAGGATACGGAGGCTTCTCTAAAAAATGCTGCTTTATCACGGTGCTTCGGCATACTTAAAATCCCAAAAACACGTTTTGATTTTTTGATTGTTTGCTTTTCTCTCGCATGCTCTCTCTCTCTCTCTGACATTCTCTGCTCCTGACACGCATTCTTTGAAAAGGAAGATATGTTTGGATTATTTTAATTGTGAGAAAGAACTGTCATCTCTGTCTTGTCATGGAGCACAGTTTAAACTTTTGACTAAAGGGTGTTATTTCACGTCTAGAGGGCTCTAATAATGTTAACAGTGTGGGAGAATTTATAAAGGGCTTAAAATATAAAAAAATAACCATACGAAACCCCCGTGATCAAGAAGGGATTACTGTACTCTACTTTGTGGCAACACGTAAAGACGTTAAAATTAACTACAAATATGCGTGTCCAGCTGCAAAATGATCGATCAGCTGAGATATTCTCACATCAATTGCTGGAAATTGGGAACGGAAAGGTGCCGGTTGATCTGACCTCAGGACGAATTTCATTGCCTCATAACTTCTGCAATTTAGTGACGTCAAAAGAAGAATTGGTTGAAAAAGTATTTCCCAATATTCAAACCAATTATAAGAATCACAATTGGCTGAGTGAACGAGCTATTCTTGCGGCCAAGAACAAAGACGTCTACAAACTTAACAATACTATTCAGTCTAACATTCAAAGGGAGGCAGTCACATACAAGTCTGTCGACACTGTTGTGGAAGCAGATGAAGCGGTTAATTATCCAACAGAATTTTTGAATTCACTCGATCTGCCAGGGATGCCACCGCACATACTGCAATTGAAAATCAGCGTCCCAATTATCATGTTGCGAAATATCAACCAGCCAAAGCTTTGCAACGGCACGTGGCTTGCAATAAAAAAATTAATGAGCAACGTCGTAGAAGCAACAATCTTGACAGGACCTTTCAAAGGTAAAGATGTCCTCATTCCTCGCACATTCCTATGATTCCAACGAATATGCCATTTCAATTTAAGAGTTTGCAATTCCCAATTCGATTGGCGTTTGCAATCACCATCAACAAAGCTCAGGGCCAATCTTTACAATTGAGCGGTTTAGATCTAGACACGGATTGCTTCTCACATGGACAATTATATGTTGCGTGTTCTAGAGTCAGCAAACCAGACAATCTCTATATCTGCACAGACAACGGAACAACAAAAAATATTGTATACCCACAAGCATTGTGAAATTAAACATATTAGAAATGTGCGCTTTCTCTTTTCTTTCTTTTTCATTTAACCAGACTGAGCCACAGCAACGCGAGGCCGGGTACAGCTAGTACTTAATAATAATGATATGCTGAGAGATGTATTTCTAGAACACCCCTCCTGCCATACAAACAATCACCAAACCTGCAGCAACTAATTGTCCGAAGCTCCCTGGGTGAACCAACAGAAAATGGTACCTCTCTGCCTACAGAAAAGATGTAAAACCTGCGCTCACATTTATAATACCGATTGTGCAGTTATACCATCCTGCCGACAAGAACATCGCATAAAAGGATAATTTTCCTGAAGATCATCTAATGTGGTCTACCTAATTCTTTGCATGAAGTGTCCCAACACTGCCATCTACATGGGAGAAACTGAACAAACACTCCACCAAAGAAAGAATTTACACAGTTTTCACATTAAGCACGGCAATAAGGATGTTCCTGTAGGAGCTCACTTCAGCAGCCATGAACACTGTGAGAGGGACTGTAAAGTCAGAGTGCTTATGGGCAACTTCAGAACACAGCAAGATAGAAAAGAACGGGAAGTTAAATCAAATTTAAATTAGATTAAATTAAGTTTCATTACAACATGGTTTAAATAGAGACTAGAGCTTTATAACAAGATGTGAGAGTTATTTACATCTCTCAGACTGATCCAGACAACCTGACTACAGATCTACAGTACATTGTATGGAAAAACTCATCAAAGACTTAACAGTTACCTTATCAAAAGACCTTGACTATACATTGTTGTCCTCTCTTGCTAAATGAATCTTAGCTTGGAAAAGTCTATTAATTTTTTTACATCTAAGATGTCTCACTTAAAGGTTTTCCACTGTTGTATCTGCCCTGGTGTCTATATAAACACAGGGAATTTCAGTCTCTGTATTACAGTACACCTTGGCTGAAAAAGGGGGCCTGAGTTGCCTCAAAAGCTTGCATATTGTAATCTTTTCAGTTAGCCAATAAAGGGTTTCATTTTGCTTTGACTTATCCTTACAAGAAAATGGGAAAAAATAGTTTTGAAAGAAACTGAATGGGTGTATTTCTAGATTTGATTTTTGAATTCATTTGTTTTAATAATAATTGTAATAACAAATTTTCACCCTCATTTGATATGTATGTCTTGCTGACTGGCTTTAATCAGAGAAAAATGGCCTCATTGTCATTGTACAGGGATTTTTATATAAATAACAAGTATATTGATTGCTAATATACTATGATACAGAGAAAATGAAAATGCAACTAGTCAAAGAGATTTGACCCTTGATGTGTATTTTTAAGCTTTGATAACCTATACAGGATAAAGTTTTATGTCAGAAACCCAAGCCAGAGTGCAGCTGATCACATGACCCATTTGCTAGACACTCGGATTGTTAGAAGATGGATGTTGTAGTTGTGATTCCTGTCCTATAAATCTGCAAGTATATCAAGAAAGATAATTAGCAATTAAGCATTGTCAGGCTTCACTACCTTACTATTAACATCGAGGTAATTTGTAATCAAAAGCTAAGATGGATTCATTCATATTCAGTGCCATAAACAGTGAGAATGTTGTAATCTAGCATTTAGTAATACTGCATACTTACAAGCTAGAAAAGAAAAATGACTGTTTTCGTTTCAGACTGTGCTTTAACCAGATGACCTATCACTGTGATTTTCCTGTGAGTTGTTACTGGCAATCGTGTTTATTACTACTTTGAGCTAATTTTAATTTAATATCAGCTAAATTTTAATTTACTTTTAAGTGATTTTCCAGAATGCATGAAAGAAACAAATTGAGGAACTACAGATTTCTCTCCCCAAGCCTAATTAACAAGTAGCATGGAGACGGCCTTTTTCAAAAATACATCATCATAAACAGACATCAGACTGCATTATTTTGCTCGTCCTTTATCCCAATTAAATGGTTGCTTGAGACATTTAAAAACCTGTGGTAGTGACTAATGTCTAGAGGAGACCACAGTCTAGTTCTAGGAGTTTGGACACATAATTACATGATACACATTTTTTCAACTTATTGGGCAGAGCAAACAAAGATTGGCATTGATGATTTAGTCCTTTTGTTAATTATTTTGAATTTGGCATTGCTTTCTTGTCGTTCTTTTTATTCTTTACCAAGGAATTTGTTGCTCACAGCCTGTGTTACAGATTAGCTGAAATTCTTCTTACTTTGCTCTTGATATAGACACCTTAACAACATATGAGAATATTAAGCTATTCCTTTTTTCCAAACACAGATACTGATTCCAATACAAGGTTACAGTGGGTCAGGGACAATCAGTTGCAGTTCAATAACGTTCCTGTACTATGTGATAATCCATCTGTGGACATACTCCGTCATTCTAAGTCACTTTAGAGTCTCCAGTCAATGTAACCAGTAAATGTTTGGGATTTACATTCACATTATTCTTATACAGTATAGTACTCTTTACAGAGTACAGGATGACATCATTTACAGAGATTTACAAATACAGCAACAATAAAATGCAATGTTCTGCAGCATTTGCATTTACACACATCTTTTTATGTGAACAGTGAAGGGTAGATCTATGAACTTTGGCAAAACAAAATTATGCTAACAAATAAAGTTCTATCTGTTTATCTATCTAACAGAATACCCAGCTAACTAAGCATACCCGATTTCTGTAAAAATAAGTCTCTAGACATTCCGTCAGCCTTTTGAACTAGTTAGAACTCTATTGACCTAGGCCATTGTCAGCCCATGCCTGCTGTGGGCTCTGTCATATTTCAATGTTGCTGCATCCTCAGGTGATTCTAAGTCAACGTACCTCCCTGCTGTCTGAACACAGGGGGATTTCTCTCACAGTTTTCAGCTTTGTTCTTGCCTTTCTGCTGCTTACGCTGGGAGAGATTGCCTTTCATTTTGTTTTGCGGATGAACAACCCAGCAGTGTGTGAGCAATGGCAATCTTTGTCACTATTAGAAATTTTACTTATCCTTGTTTAAAAATTCAGATTGATTGCTAATAAGAGAAAGCATAGTCCTTTTTTGACACTTTTCTTGGTTCATCATTTAATCAGGAGCAAAGAATTTTCTTTGCCAAAACCCCTAAGCTGGATAGCATGGATAGGAGATGGATGGATAGAAGTGTACATATCTAAATTGTAATGTTAACAGGACTTTATATTGTCATGATTCTTTATATTGATATTGAGTTGTGCATGACACAGTTACTTTAACTTGTAGTCAGTTATCGTTAAGAATTTTATCTATACTAATAAAAGGCAAAGCCCTCACTGACTGACTGACTGACTGACTCACTCACTCACTCATCACTAATTCTCCAACTTCCCGTGTAGGAGAAGGCTGAAATTTGGCAGGCTCATTCCTTACAGCATACTTACAAAAGTTGGGCAGGTTTAATTTCGAAATTCTACGTGTAATGGTCATAACTGGAACCTATTTTTATCCATATACTGTAATGGACTTCAGCTCGATGGCCGTGGGGGGCGGAGTTGCGTGTCATATCATCACGTCTCCCACATAATCACGTGAACTGACTGTGAACGCAGTACGTAGAAAACAAGGAAGAGCTCCAGAGAGCGCTGAAGAAAAACGCATACAAGCTTATGCATAAGTGCAGCTACTGCGGAAACAAAGCACGGTATAAACCGTAAGTTTAAATTAAGTTTATGGACACGCTTCTGCTGTCATTTGTCATGCCTTCGTCGAATACTTTATTCGCGAGATACAAGTTTAATGAGAAGACACGAGGTATAAACAAGACTTTGGATCACTTTGTAACGGAGTTAATATTGCTGTAGCAAGAAACTTTTAAGTGCCGGGTCTTAGCTAACATTAAATAAAGCCGTGGACATCACAACATCACACAAGAGAGCAGCTCACGTGAACTGGCTGAATGCAGTACGAGTGATCACTTCCATGCATCAAACCTGTTCAAAAAACGCATTACACAATTGACAAGGTAGGAAAAGAATATGCTCCGAGCTGAGCTCCACAGCTAAGGCGGTCTTGCGGAAACAATTTCATCACGCTGCCACCAAATACTCACAGAAAAATCCACTAGTTAATACACATGCTGTCTCTAGAGTTTCTCCACACTCAATGTATTCCTCACATCCCCGTTATACCCTCTGATCTCCCATTTCAATTCAAATGCTTCCAATTTCCAGTAAGGCTCTGCTTCGCGATGACAAGTAATAAGTCTCAGGGACAGACCCTACAAAAGGTTGCCATTGATTTGAGGCAAGATTGCTTTTCTCCTGGACAACTATACGTTGCATTCTCAAGAGTGAGCTCGCGCAGCTTCGTCATATTACAACCAGAGTGCTGAACTGACAACGTGATATATAAAGAGAACTATAATAATCGTAATAAACGAACAATAAAACAGAGGAGAACCCGTGGATTAAATAAAAAGGCAGCTTCCTTGGCGAGGCAAGGAAAAAGGATGGCCTTATATGTCGTTCATTTATAAAACAATGGAGAAGCTGTGTAAAGGCTGCTTCACAAAAAAACAGCGGAGCGCCTTATATGAGCAGGCAGTCAGCTAAAGAAGGGAATCAATAAATATTTATAATCGTAATAAACAAACAAAAAATATCGTACAAGCCGCGGTTTAAATAAAGGAAATGGGTACCTGAACAGTAAAGTAAGTCTCAAATAGCTACACAATAACTATAACAATCGTAATAAATGAACAATAAAACAGTAAAGAACCGCGAAGCAAGGAGAAACGACGGCCTTATATGGCGTTCGTTTATAAAGCAGCGGAGAAGCTGTGTGAAGGCAGCTACACAAAAAAACAGCACACTCTGAATGTATTCCTCGCATCACCGTTATACCCTCCGATCTCCCATTTCAATTCAAATGCCTCAAATTTCCAGTAAGGCTCTGCTTCGCGATGACAATTAATAAGTCTCAGGGACAGACCCTACAAAAGGTTGCCATTGATTTGAGACAACATTGCTTTTCTCCTGGACAACTATACGTTGCATTCTCAAGAGTAATCTCAGTGCACAGCTTGGTCATATTACAACCGGACTGCTGAACTGACAACGTGGTATACAAAGAGATCCTTAACAGATATTTATTGGTATATTTTACCTCAGTTTAAAAAGGTTTTCTTTTCTTCTTAATAAAAATTTAAAAGCAGTACTTTGTCATTTAAAGCTAACGGGATTTTGCTATATACAGTATATATATATATATATATAGATATGTATATATATATATGTATGTATGTATGTGTATATGTATATATGTGTATATATAAATATGGATATGTGTGTATATATGTAGATATGTATATATATGTAGATCTGTATATATATGTATAAATATGTGTGTGTGGATGTATGTTTGTATGTGTATATATATGTATGTGTATGTGTGTATATATATGTATATTTATCTCTATATATATATATATATATATATATATATATATATGTAGATGTCTATGTGTATATATACACTCACCTAAAGGATTATTAGGAACACCTGTTCAATTTCTCATTAATGCAATTATCTAATCAACCAATCACATGGCAGTTGCTTCAATGCATTTAGGGGTGTGGTCCTGGTCAAGACAATCTCCTGAACTCCAAACTGAATGTCAGAATGGGAAAGAAAGGTGATTTAAGCAATTTTGAGCGTGGCATGGTTGTTGGTGCCAGACGGGCGGTCTGAGTATTTCACAATCTGCTCAGTTACTGGGATTTTCACGCACAACCATTTCTAGGGTTTACAAAGAATGGTGTGAAAAGGGAAAAACATCCAGAATGCTGCAGTCCTGTGGACGAAAATGCCTTGTTTATGCTAGAGGTCAAAGGAGAATGGGCCGACTGATTCAAGCTGATAGAAGAGCAACATTGACTGAAATAACCACTCGTTACAACCAAGGTATGCAGCAAAGCATTTGTGAAGCCACAACACGCACAACCTTGAGGCGGATGGGCTACAACAGCAGAAGACCCCACCGGGTACCACTCATCTCCACTACAGATAGGAAAAAGAGGCTACAATTTGCACAAGCTCACCAAAATTGGACAGTTGAAGACTGGAAAAATGTTGCCTGGTCTGATGAGTCTCGATTTCTGTTGAGACATTCAAATGGTAGAGTCAGAATTTGGCGTAAACAGAATGAGAACATGGATCCATCATGCCTTGTTACCACTTTGCAGGCTGCTGGTGGTGGTGTAATGGTGTGGGGGATGTTTTCTTGGCACACTTTAGGCCCCTTAGTGCCAATTGGGCATCGTTTAAATGCCACAGGCTACCTGAGCATTGTTTCTGACCATGTCCATCCCTTCATGACCACCATGTACCCATCCTCTGATGGCTACTTCCAGCAGGATAATGCACCATGTCACAAAGCTCGAATCATTTCAAATTGGTTTCTTGAACATGACAATGAGTTCACTGTACTAAAATGGCCCCCACAGTCACCAGATCTCAACCCAATAGAGCATCTTTGGGATGTGGTGGAACGGGAGCTTCATGCCCTGGATGTGCATCCCACAAATCTCCACCAACTGCAAGATGCTATCCTATCAATATGGGCCAACATTTCTAAAGAATGCTTTCAGCACCTTGTTGAATCAATGCCACGTCGAATTAAGGCAGTTCTGAAGGCGAAAGGGGGTCAAACAACGTATTAGTATTGTGTTCCTAATAATCCTTTAGGTGAGTCTATATACATATGTGTATTTGTAGATATGTGTATATGTAGATATGTATATATGTATATGTATATATGTTTATGTGTGTGTGTGTGTGTGTATATATATATATATATATATATATATATATATATATAATATATATATAATATATATATATATATATATATATATATATATATATATATGACAGCAACACTCATAAAAGTGACAAAACAATTACATTGACAATCATGTTACGTTATTTTTAAAATGTTTCCTTTTCTTTTTCATAACTTCAACACACTACTTTTCTCCGCTGCGAAGCGTGGGTATTTTGCTAGTTAGTAATAAAAAAATATCAATTGTTATATTACATCTGAAAAGTTTATTATTATTATTAAAGAATGCTACTGAAAATAGTCTTTACCAGCAGTGATGCAAAGTCCTGTACCCAAGTGACTTGTTCATGAAAACAGACCTCAGTCTGTGTGTTGTGGTATTGGCTGCATCTACTTATTAGGATTCCTTTCTTTATTATCCATAATGTTCACAGCAACCCCTGAGATATGCAAAAAAGGATTTCTTTGCATCACCAAACTAGTTGTATGCCATGTTTTCACATATTGATGAATTGTATGTTTCACAGGAGCACTAAGAATGGGATTTTATTCCACAAATCCATAATCTAAACACTCCAGTGAACAGAAGATGTCACCTCTCCAGTACAGACAATGTAACAGTGTTTATTGCACTGGCATCATTTTTTATACTTTGTTGGCTTTATTCCAGTTAATATTGCTTTAGCTTCATTGCTTGAGCTTTCTTGTTTGGGAAGATTAATCAATGGTGCTATAAAATTCTTTTTATTTTCCCTACCTAGATCATCACACATAAATAGGACGAATATATGCTATTTTACGATCTGTAGTTAGACCTCAGTTAACATGGTTTCTGGGTTGAAGTGCTAGTTGGAAGAGGCTATTGGTTGGATTGGATTTTTTGATAGGAAATTTTGGTTTGATAATGCAAGGTATATATATAGCTGTGTTTTCCTGTTTACCTATGTAATTGTCTCTGACTACTACACATTTATAAATAGATGAAACTGCTTTTGGTAATACTGGCTTATGGAAGAAGTTTAGACAGCAGATTTTTAAAATTATTAGTTCTATTGAAATTAGTGTATATTTGGTATTAGCAGTTTAATTCGAAGTTGTTTTATGTGTGGAACATGGCTGGCAGGAAGTGTTTAAGTGTTTATTTTTCGTTTATGCTACTGATCTCAGAATACAATCATAATATGTACATGTATGTTAATGTATATGTGTTCTTACATTTTTTGCTGTTGGTTTTCAAATGTTTAAATATAAAAAAGGGATAACAAGATTAGATCATATAGCACCAGACTTAGAGTGAGCACAATGGTATAAATAGTTTTCTGCAAGTCACAGACATGCTACTGTCCACCCGCATTACTATGTGCAATAATTAGCCCAATGTATTTACCCAACTTTCAACCTAGGGCTACTTGCAAGGGTTTAATTTGAGACAGAGGTGTAGATACTGCAAAACTATAACCGCAAATGCAAATAAACTCTCTAACTTCTCTTGTAACTGGCAAAGTATCAGTTGCCTTAGCATTAAAACAGCCCTTTAGTATCACATCATGTAAAGAACAGCATTGCACAGGAAACAGAACTGGATTATTATTTCTACTCCAAAATCAGATTGCTACTTCTCTTTTTCTTCTGCAGTTCACTAGAGATAAAGTGAATTTATTTTAGCACTGTATTCTGCTTTTTCCTCTTACTGTATCCATAGATGCTCCTGACTTGTTCTTTATGCATTGTTTCCACACACACTGTCAGATTTAAAAGACATTCATGTGTTCTGATACTTTATTTATTTGTTTGAACTATGGACACAAGCCGGTGAAGCAGGGAAGATGAGTTTGTATGTGAATGTGAAGTATCGGCCATTCTTTCTGATTTATTTTCTGCACTCCTTAGAGAGTGCACTATGAAACAGAACCACTCATTTGAAGTAGTTATATTCACTTTCTGACACTTTATACATTGATTCAAAAACTGTCTTAAAAAATGAAAGAAAAAAAAATATTAGCTGGCCATCTGCCTGGTTGAATGTTGCTACCAGGTTAAACCTATAAAGTTTTTTTTTTTTTATCATTTTAAAGCATTAAATTCTAGAAGTGACATTATGTTGTCATGGTTACCAAATGTCAATAAAGAATAGTTCTCCTTATTGTTTTTGTTGCATTTCTTTCAAACCAAGTAAGCAAAGTATCCATCCATCAATCCATCCATTTTCCAACCCACTGAATCTGAACACAGGGTCACGGGGGTCTGCTGGAGCCAATCCCAGCCAACACAGGGCACAAGGCAGGAACCAATCCTGGGCAGGGTGCCAACCCACCGCAGGACACACACAAACACACCCACACACCAAGCACACACTAGGGCCAATTTAGAATCACCAATCCACTTAACCTGCATGTCTTTGGATTGTGGGAGGAAACCGGAGTGCCCGGAGGAAACCCACACAGACACGGGGAGAACATGTAAACTCCACGCAGGGAGGACCTGGGAAGCAAACCCGGATCTCCTAACTGTGAGGCAGCAGCGCTACCCATTGCGCCACCCTGCCGCCCTTAGCAAAGTATAAAAAGTAAATTTGAGTTAGATTTTTATTTTCAATTGTGTTACTCAATAGAAGATTACTTGGTAGATTAAGTGGGTATCAGAATATTGTGTTGCTGCTTAACCTTGTGACTGTGAGCTGTGTTGTAAGATATCATGAGGTGTTTCTGATTTAAGATAACAACACACAATTCCTAGATTTCAAGCTTTTGGATAAACTACAAATGTTTACAACTTTTAGTGTAGTGTTTGCTAATGCTAGGTATCCAGTTTTTCTGTCAGTGGCTTTTAATTATTGATTCAAATTTTGATCACAACATTTTTTTGGATCATCTGGTTCCTGAAATCAACGACTTTTCTGATTGCAATTTTTGTCTATCCCATTCACTGAATTAATTTCCTGGTAATTTGTTTAACCTACGTTTGAAATGTGCCTTGTTTGAAATTTGTCCTATTGGAAAACCAGTTTTTCCATTTTAGGATTAGTAACGAATAGAAAGACAACAGAAACAGCACATGCTGTTAATACCCTCGACAGGTCTAATGTTAACTTCATATATGGGAGGTAAGAACTAGCAGGTGCAATACAAGATCACAAGGACTTAGACTTACTTCATTCATCTAACCCTGCACCTCTGTATAGAAACTAATCTTTAATTATTGCAGAACCACCACAGTACAACACATATACATCCCGTTGTATGGAAACAGGGGTATGCCATCTATCAAATTATCTGATTGCGTTGTCAATTCAATAAAACGATGTAATATATTTTCGTAAATGTTGCTTCAGGATTTTAGAGAGCAGGCAGAGACAGGGTGAGTCAGAAGAGTGGGAAACTTCTTGGGTGACAGAGGGCAGCTTGAGGGAACTGAGGGCAAAATTTTTCTTTAAAAGTTAAGGAGTATAAGAAGAGGGGTGGCAACACATGGGCCCAGAACAAAATGCATAAAATTTTATTACTCTTTTCAAGTGTGGTAGGCAATAGGTTACTTGATTGATTTGGACTTTTAAGGGCTACAGAAAGCTTTTGGGTGCAATAGAGTGTTTTCTCTGATTAAGTAGGCTCCAGGTTTTATTGACCAATCCTGATCCTAAAAGTGATTGTAAGATAAGCTGCCACAAGCCATATGTGAACCAGGAAATAACTTCTACCTGAAATTACCTCTCCCTTGTGTGTCCTAGCAATTAATACCCAATTTGTCTTCCTTAGCATGTATTTTGTGTGTAAAGGTTTGCCAAGAGTGCCTTGACCTATCACAATGTAGATTGGATTTATGGAGAGTAAAGGTAAACATAAATGCTTGTTGCTTTCACTGTACTTACATGAATTTTTTTACACAACAAATGTTCAACATTTAAATAAGATTCAAATTGTAGAATTAAGTGCGTTTATCTCAAGTAATCTTACATGAGTGCGCCATTTTAAGAGCCGTTCATGAGTACAGTACTAATTTCCAGTGCTCTTCCTTTATTAGTTATGTTTAAAAGAAGATTTTCCTTGTTATGTTGTGCACAGTGAAGCCAGAAACACATGATTGGTTTACAGCCTTCCACTTTCTTCTTAATCATTAAATCAGCTCAAGTTACTCAGTTCAGATCCTGGATCTTACAAATAAAGTCGTGACACTTGTGTTTCCCAGTGATTGAAAGAGCTCAGTTGGCAGCTGAGTAGCACATTAATCAATCGGGGCCCTCATCAGCCCTGTAAACTATACTCTCAGCTCTGACTCGCTTTTGTACAGTCTGTCAAAAAAAAAAAAAGATTGAATTGTCTATCTCTTGCAGAATATTTGCAATGTACTGTTTAATAGATGACAGATAGCTGGCATATTGGATAAACAGCTGTCAGTGATTTAGGATCAATGTATCATCTATGGTTCGGTTTTCATGGCCTAAGTGATCAATATGTTTGGAATTAGTTGTTTTGAGTCCAGAAGACAAGTACTGTACCTGCATTTGTAAAGCTAACATTGAAGGCTGTGTTTATGAGCCAGTTTCCATGAGAACAGCTGATCGATTCTTTTAAATACAATTCTGTTTATATTGGTTAAGTAATGCAAAAGTAAGGTTATTAAAAATTATTGAACATTGAGCTTCTTTTTCTTCTCACTTTTCTCTTAAAAGGTTTGTGTATATTGTGGCATATTGTAAATAAAGTAAATGAATGCAGAATATATTTTCAGAACATTTTAAGTTTACTAAAGAATTACTTTTTAAGGGGGTTTTAAGACACACCCATGATGGAAAAATGCCTGTTCTCTGTAGCTCTCATGATACTGCATGGGCATTATTTGCATTTTGTAGTAAAATAGAAACTTGTGGATGGATGGATGGGATCAGGCTATGATGTTCCTAAAGGCCCTTTCTGCACTTAATAGTTTATTTTCTTTTCAGTCTTTTGAGAAGCTTATTATGTTTTTTCAACCGTGAACCGTGTCCTTGTGCCAGGAACCTATTTACTTGTAAAATGCTGAAACCTAAGAACATTGTTTTTAATTGAAATTGCATAATAATCCCGTTTCAGGGAACTCTTTAAAAATATAATTGCTTGTAATTACATCATTTCTTTTTGAAACACTTTCCATTGCACTTAAATCCCATTAAATTATTTTTGGCTGTATGCAATTGGCTATTGCTTTTATTTATGGGAAAAAAATATCAACATTTTTAGGAACATGGCTGTGTGCCAAGCTGCATTGTCCACGGTTTAGCAAGATATAGAGTGTCTTCAGATGAAAATGAAACAAAACTTAATGACTAGAATGGAAGAAAAAAAATAATCATTACAAGAAGTAACGTGCTGCTGTACATGGGTAGGTTAATTAATTATTGGATTGTTTCCCTGAATGATTGTTTTCTCATGAAAGGCATTCTTCGATAAGCGTTGTTAATACAAGATGCCCTTCAACGAGTGTGTGTCATGGATGATTAAGATAACTGTGTTTGGTCTCACTCAATTAATCAAGATGGATGAATGTGTATCTGTGGTGCATACAGAGATTATTGCATTATAATGGAACTATCAGTTACCATTGCAGAGTGTTTATTGAAATGTTTTTAACAGTTTAGTTATTAAATTGGAATCCTTATGAAGCACTGATTGATGTTTTTAAACCTCAAGAATTTAACACTCTTTGCTACACTCTGTTTTGATGAATTAAAGTGGTAAACCTGCCCCAACATTAGGGATGGATAATTGGTGTGTAGGGGTGCAAGTATTTGCTATTTATAAAGATTCAGCATTTGGGAAAAAGATATTGGCTCCTGGGAGCTTAACTAGTGTGGAAGAAACTTGTTAGGCAAAAATGCCAGTAATTTCATTGCTTGTCTGCTTGTCTATCTGTTATTTACATTGTTTGGGTGCAGTATGGACTCAAAAATGTAAATAAAATGGGAATCCATGGGAAAATCCCAGCAAACATATGTGCATACATGGGTCTGACTGGCTGCTGTTGACTTTGAGATGGTAGCCTGGTTTGAATGTAGAAAGAGTCTTTAACAGTCCAGCTTTGATTGGAAGTATTACACACGCACTTTTTTGTAGTTATCTATCAAGGTCTAAATAGAGTCTCCTAAGTTTTTATACTTAAAGACATCGCTTTATTAGGAGTAGAAAGTCATCAACAGTTCAACTGAAATTATGTCATGTTTCAGTTGGATTCAACTCCTGTCTTCATCATCATGTGCTGTTTATTCCTGATAATATGATCTCTGTGTTAAATAAATTAGCAAGTTTTTTTAGTGTATGTGTCTGAGTGTGCCATACCAGCCGTATATAATTGTTTCATATGTCTCATGCTGCTGCTATAGGCTCCAGCTCCTTACAGTTATTTTATAGAATGCTTGGGTTCTAAAATTGAATGACAGATGGTATTTCAAGTTTTTACTTTTCTTGATGGTCCTTGCTTTGTTTTCTGATCTGATAGATATGTTATGGAAATGCAGGATGACCCAAGCAGGCAATGACATGCAAATGGTGAAGCCTGACAGAAAGAACACTCATCAAAGGGTTTGAAGCGCACAGTTGAGCAGATGCTACGTATCATTTGTTCATGAAACACCATTGGAAACATTTTCGGAAACATATTTGTTAGTGGGGCGGAAAGGTGGCACAGTGGGTAGCGCTGCTGCCTCGCAGTAAGGAGAAGGGTTTGCTTCCCGGGTCCTCCCTGCGTGGAGTTTGCATGTTCTCCTCATGTCTGCATGGATTTCCTCCAGGTGCTCCGGTTTCCTCCCACACTCCAAAGACATGCTTGTTAGGTGAATTGGTGATTCTAAATTGTTCCTAGTGTGTGTGTGTGCCCTGCCCGGGGTTTGTTTCCTGCCTTACTCCCTGTGTTCGCTGGGATTGGCTCCAGCAGACCCCTGTGACCCTGTAGTTAGGATATAGCGGGTTGGATAATAGATGGATGGATAGATGTATAGACAATGTTGTACTCCCCAAGATAAGTATTTTCTGTATTTTCCTCTGTTGTTTCCTTTTTTTCCCGTTTCTAAAAATAGTAAAAACGACTGTACAGATATCCAATATTGAGTACTGAAAGTGCAGCAGCTTAATCCCAGTGTAATGATGGATGATCCCTAGATGGTATATACATTTTTTATGTCACTATCTAAGATTGCAATAAAGGTGCCTAATACTTACATACAAATTCAAAATTATAGCCTAATTCCAGTTCAGGGTTGTGGGGGACTGTATCACATCTTGGAAAAAACGGATCCAAGGCAGGGAGATGAATAGGGTGCTGATACGGACAGATGTCTATAGTCACACACAGACGGTGGTTTGACATTTTAAAATCAGCTTATCTACAGTATATGTTTTTACAATCAGTACTTTGCATTATCAGTTGTAATTGTTCAGTGTGTCACATGCCCATTGCAATATTGTGTATTGAATTAAATTAAACATAAATACTTCACCCTGCACCCCTACTTAAAAACAGATGTTCTTGGATATATACTATAAATGTACAGAACAATACATTTGGAAGTTAAAAAAATACATCTACAGTATTAATACAACGGGGTTCAGCTCCAGTTTGTAGTACTTTATAGTCATCTGTATCCTTGTAGCCAGCTGCCAGTAAGCATATGACATTTAAAAATTCAAATAGTGTTTGGGGTTGTACTGTATAGTGTGTTATGCAAAGTTTGTATAGCCCACTTTTGAAGTCATATCAGAAAAATGTGTGTATAGTTTCTGTCTCTTTATTAGGTTCTTGCGACACTTCATTTTTGATTATTAGCCCCTTTTCAGCACTGAGCCTTCCCAAAACTGTTAATGATGTGAAATTCTGCTCTTGTGATAGTGAAAATTGGTGACACCTTAAATATACACTCACCTAAAGGATTATTAGGAACACCTGTTCAATTTCTCATTAATGCAATTATCTAATCAACCAATCACATGGCAGTTGCTTCAATGCATTTAGGGGTGTGGTCCTGGTAAAGACGATCTCCTGAACTCCAAACTGAATGTCAGAATGGGAGAGAAAGGTGATTTAAGCAATTTTGAGCGTGGCATGGTTGTTGGTGCCAGACGGGCCGGTCTGAGTATTTCACAATCTGCTCAGTTACTGGGATTTTCACGCACAACCATTTCTAGGGTTTACAAAGAATGGTGTGAAAAGGGAAAAACATCCAGCATGCGGCAGTCCTGTGGACGAAAATGCCTTGTTTATGCTAGAGGTCAGAGGAGAATGGGCCGACTGATTCAAGCTGATAGAAGAGCAACTTTGACTGAAATAACCACTCGTTACAACCGAGGTATGCAGCAAAGCATTTGTGAAGCCACAACACACACAACCTTGAGGTGGATGGGCTACAACAGCAGAAGAGCCCACCGAGTACCACTCATCTCCACTACAGATAGGAAAAAGAGGCTACAATTTGCACGAGCTCACCAAAATTGGACAGTTGAAGACTGGAAAAATGTTGCCTGGTCTGATGAGTCTCGATTTCTGTTGAGACATTCAAATGGTAGAGTCAGAATTTGGCGTAAACAGAATGAGAACATGGATCCATCATGCCTTGTTACCACTGTGCAGGCTGGTGGTAGTGGTGTAATGGTGTGGGGGATGTTTTCTTGGCACACTTTAGGCCCCTTAGTGCCAATTGGGCATCGTTTAAATGCCACCTGAGCATTGTTTCTGACCATGTCCATCCCTTCATGACCACCATGTACCCATCCTCTGATGGCTACTTCCAGCAGGATAATGCACCATGTCACAAAACTCGAATCATTTCAAATTGGTTTCTTGAACATGACAAGGAGTTCACTGTGCTAAAATGGCCCCCACAGTCACCAGATCTCAACCCAATAGAGCATCTTTGGGATGTGGTGGAACAGGAGCTTCATGCCCTGGATGTGCATCCCACAAATCTCCATCAACTGCAAGATGCTATCCTATCAATATGGGCCAACATTTCTAAAGAATGCTTTCAGCACCTTGTTGAATCAATGCCACGTCGAATTAAGGCAGTTTTGAAGGCGAAAGGGGGTCAAACACCGTATTAGTATTGTGTTCCTAATAATCCTTTAGGTGAGTGTAAAATACATTAATGGATAAAGAAATGGAGTTCCTTTTCACTGATACTCTTGTTCTGTGTGTTTAAAGCATGTTGATGACTAGATTTTAAATTTGGTGAAGCATTAATTATTATGTGTGTCTTGGTCAGCTCAGCTGTACAGAAAATGTCAGGAAATAATAAAAATGTAGATGCATTTTTCAGGTCCTCCATGAGTACATGCATATAAATGACTCTATTTAGCAACTTTGACAAACATTTTTGCTGTTCATAGAGACCTACTGCGTCTGTACAACATCACTGGATTATTTGAGGGATGCATTTGGTAGGTAATACGATAGTATACATGCACTCAAGTGTCATTACTCAATTAACTCAAACCTCTGTGAAATTGGGTAAAGAAAGTGAAATAGCTGAGGCTGAAGCTTGAATGTTTTATTGTATGAATCCTTTATTGCATTCAAAATGTGTGATCACACAGATAACAAAGTCTTATTTTGTGAATCTCATAACTCTTTTGTAATATTAGGTGCTTTGGAATTCCTCAAGGTTTGTGGTTTTGCACACACAGGGCCAATCAGCTTTGTTTTTTAAACTGTTTTCTTAATCTTAGCCCTTATTTGTTTGTTTTGCTTATCTATTTCAGTAAATCTATCCCTCTATATTCTTTCAAGTACAAGGTTGCAGGGAACTGGTGCCTATGCTGTCAGCACTGAGCACAAAGTAGGAACCAGTCATGGATGGGGTACCACTCCTTACCAGAGCTGTCTCTAACACAAAACACTTGCACACAATTTAGACTTAATTCACCAATCCTGTATGACTTTGGCTATAGAATGAACATGCTTCTGTCTTCACTCTGCCAATTCTGATTTCAAACATAACAGAAATGTGCATTGATGGATCTGTAGTAAAATTTTGACTTCAATATCAACTTTTGGGCCTTAGTACCAGTTTTGAAGCAAATAATGAATAACTCCAAACTGTATCCCAGCCTGTCTGGTGTGCAGTGCCATTGTGTCCTACTATGTACTGTTTCTGTCTAAAGTCCTGTTCCGATTGAAGCAATGGGTTTGGTTGGTCATGTCGAAGTGTGTGGTTCATTTTTGTGACATCTTCAAAACAGACGTTTTTCCACTTCTTCACTAGTGAGTATTGAGGGATTGAGAGAATGACTGACATTTACTTCCTGTACCAAAAATCCCCAAATGCTGGTGCCATACTGTTTTTAAATTTGTGTTTTTTGGTATTTTTCAAGTACCAATATGCCTCACAACCCTAATAGGATTTCAGAGTCTCTTTAATACAGTATATACAAGAAAATAAATTACAAACCCTCTATCTACCATCTTCAAAGTTTTGCTTGGTCGTATTTATCTAGTTGAGCTCCTTCACACTTACAAAGTTTCTGAAAGTATTTGTGTGCTTTGACGCTAAACTGCAAGCAGTTCCACAGACAGTGCCCTGTTCCACAAGCCTTGGAATTCTTTTTCTAATTTCTTCTCAGATTACTCTTCCCTGTATCTTCCTTCAAAACAGACCCATAAACCTTTCTTTCTACTAGAAAGTTTCTTGTCTTAACTCTTTCACTAATTTTGTTTGCAGTTGTAGTTGCTATTTTAATAGCTGGTTTTCTTGTTTTTATTTTATTTTGTTGTTATTTCATAGTTGGTTCTGTGTTTTATTAAAAAATGTGCTATATAAGTAAATGTATTTATAATTATAATTATATTCTGAATTGCAAAAAACATTTGCTTGTTGCACCTATACTAGTTAATTATAAGGAGAGAGTCCCTTTTTGTACTGATTTCAGTACTAAGTTCCTAAACCATATAATCAAGATTTATATAGTACACTCTAGTAACTTCACAGTGGCTTGTTTATACAATTCCTTGCTTTTTGTGCTTGTGCTTGTATTTGACAGAAATCACTGCTTTTTATTCATAGTACACATGTATTAGGAGGGCACTTTGGCACACATCTCCTTATATAATATGCTACACTAAATGGCTCTCTGTTTGTCTGTCTAGGATTTTAAACCACCTGAGCTTGCAAACCGTTTGAACTATTAACCTGAAATTTGGTGCAAATATACAACGTGACGTCTACTATCCGCTTTCGGGGTGATGATTGACATCCAAGTTATTCCTCTTTTTATTTTTATTTTATTTTATTTTATTATAGAATCAAGTCTCGGCAGCGGCCAGCAGGGCAGCTGTGCGGCACATTCGAATGGGCACCATTATCATTCTTTACCACCTTCGCCGTCACTTCCTCTACCTCTTCATATCTTAAATCATTCTTGAGGCAGATTGAAGACATAAGTGCCAGCTTAAGAGAAAAATTAAGAAAATTGTACTAAGTAATTGCAAAACAAACACTGATTTAATCAGTTTTAACGCAAAAAGATGCCGATGAAAGAAGAGAAGAAACGGGCCTCTAGGGTGGAGAAAAGAAGAGCTGTTCAGGAAGCAGCAAGCACATCAACCTCTGAGCAAATGAATGTTCAACGTACAGAGAAAAGAGTATTAAAACTATGAATGTTCAAGTCAAGTGTATTCACTGCACGTTATTGTGCAGTGTGCTGTTACTGGTTTTTAAAATAAAATCAATAGAAATTGACCATTACGTGAACCCTCTTTTTGCATTACAGTCCCGGCTTCATTGGGCCAACCCTGAATGGTTACCAGTCTCTCACAGGGCTCACTTATGAATATGTCCATACTCACTAACATTTTGATTTTGTAGGAATTATAAGAGCATCCATAGCCCCAGCCACATTCTCCAAGAAGCTTTGGATCAATTTCAAGAAAATGCACGCTCATTAAAAGACAAATAGATCTCTTTTACGCAAGGTTCCCTTCTCTTATACATTCGATTTGTCTTTTCTCCTACTGGCTGAGAAATTATAGGAACACTCCGCTTTTTTCACTTCTCATCCAGTCTTCATTTATTAGAGCCTTTATCTGGCTCCTTGTAGCCAAATTCCAATGCACTATGCTGAAGTACATGACCAACACATACCGTATAACTGATGTGAAGAATTGTTTTTAGCTGAGAAGATTTCCTTCAGTAAGCTAAACCACTTTTATAGTTGAGCCCTTTTTATTATGATTATATCACTGCTTCATCTAGCATTTAATTTCAGGTCAGTAAGATCTTGATATGTCTGGTTTTCATCAAGGGTCCTAAGTAAAATGTAAGTGTTGACTGTGCTAGTTTATTTCCTTTCATTTGTAAAGCCTCTGGCCTTTTTTAAGATAATATGTCAGTTTCTTAATGAAGATTGAGAGCAGTGAATATTTTTTGAAGATATAAATGCATTGTGACATTTTGAAGTCTTTTTCCAAATAATAGACATTGAGATCTGGATTTGTAGGTTGTTAGACAAAGTGTTTGACTTGTTGATCAATCTCAGCAATTGTTAGCTGCTAGATGGTTTTAATATAACGTCACCTATACATTGTATTCTGTCAAATTATTGTTAACCTTTTTTGTCATACTTTTTCAGTATTGTTGTAATGAAATTTATTCAAGACAGATAGGGTAGTTTCAGTTCTGTAGTGTATGTCTTTTTAGTTTTTGGTGAGTTAGACAAGGTTATTTCACCAATTTTAAAAAGAGAACACAAGACAGTGATATTTAGACTTGTCACTATCAATGCAGAGAATATACAGTAGATGATCTGGTATAGAAAAATAAATAAAAACTGCTTCCAAAATGTGTCGATTTTATATTCACGTGTGTGAAATTAATCCTGAGGTCAGGGATTTGGCAAGCTGATAAATGGGATTTTAAAAGTTTTTTTTATCCCAGCGAGCTCAGAATAATACCTTGATTGTTTCTCTCAATCCATCTTAACTTCAAATTTAGTTGTTGCTGTTTATTTTGAATGCACTGGTCAAATAATATTGTTTAAGATGGTGCATACTATGCATTGTACTAAATCATTTTTGGTTGAAGAAGGAGAATCATAGTGTATTGGGGCTGTCTCATAATTACAGGACCTTGGGATTGAATGACTTCCCTTTGTACATACATATGTGTTTCCTTCAAGCACGGCATTTTCCGACACACTCAGAGACATGCAGGTTAGGCTAATTAGTGAATCCACCTAAGCCCAGTATGAATGATGGTGCCAATATAGTCTTTTGCACCTTATGACTTGGGTAATGGATAAAACGTACTTAACTGGTGTTACTAGCAGGTCAGATCTGGAATCTAGAGGAACTGTTCTGGTTCACGGCTCTGCTGGCTGCAGTGGAAGATAAAAACGGTAAGTTCACAGTTACACCTTTATGTATTTCCCTGGTGTTCACTCTAAATATATCTCCATAAAGCTGGTTCATAACTATGCATATGACAATAGACTTTTCAAAATAACAGAAACTATACAAAATAAAAAAGTGAGTAATGAAAAACTTTTTTTTTTTTTTTTAATGGTAGCAGTCACACAAAGTTTTGTGGAAGTTTTATTACGTGACACACTTAAATTTAATATGTGTATGTTTGTGCAGTGGTTAAGTCATAATATTCATCCTACGAGTGTATTAGGAACAAAGACAGAAAATATTTACTCATCTTAAATAATTGAATAGAACACTGTTTACTGGAGATAGAATGTAAACATTGAAAAATAAATTCTAAGTATTCCGTTTCACTCACCTATACATCAGATTTTGCAAAAACCTTCTTTCCAGGATTCCTAAGATTTGTCAAATGTTAGTTGTGTTCCTCTTGCCGATAAGACCTCCTCAAAGTACCCACTAAATGTGGTTGGAGCCTCAGTGTAGGAAAACATAGGACTACTTAGATTGTTCTCTTGAACTGCAGAAATGAGCTGTGGAATTTAGCTGAGCCAGTAACCAAATGTGTTGTTTATTCACCACAAAGCTAATTTCTCCCATTAAGATAAAAAGTGTGTAAATTCATACAAGTGCATTTGTACACTATAGTTCTTCATAATTACAAAAAAGAATTTTTTCATCAATGCTATGGTTATTTTCTTGAAGAACCTATTGTCAAGTTTTAGTTGTATAATTGCAATGTGTTTAGAAATAGGAATAAAATTCAGCATAAAAACTAAATGCATTTTCACAAAAATTGAGTTTTATATTAATATAAATGTTTTGTAGCTTAATTTTTAGTAGCATTAACATAAAATGTGAAGTCATCTACAGAATAGCCATCATGCGTGTCTGTCTGTCTGTTCTCATTAGAGAACTAAACTCCCAGTTGGCCTGCTTTGCTGAAATTTGCTACATTTATTCTTCAAGAAATTTTACCAGGAAAGTTCCATTTTCAGTGAGATATCCTAAATAGAATACACCGTTAAAATTTTACAAATGTGAAAAACTCATTTTAAAAGCATTGGGAAATTTTCTAAGTTGTCTGTCATAAAACAGAGAACTATTCAATGAAACCTCAATTACTGTTTCATTTACTGTTTTGAATTTACCTTGTTTTGTGTGGAGAATCCAGGAAAAAGGGTATTTAGAGAAAAATTGTGTTGATTGAATTGGATACTGGGATATTGTTTTAATGACATATCTAGTATGTGGTGCAGTTTGATGTAAATACTGTACATAAATCAAAGCAAGGAATAAAGCTTAGGTTCAAAAGTCCAGTGGAGTGTTCATGTCTTAATGGATTGGTCAGATTTTCATGGAAAGAAGCTGGCCTATTTCAGCCTGCTAGGTCTTTAAACGAGGATTTGATTAACTGTATTTTCTCTTTACACTAAAGTTTAGCAGATACATAGATAGACTGACTATCTATCAGTGAGGGACTGGCACCCTGTCCCCTGTCTATGGCTATTTCCTGCCTTGTGCCCTATGAGTGCTGGGATAGGCTCCGGCTCCCCTGTGACTCTGGCCTGGATTAAGCAGGTTAGAAAATAACATAACATTATTGTCTATAATAATTATTGGGTTGAGTTAGTAAGATTTGCTGTATTTTCCATTTTTTAAATACACAGTTAACCCTGAATGCAACAGAGTGCATTTAAAAACAATGTGTGAATGACTGTGACTGTGTGCATGAATTGCCCTGTCATGGCTGAACACTCAACCAGGGTTGCGTCCTACCTTTGGTTTGATTGTGCCAAGGTTGGCTGCCACTGTCAAATTTGTTTGGGTGGATTTAGAAAATGAATTATTTTTTAATATAGTGCAGTGTAATATACAACAAAAAATAATAATGCAGTAAGACCTTGGTCACAAAGTGTGAAGTTGGAGCATCAGAAGCTGACAGAACAATCACTTTTTATTCATCTGTATAACTTGGTGCCAAATGCATTCCATTACTGAAGATGATTTACAGTGTTGTTTTTATTCCTTACTGGAGAGTCTCACTTTTTTTACAGCATGTCTCTTTCAAATTAAGTTTCATTTTCAGTTGCTGGAGCATTGCTGTCTGCTGAGGGCGTTATTTATGATTTTTATAGCTGCAGGGAGTAAATCATTTTTCCTGTATGTATATTTTCCTATTCTGTTCTCAGCAGGTTGTCTGTTGTTAATCAAATCAAATGAAGATCCCTCATGAATAATGAATTACAAATAACCACAATATTATATGTGATTAAGAAAAAACAGGAAGGTGTTTGGTGCTCAAAGACTTGAGTTATTCAAATGGGAAACTGTACGGGAGTGAATTCAAATGAGAAACAACATGCCATTGCATAGAATTACAAGAGAAATTGCAGTGCAGCTTTTGAATGGTTTTAAAGAAATTTTGTTTTGGTTGTTTTTTTTACTTCCTTTAAAATGGCTGCTAGATTTTAGCATTAAGAGCTCCAGATTATCCACAGGCAACAATGTTAGTCCAGAAACATTCATAGTAACAAGTTCCACAACAGCTTTGTACATGTGCTTTGATTTAAATATGTTTTTGTGTTTCCTTTGGTGGGCAAACAGCACTCTGAAACACTAAGAGCTGTTCTGAACAATATCCATTCTCATTTCAAGCACTTGTGCGCTGCTCAGGTTGACTACTCTACATTTGACACCCTCAGTTTTAGCTCTTGCCATGTGATACCACCAAAAGTGTAAAATGTGTTTGCTTCTAGCTGGCAGCTTTAAAATGTAATTTAGGAGAAAAAGAGTCCTTCACATCACTATTTCGTTTGAACTCCTGAATGTTATTGTCTTTTGTATATGGAATGTAGAACATCTCTCATTTACAGTATATAAGGTTATTTTAGCTTAGATTTTATTTGTACGTTAACAGTAATTTTTTTTCTTGACAAAATATGAGGTATGGGGCAAGTGACATTGGAAGTTTGAAAAGAACAATATATATATAACTAGCCATGTGCGGCCAACTATGTTGCACGTGTTAAAGTCTGTGAAGGGCTCCCTGTTTAAACGCGGCTGCCAGTCGTGAACTGGGCCCTTCGTCGCACAGCATTATGATTTTTTATATGGGAAACAAAATCACAAAAGAAAACCCTTGGATTTTGATTTAATAGGAACGGCCTACTCGGAATCACTGGCTGAATCGTATTTATTTGGTGGGGTAGGAGCATTTCTGCTTCTGTCCGTTTACAGTCTGTCTCGTTTTCACGACGCTGTCGTTTCCTCTCACGATCTCTTCTCAACCTTTCTCCAATCTCGCAGGTTGCTTTGTGGCAATCCAAAGAGTAAGGCAATATACACGGAGCAATGGTTATAAAAGGGGGACACATAGGTATCCAGGCTCTTTAAAGCATAAATAGGGATCACTTCACTGACATGTGAGCAAGCCACGGTACAACTGTGAGACGCGCAGCACTCGCTGGCTACAACGTAACAATAATAATTTCCGTAATGTGCTGTTATGTTGTCATTCATTTTACCCACTGTCTTTCTTTCATTCATATGTTACGTAGGCATGTACCTTTTATCTTCGGCAATCTCATTCTCTAACCAGGCCTCAGGAGCTAACCAGCATAACACTGTCCACCACCCCTTTCGTTATTCCAGCACATTGTTGACATCCGTGAGTAACAACAACGTACTAAACTTGAAGATGGTCTACGCATGTGTGAAATTCACAGACAAACAAAGGTCAAGATCTAAATGAAGATCTCTTTAGTTAATTTAAAGCACAACAATTTGTGTAGTTTGAATATCTGTGTTTTGAGGTGTGACTGGCATACTACAGTCATCAGTAGTATAAGCTTGGAAGAGATTCTTAATGCAATGCCTATGTTTTAGCTGTCTCTCTACTGCCATCTAGTGCTTCTTCTTCTAATTCATTCTCGGACAAACAAAGATCAAGATCCAAATGAAGATTATATATAGGGATAGCTTGATAAAAAATAATTATAGTAATACTAATAACATTGTAAGCATCTAAGCCTTCCAATTTCTTTGCAGCAGTGCCCATTTTATTTAGTTAAGTAATTAGTTAGGGATTAAAAGCCGGGAATATTTTGTAATTGAAAGTTAGACCACAATGCTTTTACAATATTGTGAAAATGGCCAACCTGAGAAGGTTAAACAGTATTGCTCTTCAGATTTGTTTCTACTTCTGTATTTCATACACCTAAAGAAAAAATATTTAAAGCTGAAATGTTATATACAGCATAAGTTTTTTTTTGAAGATGAAAGTTCTGTAACATCTAGACAAGATATTGGGGCAGTTTAGCTATTAGCTAACCAATTGACCTTGATGTACTGAATGGACTGTTCTTATTTATCATACTCCTTATGTTCTCATTCCAAGGTCACATATCAAACAAGGGAAGAAAATAGCCATGTTTACCATGAATTAGCTCCATAACCATAGCTCCCATTTATGTGATTCTTCAGAAATGTTTGATTGCATTTCACAGCATGCACATTTGATTGCTTTTCTGCAAAGGAATCAGTGTTCTGTGTAACTCTGTCATGGTAGCTGGTGGCAGCATTATTTTTAATACATACACAGATATAGAAATGTTTATAAAATACTGTATACCTTACCAACAAGGTTTTACAATTATTCCAACCTGTGGTTAAAGTAATTATGACTTTTTTCTAAGTTGTTGTTATTGTTTGTGAATTTCCCCTTGGGTATCTATCTATCTATCTATCTATCTATCTATCTATCTATCTATCTATCTATCTATCTATCTATCTATCTATCTATCTATCTATCTATCTGTTTTGCAACCTATTAAGCTATCATCCATAGAATGTCAATTTACATTGTATTGGTTATACAGGTATATGGCCCATGTTTCCAGCATGACTGCATTCATAAACTTTCTTTTTTTGATTATTTAGATATCTATATATATAATTCACTAAGGCAAGACAACCATGGAAAGCACGCCGGAAGGCACCTCTGAGCCACGTTGACTGTTCATAGAAGCATGTTTCTCGCGGAGGTGAATCGCCATATGCAGTGTGTTAAACGGTTTGCGAGGGGTATCCCATGGGATCCTCAAAACAATCCTTTACAACTGAGGTTAAAACACAATGAAGTAAGAAGTCTTTAAAAACCGAGTTTTCGGTTACGACACACGATCGCGTGCACCATAGCAAACTGTTTTACTGTGTTGGTTCGTTCCGTGCATTGTTATAATGTTGCTTTTCTTGCTGATTTATTACATTACCGATTTTTCAAATGTTAATTTTCTCCCTGTGCTTAAAAATCATTAAAAACCGGCCTGATTATGCGGCGTATGGTATGCCGCGGGCTGGCTATACTGTATATTACACAAAATGTTGTATAAATATTGTAGTGTATTGGAATGCATTTCAGAAACCATTTTAATGCATGTTTCTATGGAAATAGCTCATTGCTACTTTAGTGCTTTAGAGTTTTTTCATTCAAATCCCAGTCATTGTCTTTTTTCCTTCTGTCTGTGTAGATTTACATCCGAGTGCTCTGGATTTCCACTCACATCCCAAAGACCTCCATGTTAGGTTGTGTTTTGGTTTAAAAGACTCCTAAGCACTAAGCATTGCTTGCTTCTTGATATCTTTCCTCCTTGCTCCTGTACGAAGTCCATCTCCTAATCTTTTGATTTTATGTATTTAAATAAATAATTAGGACCTCTCAGATATGCTGTTTTTTCAGCACTGCCACAGTGAAAAAATGTATGCAGTATGGCAGCTCATAGGCAGTGTAGCTTAGTCTCTAAAGCTTTGGCTTTTAAACCTCAGTAATGTTGAGTCAGTTCCCACCTTCAGGTCTCTTTGTGAATCAAAGTAACTTTACCTGCCTCTGTTACAGTATAATGTTAATAATAATATATAACACATGTTCATAAATTGCGTATCTACTGCACCTGTTTTACTTCCCAGTCTGCAGATAGGTGGGCCTGAGACACTGTACTAGTGTAAAAGAAGCTTTTCATGGACTGAGTTCAGTAGAAAGTAGCTAGCCTTACAAACTGTTCGTCTTATTTGTCATTTTTTTAGCAATGTTTTTATCATTTGTTTAAAATTCAGAATTTTGAATTATCATTATGTTGTATATAATAACAAAAAGAAAGAGAAAAGTATTATTCTTGGCTGAGTTTAGTTGCTATTGAGCTTCCAGTCAGTGGTATATATTATATGAAGTATTCTTAAGTTGTACAGTGCACAAGTGATTCAAATTTCAGTTTGTTTTATTTCATTGAAATTTTCTATTTTTTTTACCGTCCTTTGTGTTAAAACATAAAGTGATATAATCACAGAATATTATATACCCATATTATTTAAACCCAGCCAATATGGTGTTTATTTCTAAAGAGATCCCTTCATAGCACACTGTGTTTCACATTTATTGTACTGTTTTTTAAGAAATTGGGTAAACCCTTTTCCATAATCCCAAAAAAGAAATTTACATTTGCTGCAGAGATAATAATCAATGTCAGAAGGACACCTATGAGTTTTCTGAGCATGAATGTTTATTTAAATGCCCTTAAGTGCAGGTTTTATCTGTCATAATTAATAATAATAATACGTTTTATTTATTCATAGGTGCCTTTCTAAACATTCAAGGCCACTGAACAATAGATGACAATCACATTTTAAACATAAACTAAAAATACAAATTAAAATCAGACAGAGCAGTTGTAATCAAAGAGAAAAAAGTCTTAAACAGATGAGTTTTAAGTTTAGATTTGAAAAGTGAGAATGAATCAATATGTCCAATGGTAATGAGTTCTAGAGCTGGGGAGTAGAGCAACTGAATGCTCCGCTGCCCATAGTGGTAAGACGGGTGAAGGGGACAGTGAAGTGAATGGAGGAAGAGGATCTAAGGGTGCGGAAGGGAATGACAATATGGAGGAGGTCGGACAGATATGGAGGGGGCAAGGTTGTGGATACCCTTAAAAGTTAATAGGAGAATTTTGAATTGAATTCGGAACCGAACTGGAAGCCAATGAAGCTGCTGCAAAATGGGAGTGATATGGTGAAAAGGGGGTTCTAGTAATGATGCAGGCAGCTGAATTCTGAACCAGTTGAAGCTTATAGAGAGATTTGCGAGAAAGACCAAAGAAAAGATCATTGCAATAATCCAAATGAGAAGTGACAAGGCTATGAACAAGGATAGCAGTGGTGTAGGGAGTGAGGGAGGGACGAATACGATTAATGTTGCACAAGTGGAATTATGCACACCGGAAGATGTTATTGATGTGGGACTGAAAAGAAAGAGTATTGTCAAGAATGACACCCAGGCTCTTGACTTGTGGGTAAGGGGAGACAGAGGAATTATCAGTAACAAAAAAAATTGTCAGTAAATATGCTTTTAAAGGTTTCTGAAGATTGCATTTCTGTGATTAAAGGTAAGACATAGCTATTGCAGTTTACAAGTTTTGTAATGAAAATATCAACCAAGGAGTTCTTGAGATGAACCAAAAAGCAGGATTCAAGAATAAAACTTATTGTGTGGCTTGTACCCCAATTTTTAAATATTTCACACAAAATAAAAGTAATCTCTTATCTAAGGAAGATTTCAAATCCTCATCATTTCCACCAGGCCTCGAGAAATTTAAAAGCTGTTTTTGTTTTTCCTCAATGTCAAGTTTATCTCTGCTTCATTAGCTTCTTCTTTTATTGGGCTTCTTCTTTTATCTTTTATTTTTTTTATGTTGTTATAAAATCTGGACCATCTCACATACAGTAAGTCATTGTTATTTTTTTGTCTCTCTGTTTGTGTCTCTCCAAGCAATCAAGGAAAAATACACAGACTGGACAGAATTCCTCATCCAGGAGCTTACAGGTTCCCGAACAGCACCTGCAAATTTGCTTGAGGGAGTAAGTATGGCCATATCTAAAAATGTAGATACCTAGAATAATGTTTTATCATTTGGAGCTACTTGTGATCATATTGAATGTCTGACATTATATTGCTAACTGCACAGTGACCAGTACATTGACGTGCTCTCATTTTCTCACTTTAAAGATTTCTAGACACAGCAGAGCCTCAGTTTGAAACCCTCAGGGAAAATGTGTTTAATCAAAGTAAATATTTTACCTAAACTGTAGCTACAGTCTGGTGAAAGGAGGACAGTAGTTGAACTTCACGGCCCACACATCCTTTTTCAATTACTGTTTGGCAAGCTGCCTTTTTGGAGCTTACATATTCTCCTGGTCTTCTTTTCCCTGTGAGATATTAACTTTATAGCACAATCCAAAGACATGCTGTTAGGTCAAGTGATGTTTCTGAATTTTCCTCGCTCAGAAGAGCACATGTATTTGCCCTGCAATGTCTTGCCTAGGGCTAGATTCCAATCTTGCACACATTGTAGCTAGTATAGGCTTGGGATCCCTGCAGTTGTTACCTAGACCACTGGGTTAGCAAAGTGCATGTCATTAATTTTAAGTCTTGGAAAATTTCTTCCAACTTTGACCATTGTTTAATTATCTTCTTAAACAAAAAAGATGTTTTTTCCTTTTCTCTACAACAGTGTATATGCTGGGGTTAACACAGCAGGAGCCAGCCTTAATCACATGCCAATCCACAAACAGCCAATTTAAACTCTCCAATCCTTTTTCTAGGTTGCTGTGTCCCTATAGTCTTTTTTTCCACAGTGTATTTGCATCCCTTAAAACCAGCCCTTATGCAGCTGTTGTGTTAACTCTTTCAGTTGAGTTACAAATTGATTTTCATTATATACCAGTTATAATCCTTTATGGTGTTCATTGATTTTTGCAAAGGTCCTGGTATTGTTTAGCAATGTTTATGATATCACTTCGTTATTTTTTTACTGTTTAATATACTTTATACATTGTTTTTAAATTCTCAATATCCTTTAAGGAATGATTAAACAATTTTGGCATCTCTTTAATGTATTGTACCTAACCTGTAGGTACAAGGTATAATGTTAAATTTAAAAAGTATTAAAGAAAGTTCTTATTTTGAGGAAGACCCTCTTTATTTCTTGGTGCTTGGAATTTAATTTGTGTTTGTGTACTCCCTCTGCAGTACAATCAATCTCTCCATCCATTTTCTGAACCTGCTTTTTAACTATATACTCTCATACGCCTACACTTATAATTTAGTGTGGGTGGATAAATTAGCATCCATGTATTTGGAAGCAGATCAGTGCCTCATGAGAAAATGGAAAGAATACCTAAATTCTACAGAGATAGTGTATGCTACGTATTTTGTATTCAGACCTCTGGAGCTGTGGAGGAGCAATGTTAACTCCTATGCCACTGTGTCTCCCGCTAGAGAAGAGTGGTAATAATAATGTGTCTATTTTCCAGCGCACATGTCCACATCCAAGTCACAGAGAGCTGTTGTGTATCTGAATAGCAGTAGGTGCCAGGCAGGAACCAGACCTGGATGGAGTGCCTTTCCATTGCAGGGCACATTCATGTTGGGCCAATTTAGAGCTGCTACACTACTCTTTGTGCCTTTGAGATGTAGAAGGAAAACAGTACTTTTTGTAGAAAACCCACGTAATCAAGTGGGAATACTTATAACCTCCATATATATTATACCGATCAGCCGGGAATACACCTACATGAACTACCATTTTGTAGGGGCTCTGACCCAGTTGCCTAGCCATCATAATCTGACCCTTGTCAAAGTCACTCGGATCCTTATGCTTGCCTATTGTTCCTGCATCTAAAACAACAGCTTCAAGAACTGACTGTTCACTTGCTGTCTAATATATCCCATCTCTTGACAGGTGCCATTGCTACAATGTAATCAATTTTATTCACTTCACCTGTCAGTGGTTTTAATGTTGAGACTGATCAGTGCATACATAAGTAATCTGAAAAGCACTGTAAATTTAGATTAAGACCAGCACAAAAGATTTGAGCTTAGCTTTACTTTTGTAGTGTTTTTTTTTTTTTTTTTTTTTTTTTAAACGTTGATGGCCAAAATAAAACAGCATACTGTACATACAGTAAAAAGAAAAGCTGCTCACAGTAGCTCAAAAGAAAGGGAAATACAGGGCTGAAAACTAATAGACATTTCCTTGTCTCGCAGATCACACCACAACAAAATTGCCAGTGTTAGAAAAAAGCAGCTAGATTCAAATTGACTCTTTAATTTTAACTCTATTACATTTGTCCTGGGGCTTGTAATTTTGCTTTCATATAGTTGTTCAGAGAGTGAAAACATTATTTTATTTTTTTCCAGCTGTGCCCACAGACTGTTCCATTTTTTTTTGTTGCTGTTTTTCTTTGTTTATGTGTTTCTGAAAAGCTCATAACTTATAAAGAATACCTGGAGCCTGAGTTGATTTCTCAGTATAATAAGGCAGTTATTGAACATAAATGTGGCACATTTGCAAAGAAGATAATTGAAACCAAGTCTCATAATAATTATTCTTGATATTTACCTGTAACATAAGTTTGTTCTTTTCTTCTTTCAGCCTCTAAGAGGAAAGAACACAGTGGATCTTATTATGTTAAATTCACTGATTGAGCTGCAGGATCGCAAGAATCCTTTCATTTACTGGATAGTGAGAGTCATAGAGAATGTTGGAGGTCGACTGCGGCTTCGTTATACTGGAATGGATTGTGACTCCTATGACATATGGCTGTTTTACCTAGACTGCAGGTTACGCCCTGTTGGTTGGTCTCAAGAGAACAGATACACCATGGAACCCCCTACAGGTAAAGCTTGATTTAGATTTAAACCTCCTAAATGCTCCTATTAAATCTTATTGGTTGATACCGTCTGTTTAGTCCTTGCTCTGCCCTTTGGAACATAATGGAAAATTGCTTTTGAGTCTTCAGCACTTTGGAATAGTGTAGCTAGTGGTGCTCTGTATTACCTCAGCAAGTTAATTAAAGTGCCTTTGTCTTTTTTCTATAAATCTGTCTCTGTAAATAGGTTCAGTGATATTGTACATTTAAAGTACAGAGGAAATGATTTCAACATGAGTGGTGCTCTAAGAAAGTTATTAGGTCATTTTGCTCAATGAGTAACCTTTCAAGTGTTTTCATCATCAGGTCTCATTTCCTGCAATGTATGCCTGCACAGTACATGAACTTTCTTTACATGCCTTTAAGATTGTATTTTTCTGACTTCCCCGCCCAACACTTAACAAAAGCCAATATCATCTCCACACATTCTGCTATACATTCTTCCTCATTGCAAATATCAACCAAAAAATATTATTAATAATGGCCCTTTCTACCTCTACCCCAGCATCTGCAGAGAAACCTCAAAAGTTGCCTTGTCACTCACATACTTACTTAATCTGGTTACTGTGATTGACTATTATGGCAAGGAGTTATATTTTACCTGATACCTAGATTTCCCCCCTCTCAGTCTTTCTATGTCATACAGTGTAGTTGGATGAACTAAAAGTGAACTTTGGCAAGCCAGCTCTGCTGTTACTTGGGAGGGAGGAGTAAGCTGCTGGTATATGGTAGAAGTCTTACAATATTCAGCATTGTTCCAATTCACATTTTACTTTTATTATTGAAAACGTGTTACTTATTTGAAATGTTGTTTTCTGTGCAGATTATATTCAGGAGGTAGCCACCTCTGTTATAGACAATGTGATTGGTGGGCACTATGTCTGCCCCCTGCAGAGCAAAGCTGAACTAGAAAGCACAGCTCAGCAGGCTAAGTCGCTTATTTTTGTATACTGGCACAGATCTGTTACGAGTGGATTATATCAGATTTCATTGATATGTGTTAGAGGTTTGATTTTTATTTGAAGTGATTTAGAGCAATATTGCACCCTCTGACTCCAGTTTACCGTAAAATGCATGAGCCTTCTGTACTGTTGGTCAGTCTGTTTTTATTTTACTCAGTGCCTTTTGAAAGAAGCAAATGGCAGTATTTGAAACATGACAATTCAATGATCTATTAATGTACACAGGCATGCTGAAATGACAATGAAAAATGGATCTCAGATTTGCATTATCACTTATATCCATTTGGGAGTATACTTTTTCACAAATAATAATAAGCACCATTGTTAAGACATTCTAAAATCTTTTGGTTGGTTACGTGCCTTATGGCAGAGCTGTTTTGAGTATCCTCCAGAAAGGATTGTGACCCTTAGAGCTTTCCTCAATGGTGTGCATTGGAACTTTTATAACTACTCGACAATTGCTGAAAGTTAATAGCTTTGTTCATTTAAAGTAAGTGTTCCAATGTCAGGGTTGGCAACGACCCGGCCGGGACGCCATGAAGGACCGGAAGAGGGCGTGCGCCCACCTTGGATCACGTGGGGGCCGCCACCCTTGTTGCTTTGGGGGCCACGGGTACAGAGCTTTGAAACTCCACCCTGTAGGGGCCCGTGGTCACCGCCAGGGGGGCGGCCCCATGCCTTTGGAGCCCTGGACCTCAGCACTTCTGCCACGCCAGGAAGTGCTGGGGGGAAGAAGAGCAGGGACACCCGAGTGCTTCCGGGATGCAGCCGCACTTCCACCACACAGGGGCGTGTCGGCGGGTGATTGCCGGAACCCACCTGGAGCACAACCGGGTGATAATAAAAGGGGCCGCCACCCTTCATTTGAGGCAAGAGTCAGGAGTGGAGTGGACTGAGCTGAAGAAGAGAGAAGGAGGCAGTCTGAAGAGAAAGGCATTGTGTGGCCAGGACTTTGGGGACTTTGAGGGTTTTGTGGTGCACTTTAAGACTGTAAATATATTAAATAAACGTGTTTGTGGGTGACATGAACGTGTCTGCCTGTCTGTGTCTGGGCCAGTCTCCACATCACTTTCTGCAGTAGTTCAAATATCAGAGCCAGTAATAAATGGCCTGAATAATAAAGATGCCTAGTTACAGATTACTGATTTTAATTTTCTTATGTCTAAAATACAAATTTCTTGCTGATTGAACAGTAAGTTTTATACAGTCTCTTTTACAGTGAACATCCTCATGAGGTGCTTTAGAAACCAGAAAAGAAAACAATGCAAAAACACATACATTATGGCAGATTTCAACATAATTTGAGTACATAAAGATTCTGGCAGTTGCCAGCAAATGTTCTTGTAGCATTTTAGAATAAAAAGTAGTGAACTCAGTGAACTAGTGCACTTGTGATAGAGCTAGCAAACTGGTAAGCAGGCAAGAAGACATATGCAGTAACCTAACTGATTGCTTCTACCTTGTTTGATAATAAATAAAACTCTATATTACTGTTTAACATGACAACATGAAAAGGAGATATAGTCTGTATCACAGCTTATCTTTCAAACAGTGAAAAAGTGAAAGGTGTGAAAAAGTACAAATGAACTTTGGAGGTATGATTTTAATTTAATGTTATTGCCTGAAAGAGTAGCAAAAAGTGCATGGTGGGAAGTGGGCATAACTATTATAAATAGTGCTGTTTATTGTAGTTTTATTGCTTTCCTTTGGCTGGTGTGGTAAAATACATTATTTGCCATTAACGTGTTAGTGCCATAAGAGTTTTTTTTTTTCAAATAAAGATACACATTCTTTGTGATATATATTTGTCTTTTATAAAATATCAGGATAACCTAGTTTGAAAGAGGATGACTTTTATTTAAAAAGTCTATATTTCTCTATTTATCACCTTGCATTATATCCCAATGTCTGAATTTTATTCCTATTAATAGACTTTGTCTTTACAACTCACAAAGCAGCAGCTAATTATGAAAAATGAATTTATAAAAAGGTTAAACTCTGTAGGTAGGTGCTCTTTTGGGTCAGATTGCACTGTACATGCTAAAGTCTTTAATTCCATAATTAACAAGCTACAATGATATATTTATGTATGAGGGAGAGTTAATCCAGGGTATGGTCTGACTGTGTTTCAAAAGGGACAGGGCCAGTGGCTGTTCCTTGCAATTTCATAAAATCTTTTAATATCAATTACAGATATATCCTCTTTGAGCTCTGCTTTAATGAAGGCATTGTTTTTCTAGATACTAATGGTTTTCTTAAAGATTTCATATACGAGAACCCAACAAAATTAATCAGAAGTTATTGCATTTAATCCAGTAGAATTAATGTATATTAGTTTCATTTTAGTTTGCAGTAAAATATTATATTAATTTCAGTTTTTCCTGAGTATCACATTAATTGAACTTCCAAGCTGAAAAATTGTGTGAATAAAAGAGAGAATAAACTGCTCCATAACCACCATGATACCACTAGGACACTGATTTCTTACATCCAGCTGGTAGCACTAGATGCTAACAGTCATCAGTCATTATTCATATTAATGTCTTGCACTAGCAAGTACTATTTCATAAATACTTTCCTACATTAGTCCTCATTCATATTATTGTCTTTCACTAGCAAGTACTTTCATACCATTACAGTCTTCTTTGCGATATGAAAACCATCAAGGATATCTTCACAAGAAATGAAAGAGCAATACAGTGTAAGTAATCACTTAGCAAGTTGTTTTATCTCTATTAGAAGCCCTGTGTGGACAGCTAAAAGATACTCTGCCATCAGAAAAATGGGTCTAGAGGAGTGATTCTTAACCTTTTTTGAGTCATGGACCCCTTTAAGAATCTAATGAAAGCTATGGACCCCCTTCCCCAGAAATATTCACATAAACACAACTTTGCATGCAATGAATATAATGTACTTTATTTATCAATTTGATTGTCTCATACATATAAAACATACACAAAAAAAAGTACTTATTTTTTGTGCAAATTAAAACAGATCTACTACTACTACCAATACATCTACTCTAAATCAATAGTACTGGGCTGTGTAGTGAATATAAATGTTAATTTTTATCTGACCCTCACGGACCCCTGAAACCCATCCATGGACCCCCTAGGGGTCCACGGACCTCAAGTTAAGAACCCCTGGTCTAGAGGAAATCCACCACACCAATATGACCCACCCAAATTATATATATTACAACTCTCAATGGTCTCTCCAACAGTGACTTTTGAATGTGTGACAAAAAAAAAATCACTAAAGCATGCTGCAAGCAAACTCGAACATCTTTTTGTTCAGGTTCTCCTAGAAATTCAGTTGCCTTAGCAATGTTCCAAGGTTTGTTCAAGTTAGGCCAAATAAAAAGCATTTACCCTAGGTTGTTCTGGACAGACTAGCTCTATAGAGCTGAATATACTGTCCAGTATATCCTTAGACATTTCTTGTGTGGTTATGATCCTGCTTTCTCTTTCCACGATCTATTCTCATTGCTTTATATGATATTCCTACTTGTACTTCATTGTGGTAAAGGCTTGCTAACCTTAGCATCATTTTCTTTCCTGAAGTGCTAAGATATTACACAACATGCACTTTTTGGAGCAGAGACTATTCAACAGAATCACAGCTGAGGTTAAAATTAGAGTGTTCTGAGATAGCCTATATATAACCACATTTGATAGCTTGCAGGCGTGTACTATACTTAATGGCAGGCATTTTTGCATTTTTTAATAAGGCAAAAAGTATTTTTTTCTGTTTTTTTAATGCAATAGACATGAAAATCTGGAATGTTGTAGTGCCTCTGTATAAGGTTTGTTGAACAAACAACATTTAAGGGTCAACTCTGGAAGAAGCAGAAGGTAAAGGAGGAATGTTTGCAGTAGAGGTACTGCTAATTATTTACAAGCTTCATAAGAAGAGTTTTAATTTGTATATCTGACCACTGGAACTTTGCTCTCATATCTTTGGGCCGCCGACCATTCTTACATGAAAATAACTAACATATTTATTAAAGAAAATACAATTTATTTAAATAAAGATTATAGAGAATGACATATTTGAGTTTATTTGAAGACAAGTAATATAATGCAAATTATCTAGAATGAGTAGTTCTCCATCTGTCTTTGTCTTCTAAAGAGAGCACAATCATATGACTTACGTTTGCCTTTAATTCTTATTTATTAGCAGTAAACGTCTTTAGAAACATTCACCATGGCTGGTCTGTTTTATTATAGAATTTGTGGAGTATTTGCATGTTATGACTGGTGAACCTTTAACTGCCATTAGCAGTCAAAATCAGTTCTTCCAATGCCTTGATCTGCTAGCCGTCATGTGTGTGGTTTGCCACAGCTGCAATTATTATTAAAAGAGAACAATTAGTCATTCTTTTCAGAAAACAAGAACCTTACAAGGGCTAAAACATTAACAGATATATTCTTATTTTATCCTAACTAATAAGCTACATACAGTATTAGTCTGATAATGGTAGGTGAGAGTAAAGTGATACTTTACTCCCTATTCAGTTTCTGTCAGTTTAAAAGCTGAAGTTGATCTTTTGTTGTGAAATTTTTGAGAGATTGTGTGGTATTTTGCAAGGGTTCTTTAGTCTCACAGCCTTCTTTAATTGCATTAATACTTTCACATTCACAACTTAAAATTAATAACAAAAGGATGAAACACTGAAATGATAGAGAAGAAAATCACTAACGTGACATTTAATGGTAGTGTAACTTCATGTAACAAGCAGCCTTTAAAGCTACAGGAAGGCAGTGTCTGATGCTACAGGAACTTGGACAAGATTCTTGTCTGTTGCTGACTTTGTAGCTACACAGTTGTGTCCACATAAGGCAAGTTAGTTTGATGAACTGTAACAAGACAACACTGATGTTAAACTACTGTCATAGACAAAACAGCCTTAAGCAGGGAGTGTTAGTTTTTCCTTTTATCATCTAATTCAAATATTGTTTACAAACATTAGATCAATAAATGATGCCCTCTTCCCAACTTTTTCCTACTTTTCTTGGCAAGGAGAACATTCTGGCAAGTTCTTGATCATTGTAAAATATGTTGGAGTTGACCTTCCGCTTGTTCTGGTTTGTCTCTCCATGTTTACTTTTGAAAAGGGCTAAGCCTCATATTTTAAAAGAATCTCATGTATTTACTATAAAACCATTTTAAGCGTACATCCCATACTGATAAATTATTACTGAACACTAAATCCATTGATTGTTTTGTAGTCACATTTGGAAGTGAAGCCCTCCTTGTGAACCCTTGTCCAGGTTTCTCAGCTAGTATGTTTTTAGTCTGTAGCTACATTATTTTGGAGGTCTCAGTCAGTGATTGTCAGTTACTAGCATAGCAGAGCATTTAAACTTCTGGTTCAGATAGTTAGATCCAATGCATTTTCACATTGTCTCTCTGCCTAGTAAAACTCAAGTTTATCTCATAAAGCTGGACTCTGCGTCACTGAATCTAAACTCCTTTATAAACTGTCTTGTGCCTGTACAGTTGCATGATAAGAGGGGGCTATTGTTAATTTCAAATTTCTGAATAAGTCAAAACATTAGAATAATAATGGATTATAAATGTATTATTGATCAGTGCCTGCAAATATGAATTTTGAACCACTTCCTTTGCTAACCAGATACTCAGGGCTTCTTAACTATGCACTTCTGTGTCTGAGAATGTTGCATTGTGATAATTAACAACAATGTTATCAAAAAGGAGGAGTAAGCTGAGCAACACAGGTTTCTACCCCATACAGTACCACAGAACCACAGGTGAGGTAACAGGCTTCGACTTCAGTTCAGTTCAGTCTTCTCTTATTAACTGCGCTTTCATGTAAGAGAGCAGTGTACTTATACATTAACTTCAAATGTAACATATCCAAAGGACATGCAGCATAAACACTGTTGAGTAACTAAATAGTCAAGCACAGGTTCAAGGGTTGGGGTCTTAATAACCCTGTTTAGTTGTCAAAACAATAATATAAGCCACTCGACAGAAAACAATCATCAATTGCCATTCTAACAGCTGGCAGCAGTGTTTCTTGTCAAAAGATGCTTCTCTCGGAAGGAGCAGGACTTTAAAACTGACTGGAGGCTTGTTCACGTATCTTCCTTGTCTGGTCACTTAAAGCTGTGGGTGAAATTAGAAGGTTGTTTGAAAGTGTGCCCCCTCTTGGCCCCTCTTGACGACTATGCCTGCATGTCTGACAACACAAAACTTAATTGTGAAGCAAAAAGTGAGCAATGTTAATACAAAATATAAATATATATACAATTTATTTATGCATTTTTTAATATAAATGTGTGAACCTTATAATGGACTGATGCTGTGTCCAGGGGTGATTCCTGCATTGCACCAGATGTTACTAGGGCAGTATTTAGCTCACTAGATTGCTGTATAGGAATATAGGTTGGTTTGAAAAATTAATGAATATGGCCTAGTACATTATTCCTTGTTATGGACTAGAACCAGTCAAGGGTATTTTTGTGGTTTCAACTGATATTGTTAGAAACGGTTTTTGGCATTAAAAGAGTTTGAGAAAGTAAATGGATGTATGTAATTGACCTAAACATGTCCAGTGCAATAAATATATTGCTTAATTTATGTGTTGATTAACAAAAGCATTGTAATTAATTAGCCAAGCATTCACTTTTAATTATTTAAAGTTTAAAACCTTTAATTATCTAAAGTTTAAAATAGATACGGGCGGTATAATAGTATTGCTGTTGCCTCACTGCAAGAAGAAGAACATAATAACAGAAGAAATTTGACAGACAAGAGGAGACCATTTGGTCCATCAAGCTTGTTTGTTTAACTAATAGCTAAGCTGTCCCAATATCTCATTCAGATACTTGTTAAAGGTTGTCAAGGTTTCTGCTTTGACTACATGGATTGGTAGTTTGTTCCAGATTCCATTCTGGCTTTGGTCCTCCTACTGGTGTCCTTGATTATATGACTCACTGTTAAGCTTAAATAATTGTGCTTGACCTACTTTATCAATGCCTTTCAGAATTTTGAACACCTGGGTTTGATCCCCATGTAATCTCCACTGCTCAAGACCAAAAAGGTTTAATTCTCCGAGTCTGTCAAAATGCATCATGTTGATAAGTTCTGGAATGCACTTGGTTTCTCTCTTCTGCACAGCTTTTTGTAGCGTGGTGACCAGAACTGCACAATCTTCTTCCTGATGCAGTCTCACTAGTGTCTTATGTAGTCTAACCATAAAATCCCTTAATTTATATTCAACACTTAATGTTAAAACCTAACATTTTATTTGCATTTTCATTTGCTTCTGCACATTGCTTAAATCCTTTTTCAAAGGTTACTTCATGTAAGACAGTGTCCCCCATTGTATTTATAATTGACATTCCTATTGCTCACGTGTAACACTTTGTATTGTTCTACATTAAACTGAAATTGTTAAGTGTTTGCCCAGTTGTGAAGCTTGTTTCTTTATGAATTGTTTCTGCTGCCTCTTTAGTATCTGTCATTCCTTCATTTTTCCTTTGCATTTCATGTGTTTACCAACTATACTGACTTCTGTGTCATTAATGTACATCAGCAAAAGTAACATACCCAGAACAGACCCCTGAGGAACTCCACTGATGACTTCACTCCACATAGAGCATTCTTCTCTTATATGTACTCTTTGTGTCCTGCCAATTAAACAACTTGAAATCCAGTTTTGTAGGATACTTTTTATGCCTATAGCTTCTAGTTTTAAAATGAATCTTTGGGGTGGGATCATATCAAAGGCTTCTTGATAGTCTAAGTAAATTATGTTGTATTGCTTTGCTTTTGTCAGTTATTGTAGTTGCCTGTTCAAAAAAATCTAAAAGATTTGTTTGTCAGGATCAGTTTCACATAAACTCATACTGACTGTTATTTAGTGTTATTTTTGTACTTGTATTTTTCTAATTTAATTCTTATTATATTTTCCATAATTTTGCTTTTCACAAATGTCAGACTTATTGGTCTGTAATTAGCAGGATTCATTTTATCTCCCTTCTTAAAGATTGTAGTCACATTTGCAATTTTCCAGTCTTCCGGTTCTTCTTCTTTCTCAATTGACTCCTCAAATATCCCTACTAAGGTTTTATAGATGACCTCTTTCAAAACAATTGGTAAAATCTCATCAGGTCCAGGCGTTTTATTAGTCTTAATTGTATTGAGGGTTTCACATTTGACTGTTCAGTTTTAAAATCTATGAGCTCAAGAGTTTGTTTTTACTACTACATGGGGCATTTCTTCTCTTTCTCCCTTTATAAATACTCAGGTGACATATTTGTTCAGTTTATTTCCTATTATTATTCTTTCCTATTTTCTTTGATTTCTTCTTTTGTGTTCCTGAGGGTTCTTAAATTCTCTGTTATTGAATATTTACTGCAGTATTACTCAAAAAATTGCTTGTTGTTTGTTTTGGCTTCACAACAATTTTTTTCAGTTTCTATTTTGACCTTTCAAATGATTTTTCTGATCTCTTGTGGTAGTGTCCAGCATTCCTCTGGGTCAGAATTATTAGGCTGTTTTTTTAATTTTCTTGTGCAATGATACCTTTTTAATGATGCCCTCATTCATCCATTTCAGATAATTCTTTAGGCTTTTTATTTTATTTCAGAATAAACTTATTTCGAGCTTGGATCAGTGGGTAAAGTGGCACCACCTATCATTTTATAGCTGAATTTTTACTTTCCCATTCTATGTTGTCTACATACTTTCTCATCACCAGGAAGTCTGCTTTCTGCAAGTTATCAGTCTTCGCTTTGGTAAACATTTGTATTTTTTCAAAGATGACATTTAGGGTTAGTCTTACCATGTGTAGGGCTTGCAACAAACTGAGTGACAACAGATTCAACCACAGCTTTACAGTGTTCAAAAAAAGCAAAAAGCAAGTCTCAGTTTCTGCTGTGAAGAAGAGACTTTCTTCCAGTCTGCAGTAGTGCCTATCCAGGTTTCAAGGCTCTGTTTTGTCCGTTAAGGAATGGCTTTCTTACTGTCACTCGTTCTGTCAAACCTGCAGCACAAAGTCTCCTTTTCACAATAGAAACTGAGACTTGCTTTTTTGACCACTGTTAAGGTGTGCTTCAAGCTTTTGTGCTGTAAGGCGCATATCACATAAGCTGGTGACCCTCAGAAACTTGCCCTCTGATTGGGTTGCGACTTTGAGTCTGCTAGATCTTTTCCTATCAGAGTTCCTTCCAGTTTCCATTTGTTAATTGCCGTTTTCTTGCCACTATCACTGGAGTATTGTGGTACAGTTTGATTTAAGACAGATAGAAGGTTTTTAAGTAATCAATAGAAGTTGTGACACCTATGCAAATTATTTGCATCAACTTACAAGGCTTAATTTACTTTAATTGTTGCAGGACATCTTTAGTTTGTAACCTATTAGTTGTTCCCTGAAGAAGACCCATGTGTAATATCCTGAAATATTCTTTTGTTTCAGTTTTTTCTAACCTAAAATTTAAATTTAAACCTTTGGAGTTTGTGGCTTACCTTTTCATCTTTTTAGGTTAATCCATTGCATTTCAGCTGATTAATTTTGAAGAAAATCTCAATAAACTTAGGTGTTAATATAATATACTAGGGGTTTGCTCCCCTGGCTTCCTGCAGCAGCTCAACCCTCTGTTGATAGCTCACTTCACTTCCTATCGGTGTGTATTTCACACAGGGAGGAACCCGGGCATGATCTCACAATCTCCTTATTGCGAGACAGCCACACTGTCATTGCACCACCTGCATGTCTTGTCAACTACTAATATACAACTCTACCAGTACTGTTGTTATTGGAGCAGATGTATATAATGTATTTATTTATATATATATATATATATATATATACTAGGGGCTGTGCCCCATTCTCGCTTCGCTCACCCACCCCACATCCCCCACCCCGGGGTCACGTTTCACGCTAACCATTTTGCGTCTCTGCTGCTCGCATTTTGAAGGAGGGTGGTGCTGAACACATGCTAAAGACAGATCACCTACTGGCTTGCTGCTAGCTTCTACTGAGCTGCGTGATCTGCATGTCGCGCTGCACGTCGATCATTTAAGAGCCTGTACAGCAGCTGCTGCTGCATTGCTGCATGATCTGCATTTTTGTTTGTAAGTAGGGTGTGACATGCAAGAAGTCTTGCGGGACTTCAAAGTGTCTCTCTGAGATGATCACGTCTCGATCCAAAATTTTTTTATATAATAGATATATATGTACAGTATAGCATAGCTTTTTTGCACATTAGTAATTTGAGGATTTGTAGCTATATTTTTATTTTATGAAATAACCTTAATAATCATACAGTAATTTATTTTGCTTACATTTCATGCCTTTTTGCTGAAGTTGGTGTTTCTGTATAGAAATAGATATCTAAGAACCACCGCTGGTTCTCAGCGTACAATTTCCAGCCAAGGTCAGCCATCTGAGTGTAGGTGACAGAATAGTTTTGGCCCTAGGGAAATGTTATTATTAACAGGGCCAGTGTTAGATTTCTACTACAACTCTCTAAAGATTGAACAGCTGAGAGGGGACCAAAGGGCAGGTGCCTGATCTCTGCATTCTTAGCTACAGAATTTTGTAGTCTTCTGATCATTTCTGTTTCACGGTTTCTTTTCTGCTCACCAGAGATTGCTCATTTGAAAACAGCTTCTGAATGGAAAGATACCCTAGAGAATGCACTAGAAGAAGCCACTCAGAACCCACTGCCACTGGAGGTTTTTAAGGTGAGAGCCAGTTGTGATCAACATACCTGATTAAATATAAAATATATAATTTGTTGTTTGTTTATTAACACTTTGTAATGAGTTGGATACCCCTCTGTTAAAATGAGTAATGGTAGGATTTAATCTGAACACTGTTGATGCCAGTTGGTTTAATTAATCACCTATTATCTAGTATCACATAATTTTACTGGTAATCAGATGTTTTTGGATGTCTGTTATTGTATATAAATATATTACTTTAGCATGTTTACTATATTTGGTATACACTCTAAATGCATTTAGAAGAGGAGTATTATAACAGGGGTCAAGATTTTCCACTCAAATCAAACTGTTGAGTTTTCAAAAAATATTCACATTTTATGCATCACTGAAAATGATCTGACCACTTTAGAGTGATTGTCTTTTTCTCTGTGTGTCAAGATTTGAATCTGTGGGCAGGTTTAACTCAAAACAGTCCTTATCCCTACAAAATACTACAAAACTCCATATTTTACTCTGCAAACCTAATCATTCATTTTTGTACACATTGTGGTGCCAGCTACAGCACAAATTGGAAAGTAGACTAACCATTTTTTTAATACATGTGTTTAATTCCATAGTAAAATATCGGTATGCAATGTTTTTCACAGCTTTATATAGGGGAAAAGTCATGTTGGAAATATCTAATTCAAAAACTAATAATAATAACTAGAGTTCATATTTTACTTTCTGGAATTCTTGTGACAGAAAATGTTAATGGAATCAACCCATAGAAGTCCATATTTGAAATGTAAAATGAGGGTAATTTTACTAACCTCTTTGTTCATGATTGCTGGCAGAGATGTTATAGTAAAATAATGCCATTTCTGTCACCAGGATTTATGTGATTTTTATCTACTGTCAGGTAACTCCTGCTACTTTATTTCTGGCCAGGCCCATTGTGTTAGTCCAGGTTCATGATCTTCAGCCTGTATATCATTTTTTGTTTCAGATGAAAAGATTTCTTTTCTTATCTTCACCCGATGTAACTATAAACACCAGTAATTTATTTTTCTTATCACACTTCTTATAGCGTTTTGTTGCTCATAATGCTGAGGAGACCAGTAAATACGAAACCATCAATCAATATGTAAAGTCAAGCACTCTTAAGAATGTATTGTGTCAGCCCAGAGTGGAAGATGGATGATGAGTAGTTTTATTGTTAACAGATTTTGATGGCAGTGTTAACAGGTTTTTAAAATGCAGTGCTTATTACTAACATAAAAAGCTTACAATCACTGGTTTACTTTCTAATTTTAGCATTGACTAAATTCTGTCATGGAGGAAGAGTGGTGCAGTGGTAGCGCTTCTACCTCACCAAAAACTGTCTGGGGTTCGCATTCTTGCATGGAGTTTGCATGTTAGATTAAGTGAATTTTCAATCAACCCACCCTGCATTGGACAAGGACCTCTTATTAAAGGATTCAGCCTTAAGTAAACTCCAAGTTGACAATGAAGAAACTTCAAAATCTCAAGTATAATGCTAAAATTTATTATCAAACACTCTGAGTGGAAACATGTTTGCCAACAGATTCTTTCTCAAATCAAAATTTGTTTTGTGTAATGCTCTTTCCAAGTACTGCAGTACTCTTGTCCAAGGTTGGCTCCTACCTTTTTTCTGACACTGGCTTCCCCCATCCTTGCACGTAGTTTAAGGCTACAGTACATCCACAATACTAAATTTCATTTAAAAATATAGACATTGGTCTCCATTTTTACCTGATGTCCACAAGTTTAACACAGACAGCACACTTTTATTTAAGTGCGGAAGCGATTCTGTCTGACTCCCCACAGCAGCACTATACACAAGCACAGACACAAAGCAACACAGTACTTTTCTTCTTTCTCTTTCTCTCTCTTTTTATGTCGTTCCTCTTCTTCACCTCCTTCTGCAATCTTCATCTTTTTCCCTCCTGACTCCCAGAGTAGCGACAGCTGACTCCTTTTAAACTACACCTGGGAGCAGTCCAGGTGGCCCATTAGCATGTTCCAGAAGTACTCTCAGCTGGGCCGTCTTAACGCATGTGCATGATGGGCAGTTGCCTGCGGGCCCCACAAGCATAGGGGCTCCATGCTAATCTATGTATGTCGTGACTTGCTGAGTGGTTGTGGAGTTAGGGACTCCAGTGAGCTGCTTTGCCCGGAGACCTTTAATAATGTTAAGATGACCCTGTCTCCCAGGTGTGGCGAAAGCCTGACTTTATAGGCTCTGCAGTCTCCGCAGCTTTCCCTGGTGGCTACCATGGAACCCAACAGGGCTGTAGTGAACTCCAACTCCCAGCGTGCCCTGCGGGAATCCATGGTGTCACAGCCACCCAGGGGGGCTGCCCTCTTGCGTCCCAGGGGAGATAATATCCTGAGTCCACTCTCTCCCCTGGTCCTTCCATCATATAAGCATCCCACCGGGCAAGGGCCCAGGCTGTCTGCCACACCCTTCACAAAAGAAAACCATATTCCAACATAGTGGACATAGAGCAGCTGCTTTTCATGCCATTTGTTGTGTTGCTTACCTGTGTGAATCTAAATTGCATTTTGTACAGTTTGAATTTTACATGTAAAAGGCGAATAATTTGCCTATGTCTACACCATATGTGTTTTTGGCCGTCCTTATGTTAATGGAGGTATTTTTGTAAACAATGTGAAAGTAGTAGTGTGAACAGAGATTATTTTCATTTAAACACACCATTTTTAAATGCAAAACGTACTAGTGTTATTTCACATGTTCCAGTGTGTTTAAACTGAATTTGGAGTTACTTCTTTACTTATATATCAAATTTTATTTGCATTGAAGTATTCCAGAGCTGGACTAACTAAAACTGTGAAAACCGTAAAATACTTGGAAGAGAGGGTATGAGCTGTAAAATACACCTGGCATCAAAGTATATTATGCTGGAAGAAATTTTTCTTTTGCAGTTGAAAAGCATAGAGTTGTAGGAGAAAAACCTGGCATACAGCTCCGCTCTACAATTTAGTCTTTTAATTATACAATGCAATTCACTATCTGAACAATAGAATCATTTATGGCTTTGAGAAAATTAGATGTTTGTGCTACACAACCAACTACATCTTGTTTTTTTGTTTCCAAGACTTACTGTCTTATTTGTATTCATAACGTCTGCCCCAGTTAATATAAAATATCATGTGGTAATGATATACTGGATTTTTTAATAGCCAATTAGGAGGAGGAGGATGTTGGGAGCATGCACTGACACAGTGTGTTGCTGCACCCACCACACAACGAACCACCTCAGGATCCCAAATTAGGAAGCAGCCATACAATGGGTGACACATCAGCACCGCACTAGTTCAGATGGAGTGAAACAATGTGAGGATTTTTACAATGGCTGCAATCCGAATCCTGCTACCAACCCCTGAGTTTTCCCTGCAAGTTGGAGGGCCTCCTTGCAGGGCTGGATGCAGGTTAATGTCATACCCAGGACGGAGCAATTGCAGGTTAAGGGACTTGCTGAAGGGCCCAGCATTGTAGAGTCACTTCTGGCATTTATAGGATTTGAACCAGCAACCTTCTGATTGCTGGCATATATCCCTTGCCTCAAAGCCACCACTTCACTTTAATAGAGAGTTGGTGGTTATAAAATGTTATTCTGTAATTATAACCAGTGAAAATTATGCGGGTTCGCTTATGTTCTAGGAGCCTCACACATTCATTAGTGTTTGTATTGGTCTTGGAGGTACTGGAGATTATCATGATAGATAGCACTGCTTTACACAGGATTACAAATTGGTTCATGTCATGGTGTGGGTCAGCTCCATGCTACTGGTTCCCTCCAGGAGTCCCGTCAAACTGCCACCGTCAGTACCATCACCAAGATGACCCGGGCAAATGAGGACACTCGCATAACAAGGGGTAGGTGTAAATGAGAATAGTGGTAATGTACCAAATCTGAGTGTTCAAAACAGTATGGTGTTCCAAAGTCAATAAATAAATCTCTCTCTTATAAAAACAAAAAATCTTGGAAGGAAACGAGACATGATTTTCTCGGAAAGACAGTTACACATCCCACAAGACAAGGCGCAGTACACACGCAGAGCAGGTTAGAGTTAGAGATAATGGAAGTACAAAATTCGAAAGTCTCAAAAAAAGGATAATAAAGATTGCATTAGCGCAAACAAATAGAAATTATTACTCGGTGAAATAACGGAACGGCGAAAAGAGATTGAATATGTTGTTCGGACTGAAACTTTAAGTCGGAGACTTGTAAATTGTCTAATTTGTGTTGTCAGCTTGAATTAAAAGATTCCAAAAATGTTGGCGTGGTATGAAGTCCCGGTGAGACGGAGACTTTTAACATGAGATTCTTTCAAGTCATGTCATACTTACAACCTTTGGAAGCAAGTTCCATGAGATGGTGACTTTTGCCATTAGATTCTTTCAAGTAACGCCCTACTTACAATCATTTTCAAACAAGACCATGGTCATCTAACCTCAGTCGTGTGAATGCTTTTGTCAGACACACCTCCTGCGCTCTCAGCTCATAAATTTATCAGTACAATAATTTTATATGATCTAGATGATATGTCAACAACTAAGCAAAGAAGAAAGAGCATGGACAAACATTTGAAAAAGTCGTTTTATTTATTAGAGATAAAGAATCGATAATCGATATTTACTCACAGGCCATTATACGTTGTGTGTCACGATGTAAGTCCAAATATGGAATCAAAATTAAATGTGATAATTGAAGAAAAGTTATTCCAAATATTGTTTTTTTACTAATGTTTTAAAGTAAAAGTGATAATAATGTATATGTAACAATTCCCATGAAAATAACAATCTCTTTAAATTATATATCTGGTTAACCAAACCTGGGGGTGGGTGAGCGAAGTGAGCAGGAGGCAGAGCACCCTAGTAATCCATAAAAATCATCCTAGTACAAGTGAAAGTTAAAAACACAGTCAAATAAATAATCAGATTAAAATACTGCAGGAAGCCATCCTTTAAAATTCAGTTTCCAGTGCAGCCCTCAAAAATCAACGGTTCCTCTTCTTACCTCTCACATAGCCTTGAGGAAGAGGAGACACCCAACTGACAGTCACAGCCATCTTTTTCAAATGGCCCAGGTCCCTGTTGTTCCATGCCCCACCAGCAGGGCAGCATGGGTCCTTTCTGTCTTGCCGTCCATGATTCTCAGCAAGACTTCCAAGCGGAGCCTCCTCTGTCCGACTCCTGCCACCTACCCAGACATAACACAGTGAGTCGCACAACTCCTGGTCACACCAGCTCCCTGAATCGCTCAGCTGGAGCGATTTATTAAAGCAGCCCTGAGCATCTGCTTCACGCTTTGTCAAGGGTTCTCTTTCATGGCTGTCTGCCTCTGTCTCTCTTTTACATGCTCATACTGTCTGTCTCTGCCTCCTGCTTTCTCTCCTGTTACTTACCCTCAGTCTTTCTTCTCTTTGCCTCTTTACTTTTTTCTTCTTGTTTTCTTCCCTAATCTCTGTGCAGGTTTCTTTTTTTATTGCCTGTTTAATTGGGTGTAGAGACGTCGAGCCATTGCCTCCGTAGCACCATCGAGACAGCTGACTGATCCACCTGCCTCTGCACGTATATGAGGCGTGGCCAGCTAGCTCCTAAATTAATCGTGGAGCGAAATGCTGTCATGCACACCCACATTCAATTGCAGCCTGCCCCTTCTTTGAGGCACAATTATTTATCTAATACTAACCACCCTAGGTAAGCCACAGACAGTTCATGGTACACAGTTACATTATTTCAAGAGAAATTACTGAAACAAGCAGATGCTTTAACCCAAAGCAACTTAACATAATCGAATAAACATCAGTGCAGAGGAATGTTGTGAATAAGTTTTATGGGACAAGGTTGTAAAATTTACCATTGGAAGTGAAGAGCTCTAAATCAAACGGAATGACACAACATTAGTTACCTTTTTCTTAGGTTCTAAGATCCTAGCATCAAAATCATCAATTAGAAAGATATTCGCAGAACAAAAAATAGACACTGTGTTTGCAAGATTGTATATGTAATGAGACATGTCTGTTCTGTGTAATTAATGTCTGTCAAAAATAAAAGGTGACATGGCTTTTGTGTACAGATTGAGTATTTGTATACTATATAAGTCATGTACTTAAGATACATATATCCTAACTGATATAACTCTGCATTGCTAATTATATTCCATAATACTAAAGTGTTTAGCCAACTCAGTAGCATCAATGGGATCCTCTGATTACCATAGGGCAGGCCTCGCACACCGAAGTACTTTATGACAATATATGAACTTAGTGGTAGCTATTATTTCATTATTATATTCTGAGCTATCTAATGTTTGGTGGAAATGGGAGGATTTAAATGAAATTTTATAGTAAACAGTAATTGATTTGAAAATCTGCTTATTTACAAAACTGTGCTCTTTACAAAAAAAACTAAATCAGAATATTAAGAAGAGACCTCCTAATCCTAAATTAATTCCTGAACATTTAGTCTAGGATAGGAACCTCCATTAGAAGTTGAGTTTGAATCCAATAAAATAGAAACATAGCATGTCAGTGGTTTGGTATATAAACTCAACAATAATGAAAAAACAAGCAAATTGGAATTCAAAAATTGGTATAGTCAAAAATAATCAGCAATGAATTCAAAAACCAGAAAAGCTAATACAATCAATACAACAGAATAAAAGCTACAGAAAACCTTGCCTCAGGATGTAGCATCAATTGATGTCAATAAAAGGCCAAGGGCTGTAATCTCCAGAGGTATAGGAGATGGGGCAAAACCAAGCCTGAGATAGGAAGAAAGAGCAGAATCAAGAGTCTAACAATCACAACATGAAAATAGACTTTGCATTGCTATGGTATAGTTGATGTTTTCATGTAGTATCTAGAAGAAATACAGTTATATTTAGGAATTGAGAAAAACTGCTTCATCTAACAAACATTTGATTATTTGATGGCAAGTAATTTGTAAAGGTTAAGCTCTTTGGTCCTGTATAATCTTGGTTAGTGCTGGTACATTGGTTAGTGTTAATTTTAGGAACATTATAGAAATGATAGGATAAATCTTGTTGAAAAATTCAGTGAACAGTCAAGTTTGAAATGTTTAACTCTTCACTCTTAAAAATATTGGTTCTATCAAGGCACTATATGTTTTTCACTATGTTGTGTGGTTTCCCTTAGGTCCTTTGCTTGATCAAGCACCATTTCATTCTGGAACTGGTTCTTTATATGTGATGTTGGGTTTGTGTGCTTTGGAACACTTCTTAATATGTAGAAAAAACTCAAAATCATTAATCTATGGTGGGCTGCACTAACAGATTAAGAAAACCTGCACTTGGCCTGTGTTACTGGGCATACAGTGTGCAGCAAAAGTCATGATCCATTGGTATTTCACAAATCTGTTACCAACTATTTATGGTTATTCACTGTATCGAATGTACAGTAACTAAGGAACGGTTCTTTCCAGAACCTTCATGTGGATGGGTCTTTTGGGAACCAAAAATGGCATGACTCTGATAACTGCTATGGCAAACCTTTATTTTTAAGAGTGTACTGTCTAACATAGTGCTGAATGTCTACTGCTTGTTACACCTTTTTGATATTTTCAAGAGGTTTTTCAGTTTTCAGTTGTCTAACAAACATGTCTTTCGCACTACCAGTAGATTAATATTTATCAAACTACTTTAAACTAGTGTAACAAGAAGGAATTCTTCCTCAACAAGGTATGTTAAACATAATGGAAAGTATTCTTTGCTCCTCAGTTGCAGAATTAGATTCAATGTGTGCCATAAAGGTGAACACAAAATGAAGAACCACGAGTTGTCCATGACGAGTGAAACTTCATTTAGTATAAAACACTGCCACAACACTTTATATATCCTCACTCTAGTGACTGAACTTTTTTGACTCACCCCTTACAATTCTCTGAAAGTTATCACCTCCTTGAGCCACACATACTTTTTTCATTATGTCATTTTAAACTAGCACCGTGGTTCCATTACTTACAAGCGTGTCTGTCATTCCCACCTCACTCCCTCATTTTTATGCCTATCTTTGTTGTCAGTCTTCTCAGTTTGATTGTTTCACTGGCTGTGAGATGGAAGGTGGTAGTGCTTGTTATATTCTACTGCCACAGAAATTAAAGTTTTCTGTGATGTGTCAGTGGCATTGTTTAACATGCTGCCACAAATTGGACAATAAATAGTGGGTGGTTTGTCACTCGATACAGAATTTGCACTTGGACAAACTTGGTTAATTTTACTACACAATGATGTGGCAACCCATAAATATATAATGTCCATAGCCCAACTTGGGTCATAACCCATAGTTTAAGAAATACTGAGTTATGTTAAAGTAGTGTCCTCATGATATTTCATGTTTTAGTGAAGTTAAAAAATGTTTTGCAAGATGTTTATTTTGCACATCACAAGAGGATCTATCGGATGTCTTAGTATTTAATTATTTGCTAAGGTAGATTGCAGTATGGTTGTGTTTATTGAAAAGAAAACACAAAGGACAATATTATGGAAAGAAAAGCCATGCCACTTCAAAGTCTATCATTGAGGAGGAGGCTGTTTACCTCAGTGGTTCTCAGAGTTTGTTTGACTTCTCCCTTTTGATACTGTGTCTGCCAATACAGTAATCTCTAAAGCAGTACCATAACATCAGAAGTGATCATTTTGTTTATAGTTTTCACAGTAATTTATCTCATATTTCAATGTTAATTATCATGTTAGGTGTATTTTGAAATTAATAAATTGTTAAGGCAACAGCAGTTTTTTCTGGTAGCTGCCTTTCTTTCTAGACCCTGTGAAATGACTGTCTTTCTACTCATACACTCATATGCAGGAGTGCTTAAGTAATTTGCAAACACTTTCATAAATATTCTTTGCCATGGGATCTGACGCTGTTAGTTTTTGTTTGAAACTGGGAGTAACTGTAGGTGTGAGTAGTGTTTTGAGGCAATGGAACTGGAGGGATAAAAGCTGACACACAAAAGCTGGTGAATCTGCCTTCTTTGTATCTCACCGTCACTTGATTTTTTTTTTTATTCAGTTTTATTGAGTATTCTTGCTCACGCTGAATTAGTATACATAGACTTACCATTAAATAAGAAGCCTTATTCAAGTAGTTACCCTATGTTTACCACCATAGTCTGTTGAAACACATGCAGTACTACTAACGATATACTAATCCATTGCTCATATTCATGATCTTTCCTATTGCCACTATAAGTAAACTGATCCATATAGGATAGCTGCCTCCCCCTATGCTTGCGAAGAACAAGTCACTCTTTTCCAGAATATAAAAAACATAACCTCACCGGGATATAAGCTTGGACACAAACTGTCCATTGACATTAAAAACAGAAAGAGAGATGAAATGTCCTTGATGAAGTCTTCATTCCTCCTTAAAAAAATTTGACTTAATACCAACAATATAGACAGAGCTGTTGCTTTGGAATTGTGGGAAATAAATGGCACTTGCAGCCATGATTTTGAAGAAGATATACAGAGATTAAAAAAAATGAATGTGTCAAATACATGTAATAATTCCTTACTACTGCCATGGTTGGTATAATCAGAGACTTACACTTAATTTGTTTTGTAATAAAATCAGTGAAATCATTTACTGCAAGTCTCAACTAACGTTTCCAGAAGTAGATCAGACATGCACAACTTTATTCAACTTACACCCAAAACAGCTCAGCTTCTGAGTGTTGTGCCTGTATCAAGTATGGTACAGAGGAGAGATGTTCCAGTCACACTACAGCATACTCTGTACCTGAATATTGAAAGAGACAAATTCGTAGTAAATTTGAGAGTTCAACAGAGCCTTAGATTTGAGTTTTCACAGTATTTATCCTGGGGGTTCTAAATTCTCCTCACAGTTCAAGGGCATGTTTGCTAGCCAAGATGTTATCTCTAAATTGCTCTTTTTGAGGAACTGTGCTTGTGTTGCCTCTGTAGTTGATTGTAATTCAATCTAAAAAAGATTGGGATAGGCTCCACATTGAAACAGGCAAGGATAAGAGGATATGAAAATGGGTGGATGGGTTTTAAATGTAATTTTCCACTTTTATAACTGAGAAACATTTGTGTTTGGGAAAATAGATATATTTGAGTCAGGTCTGACATCTTAACAGACTGTAAAAGGGTTGGATAACATTTTATTTTAAGCTAAAATTAAATTAAAAGAATGACAGTGGAACTTGTTAAAGGGTATGAGAAACCTTTTCCATCCATCTTCTCTTGATTATGTAGGGTGATAACACTCCCTTCAAATTAGCCACATAAGAAATAGACTTCAGTAATTAACTGAAAGTCAGAAGTAAAGTTACAAAAATTTCTGCTTTCTTACTATTTCAACTAACCCGCAACCCCCTCAGGATAAAAAATATTGCGGTATACATCAATCTGAAAGTTTTGTGGGAAAAATAAGAACTATTACAGTAAATTCTGTGATGTCAAGAGCCTGTGTACTACTATTAGTTGTTGACATAAACATTCATTATAATGGTGTTAAAGAATATGCAAAAGGAATCAAATAGGGGAAAGTTATTTTTACTCTGAAAATCAAAAGGAAATGTAAAATCCTAACAAATATCTCAAGGCTAAACAGATAAAATTAATTTTCTTTTCCATTTGAAATTCATTTTAACCACTTACTGTATTTTTAACATCATGATTCAGGGTTAGGCACAAGACTAAACCTTTAGTATGAAGTAAATCCGAATTACAGCTTTGCTGAACACCAGTGCATTGCAATTGAAGACTTGTAATTTAATGGCTTTATGATATCTCAGAATCCACAAGGGTGCCACACTATTCAGGATTTAATCTTGTATCAAGGTCAGTAAAGAACCTTGAAGCACATCGTAGGCCTTCCTTTATATCAATATAACCCCAGTAAATAAAAGACCAATTATGGTTGGGGGTCTTCTTAATATTAGCTCACCATATGTTTTAGTCATATGTGAGTCAGAAAGAGTGGCAGCCGAAGAAAGGCAACAAAAATGTATATATACTGTTTTTTCTGATTTGATTATAAAACTTGTGCAAATATAAAAAACATCATTGAAGACCATTTAATATAAAGTCTGCTACCCTGGGACCTTGAAATGGAATGGATGGATGGTATTTAATTTCTGTGTACTCTTGGTATCTGAAATAGATTTATAGTGGGGGTTAACAGTGAGATTTCACTTGCAGTTATACATTTCTAAACTCGCATTTGTCTTGTGTAGCTGGTGATTCATAGTGAGTTGCATTTCCAAAAAATAGGCACAAAGGGTTAGAGTCCAAAATGTGCACAGTTATTAGTATTGCTCCCTGCTGCCTCATGGCCACATTGACCAAATGTGGTGTTGGTCACTGTCTTTGTGTAGTTTCAGTTTGGGTTTTTCTGTGAGTATTCTGGATTCCTACTACATCCCAAAGACTTGAGCATTGGCACATATACTGAATATGTTGTGGCTTTTAAAAATGCTCATTCTCAATTTATCTTTTGACATGTTAGAATATCTACATTTTAATGTGCTGTGCTGGGCTTTTATCTTTGGAGCAGGTCCTCTCTGCCACACATAACTAGAATAAGCTAGTTCAGAAAATGCGTGGGTGGATGGATGAACACTAAAGAGTCTGTAATGTCCACATAAAAGTAAAATTCTACTATAAACTTTAATTTGGCTTGGTGTGCACTGCCCCAGTAATGTACTGTAAATATCTCTAGCAACTAACGAAATGTTAGTCAAGCTAGCGGCATCAAGAGCACACACTGGGCAAAAAGAAAACGTGAATAAAACAAAATTTTTGCAGCCAAAGTAAGACATCTCTTGCAAATTATTGGCATTGGAGATTGACATTTTAAAGTGCTAAGAACTTTGTGTGCTTAGGAGCAACGCAGAATAAATAAAATAAGGTTACGGATAACATGCAAGGAAGAAAAACTGCTGGAAATTGTGCTTACAAAAATTCTGTCCAGTACTTTAACCTCTGTACATGACTGTGGTTCAGTCGTTCAGTCCAAGATAGATTTGTCAGAATAGGCTCCAGTTCCAAACAGCTAAGAATAAGACAGTATGAAAAAGCATGAATGGGTTTTAAATTAAATTTTTCATTTTCTTATTTTTTAGTGCCCTGTGTGTTCAGGAGAATGGATCTCTTTGAGTTAGCTCTGCTAGTTTGGCAATTCAACAGGTGACAGTACAAACAATACAATTTTTGGATAACTTGAATTTGGATATAAAAGTTTTTGACTAAGGAAGAAATTATATAAAGTATATAAAACATTGATTCAAGTTGTGTACCAATCAGAAACTTTGCACAACCAGGAAAGTTATAATCATTGTCAGAGCTGGCAGAACATGTACAATGCTTAACAATTTTAAAGTTAAGAACTGTTAGCACATGTGACATTTCGGGTTGCCGTACTGACAAGATCCAGGACTGTTGATAGTCATGTCCAAGATGAGCCAGGCAATGAGGACACAAACAATTAGGTCCAAAGTGCAAATGAGCCTTTATTTTTCTTCAGTCAGGGTGCTAAACAGTGCAGTGTTCCTCAATAAATAAATAACACAAATAAATTTTAAAAAATCCAGTGCTCATTGGGTTAGAGTGAAATCAGCAATCAAGTTACTTAAAAATCTGGCCCGTAAAAAAAAAAAAAAAACCTGAAATGTCGAAGATCTTTTCTTTCTATGAGCCAGCAAGTTTCTCTCCCATCCATGTTTAATTGATTCTCGCCTCAGTCAGTGATCCAGTGCTCCTCAGTTGCCTCTCATCAATGCTCTTGTGATTGAAAACTCATTGGGCTGCTGGCCACCTCCTTGTAGTCATGAACTCTCACCTCATCTGCCGATCCAGTGTCCCCACGCTTGCCTCCTTCTACCCTCTAGCTGTAATTCCTGAAAACCAGCACTGGTAGACATGACACTAGAGAAGCATCGTGTACCCCAGAAGGTGAAAGACTTTTTCCAGATCTATTACAGCAAATTCATGGTGAGAGTCACATTAGGGTCAGTGTCATCTGCCTGATATTAATTGGAAGTGGACATAATCACTTGCTGTGCCATCTCAGTGACCTTGTTTGCACTGGCAATGAATTTGGTCATGAAGTCAGCAGAGCCAGAGTGTTGGAGCCCCAAGGTTAATCCAGAAGCGAGGCAACCACCAATTGGAGCCTTTGTAGATGACCTTATGACAATGACAACATCAGTGCAAATAGTCAGATGAATTTTACAGTGGCTAGACAAGCTCACAACATGGATATGCACGAGATTTAAACCATCCATGCCCCAGTCTTTGCTTCTCAAGAGAGGGAAAGTGCTGAACAGCCTCTCCTTCATGATACAAGGAGGACATATAACATCCATCACAGAGAAACTAGTAAAAAGCATGGGGAAGGTGTTCCACTGCAGCGTGACAGATTCTGTAGCCATCAAAGCTGCTAGTGAAGACCTTGAGAGCTTGTTGAGGGATGATGATAGATCAGGGCTTTCAGGAAAGTTTAACGCCTGAATCTGTTAACATGTAATCCTTCCCAGAATAGTCTGGCCTCTGCTAATTCATGAGGTCTTAACAGCAGTTATGGAATAAATTGAGTGTAAGGTCAGCTGTTTCCTTCAGAGATGGCTAGGACTGCCCATTCATCTCAGTTAGAAAGGAATTAATGGAGATACAACAACGAGAATACCTGTGGTACGTGGAGTCAAAGGACCCCAAGTGGAGAGTGTTGGTATCACAGGGAGGACTGGAGGAAATGGATGGCAACAGATGCATTGTAACAGGCAGAGTCACCACTGTGAGGCAGTCCTTTTTGGAAGAGTAGAACAAGGTAGAACTGCCCTTGGGAGCAAGACAACAGTTTGGTATTACACTGATAACAGGAAAGAAAAAGGCTGGTGCAGGAGGAGATGCAAGTAGCATGGAGGAGAAAAGGACAAACAAGGCAGTAACCATGAAATGACAAGTAACCTGGATGAAGTGAGAGAAAACTTCAGAGAGGCAAGTCACCTGAAGGAAATCTGGTAATGGAACCTTCAAGGGATCTGGTTCCTAATACAAAAAGTCTATGACATCCTCCTCAGTCCATCTAACTTGTTCACAAGCAGTTTATCTAAAACATTTGCTTTCCTCCAGTGTTCAAAGACTGGGACCATGGAACTAGGGGTGTGCGATACTGGAAAAAAAAAAATCTTAATATTTTCTGGGACTTTGACAATAATGATAATTCCAAGATATTCTGAATCCTTTAAACATATGTTTGTAAGTCTTATTAAGATCTAGCTTGGTCTTGGTAATAGAAAATTAATTGTAGCTTAATGAAACAGTTAAGGAAAGCAGGTCTTATTCATTTAGTTAAAACTGAAGTAAAACACCCGGGTCCTTTCTGTGTGGAGTTTGTGCGCTCTCCCTGTGTTCACGTGGGTTTTTGCCAGGGTCTCTAGTTTCCTCCCACAGTCCAAAAGTGTGCAGGGTAGGCTGATTGGCGAGACTAAATTTACCCTGTAATTGTGTGAGTGTGAATGTGGCTGTGTGAGTGTGTGCAACCTGCGTTGTGTTGGCACCTGCCCAGGGTTGGTTCCTGCCTGTGCCTGTTGTTCCCGGGACAGGCTCTACCCACCCCCCCTACACCCCCATGACCCCAGTTGGGATTAAGTGGTTACGATAATGGATGGGGGGATGGATGAAGTAAAACAAAAACATTAAATTCACCAGTCAACTTATTACAGTATGTATTATAGTACATAACTGAACAGTACAGGATGTACACAAACATTTGCATTGAGACCAACAAAACTATTAAAATGAGAGCACCTACTATTCATGTAAACAAGCTATAAATGCACAGAGAATAAAATACCTGAACATCACAATTATAGGCCATGAACAGAACACGTGCGGCATGCAAGCAAGAACACAAATCTAACATACTGTACTATGCTGTAAACATTTAAACATCCATCGAAAACTGCAGAAGTAGCATATGTAAAACAAGTTTTACACAAACTAACACTATTAAAGAAATTACTAACTTCCTTTGTTCAATGTTGCACAAAGTTATGAGTTTTGAGAAAGTTATCAGAACTGTAAAATTCTACTGATGAAACTTCAAGTTGTGTGGCAGGAACACCAGCCTGTCCACAGCATCTGGCTTCAAAACAGCATGGTTACATGTTACAACATTTCCTCCGGTGCTGAAAGCCCTCTCAGAAGCTCTGCTTAAGGCTGGAATGCACATGTACTTTTTTGCTAGTTTCCCCAATCGGGGGAAATTTACTTCTTGTATTTTCCACCACTCAAGTGGATTTACCTCACTGTCCACCTCATTAAGTAGCTCTTGATCTCTTTTTCAGTGGCAGTGGGCAGAGACTCGTCTTCTCTGAATTCCTGTGCTTTTTTGAAATAGCTGCCAAAAGTCTTTTTTTTTCTTCTTGCTCCCTCCCTTGCGTCATCACCTGATCCAGTTTCTGCAGCTATCAGGTGAGCTGAAGCAGTTGAGGGTCCTGCGGTATCTTCCTCTGTTGCCACAGCCATAAGTTCTCACGCAGCTGCCATTGTAATGGCTTCGATCCTGTCATCATTATTAAAGTGATTTTTGAACCGTGGGTCAAGTGTGGATTTCAAACCCAAGAGCTCGTCTACACAGTCCTCTGTGTATTTGGAGTTCAGATACTTTAGAATGGCTTGTTTGATCTTTTTGGTTAGGCCTGTGTCATCAGACTTCACCTCCAGGACATCAGAGTTGAATAAGGCCAGCACAGGTTTTAAGTAAGAAACTGTTACAAGTTGTTCACCTGAAAGGGCATCTGTGAACTCCAGAAGAGGGCCTAGTGCTTTACGTACTGCCTCCAGCACTTCAACATCTTGCCATGTTGGGACAAGATGCCTGTGCCTTTTGTCTGCAGTCAAAACATGACGAATGGCTTTTTCTTGTTCAATAAATCTCTCTATAATGCGCTGTCTTGAGCCCCATCTTGTTGGTGACTCGGTGATAAGTTTGTGCATTGGAAGTTTGAGCTGCTCTTGTGCATCAACAAGTGCTTTCTTCTTTTTCCAGCTACTGGAAAAAGCTCCGACAACCTTTTTGCAAACTCCTATGGCCCTGTCTATCCTTGGATCCTGCATGCTCCTCTCTGGAAAACATTTAATGTAAAATTGAACGGAACATTCAAAGTGTACTGTATATAATAATTGCATTACAACATTCATATATTTTTATTGTATAATGTAATGTATTATTTGAAATTATATTGAATTATATTTTTCTCATCTACAGCTTTACTTATCAGGTCTTTTTGTATTTTTAAACTTTATAATAAATAAAATCAATTTAACCTAAACTGCATTTTATAGAGGAACCCCAAATTACTCACCAATCGCAATATGAAGCCTATGCCCAAAACAAGATAGCCTCTTCCGGTTATTAATCCGTAGTGCACTGACAACGTTAGTCCCGCTGTCTGTTGTCATGCAAACCATGTGGTCTTCTCGCAGTGACCATGATGCCAGCGCATCTTTCAGACCTTGCGCAATGATGTCGCCAGTGTGATCTTCTGGGAAGTAGGATGTTTGCAAAAAGAAGCTTTACAGTTACCAGTTTTCGTCAATGAAATGCACCGTCAGGGAGAGGTATGGCTCGGATGTTCGGTTGACCATAAATCCTTTGTTGTGGCAAAATGTGAAACCTTTTGCAGTTTAAGCGTCAGAGTTTGGCGACACGAATCATACAACTTAGGCAGAGCTGTTTGACTGAAATATTTTCGGCCAGGCAGTGTGTACCTTGGGTCTAAAATATTCAAAAGTTGAATTGGCACCATATCTTTTGCGATGTAATTGTTGACGGCATTTGTTATGTCATGCCATCTATTGCTTTTCTTGTCGTAAGGCACTTTTTTGCAGAATGAGTCCGCTAAAGTTTGCTGAGTGTGTTTTTGTGCTTGTACCTTGATTACTTTAGACTTGTGCTGGTCAGTTTACTCCTTAAGCTTTTCGTATTCTTTGTTTTCTGTGCGGTGTTTAGTTCGCAAGTGGTGAAACAAATCAGTTGTCAAGCTATCTTTAACGGCAACTGATTTACCACATAGTTTGCAGATTTCCATCGTTTGAGTGGTTTGAGTGGTTTCAAAACCAAACCACTGCCATGCGAGTGAGAATGAATCATGTCTGGCAATTAACTCTGATGACGTAGATGGCGAGGCTGTTTTATCATCTGGCGCTGTTTGTTCACTCATTTTGAGGCAGCGAGCGATGCTGACTTGCGGCTTGCTTGACGTGCACGCCTACGCAGCTCGCTTTGTACACACGCAGTGGTCTATACTGTTGCATTAGTGAATGAACTGTGTGTTTGTTTTTTTTTGCAAAGCGAGTTACATACTCGATAATTTAATCTCGCACATCTTTACAACAGCAATTAAGATATAATTGTAAACAATGTATATCGCACATGCCTACATGGAACATGTATTAATCAGTTGCCCTAAAGTAAGGGGCACCCTTGGAGGAAGTGTGTTATGGTTGAAGTCACAACCAGGTCCCCAAATCTATCGCTGAAGCTATAAATAAAGGAATAAGGAGCAGTAAAAAGATCGACCCTTCAGCAATGCTGATAGCTTTTGTTAAGGAGGGAGAGCAAACAAAAAAGAAAGAACGGGCAAAGCCAGGCTGGCCTTTTATTGTCAGTAAGGGACTGGGTGATATCACTTGACCTGGGAAGACCACTGAAAATTTCATCCCACATCACCGAGGCCCGACTTCATCCTGATTTCAGAAATATCAATACAGATCATTTTATTGGGCCATTCAGTTCCATTTGATTAAAGAATAGAGGTTGCCCAGAAAAGAAAATGGGATAAGTATGCACAGCTTTTGGATGTTTGTCTCAGATAGGCATGGAGGTCAAGGTGCATGCTCATCGAGGTAGGATGCTTAAGTTTCACAGCATAGTCACTCAGCATGGCCTTTGGGTACAGTGCCAAGTAGAAAGAGAGCCATCAGGTTCAATATAGAAACACCAGAAAAAGAGTTGGGATGGCTTTGCTTGAAAAGGGGTGAAAGAAGGGAAAGGAGTTCACCACTTGAGCACAGATCAAGAGTTGAACAACCGCGGGTGGGTCACCTGGAAGAAAGTGTATGATGTTTCAAAAACTTGAAACACCCACTGACTCAGGTAACATCACTGATGATGTGTACATGTTTGTGCATCTTAAGATATTTTCATGCAAAAGATATAAGAAAAGCTAATTATAAAGAGAAGATAAGCTACTTAGTAGCAAGTTCCAACCAACGGCAAGTGTCATAAGAAGAATGGAACTCCGCAGGAAAGGCTTTATGGCAATTGTAAAAGAATTATTGTTACCACAGCTGAAAAGGGAAGAAAACATTGCATACTAGACATTAAGCCTGTTACAATAACGGGCGCTAGAACAGTAGTGCATAAACATTAGTAGGAACAGTCTATATTAAATGGCAAGGGACCTTGTATGTGGCTGTAATATGCGTCACTGCATTGTGTGCCTTTAATTTTCTCTCTCAGTAATACTGGTTTGTATTTCCATAAAATGCCTGTAATTTTTTCTGACAGTAATACAGTGGAACCTCAGTTCACGACCATAATTTGTTCCAGAACTCTGGTTGTAACCCAGTTTGGTCATGAACCGAAGTAATTTTCCCCATAGGACTGTATGTAAATACAATAAATCTGTTCCAGACCGTATGAACTGTATGTAAATATATATTTTTTTAAGTTTTTAAGCACAAATATAGTTAATTATACCATTGAATGCGCAGCGTAATAGTAAACTAAATGAACATTGAATAACACTAAGAAAACCTTGAACAACAGAGAAACTAACACTGCAAGTGTTCGTGCTATAGCTTTATGACCCGCTCGCTAAAAACGCTTTGTGTGTCTCTCTTAAGCGGGCGCCTCTGTGTCTGTGTGTGTCTCTCTCGCCTGTGTGTGTCTGTCTGTCTGTCTGTCTCTCTCTCTCACGCGTGTGTGTGTGTGTGTGTGTGTGTCCGTCTCTCACGCGTGTGTGTGTGTGTGTGTCCGTCTCTCGCGCGCGCCAGTGTGTGTGTGTGTGTGTGTGTGTGTCCGTCTCTCTCTCTCTCTCACTCTGCACACGCAGGGAATGCACAGGAAGAGACTGAACACGTGCCTTGTGGCCCCGCGCATGCACACTTCACCAGAAGACACACACACGGACACCTGGACACACACAGGGAATTTATTAAAGAGGATAGGTACAATTGCTTGAGGTCTTAGATCTGGAATTTATAAAAAGGTGGTAAAATGAAAGCCATCATTATATTAAATAGGTTAATATGTTCTTGTGGACATTATTGTCACATGTAATTGTTACTTCCATATGCTAAAGAACATGAATCATGTTGCCACTTTCTGGCACCATTATTAATAAATATAACAACAATACCTTGAAACTTATCTTTCTTTCCTGAAAAGATCTTACATGACATGAAATCTAAAGGTTTTCAGAGGGTATATGGGAGACTCCAATAGTAAATAAATGTCTCTGTTTGCAAGTGTATCATCAAGGCTCCTGTATATTAGTGGAAGGCCTGCAAGGACTGTAGGGGAAGGCCTTCAAGAAAACCAGGAAATAGATGCCCATAAATGTATCACTTTGATAATATATTGCAATGTATTACAGCCCTGAGACCTGGGAGAATCTAACATGACCATTGTGAGGAAGTGTGAATGCCATACAGATAATGCAGTAGGTCCTGGGGATGTGAGGCAGCAGTGCTAGCAGGCTTTTATACTTTAAGATGTGAGATTTTGTAGTAGTGAAAATTTTACTGAGCAAGGGGTCGGTAAGTGTTTTAAAAGAAATGAGCAGTTTACATGTCAATAGTTTCTTCAGTCCAGTTTTTACAATTCAGGGCTGCGGTCTGTCCTTGCAAAATTGGGCATAGGACAGAAATCCACCCCAGAACAGAGCACCAGTCCATTACAGGCCACACTCTTGACAACACCAACACTCACAGAGCCACTGTAAAATTACCATGTATGGTGGTGTGATATATTGCATATAATTTAATAAATATTTTGCATGTCTTTATTTGTATGCTAAACAAAGAAAATGTGATATCACTGTTTCAGAGAGCATGTTTTACTTCATTTTTGAGAACACCTGTGCTTCATTGTTTACCTAACCAACCCCCCAGACTTTAGGACTGACTCAGGAGGTGATATTTATGGTGACGGGAATGGAGCATGTATCAGACAAGTTTGGCAAGGTTGACTGTGTTTGGACTTGGAGCCTATAAGCCATCACCTGCAGGAAGGCCATAAATTAACTAAACAAAGCAACTGGGGGATGAGTTGTACCTGAATTCTATTGGTCTAAAGTATGACTGTTGCCATTGTGTACCACAATGCCCAGTTGGTTTGTGTGTTGTGGTAAGAATGGTATAAAGTTGGTTGCCTTGCCTTTACCTCTCTCTTTCACCATCTGGCCATGAAAGAGAAGACCGTGATGAAGACAGCTCTATCTCGGTAGCCCAACTGAGACAAGCATGTGGTTATTCAAAGGCCATGTGGTAGCAAAGCAAGTTAGATTGACGATAAGCTAAAGGCCGCCTATGGACACAAGATGCACTGCTCCTTATGCTATAAGCATATGGTTTGCCAATATTCATATAGTTTTCTGCTTCTTCAATATTTTTGGCCATTTTATCAGTAATACATAATTAAATGTGTAACCTAACTCCTGATATTTTTTTTTACTCTGTCTAATTGCACGAGGGCACAGATGTAGAAGGGAAGGTAGGAGGAAGTGCTAAATCACCTGATCATAGAGAGATAAGTGAATAGGATTTTAGACTGTTTATTAAGGTCTACCCAATAAAGAGCTTAAAGGGGAAAATAGGGTCACCATATGACCCTATGCTATAAAACAAAAGTTGACCTAACACACACATCTTTAGAAGTGTGGGAAGATAAACACACAAAAACCTAGCAAGAATATGCAAACTCCACATGAAGAACGACTGGGAGCAGGATACAAACCCAGGTTACTGAACACATAAGGCAGCAGTGCTAACCACTAAATCACCCTCATATTTATATCCATCAGTAAGTACTTATTAATCAAGTTTATGATCAGAGAGTAGCCTGATCTTTCATTCTGGCCAGGTTGTACCCTAGAGAACCATACCCATCTTGATAGCACTTCAGTTCATTCATTTTCAGGTTTTTGTAAACTACGTATCTATCTTGCCGTGAGCACTCTTAAATTGTATGACATTCCTGTAAAATAAACTTTAACATAATGCATGAAATTTAACTGTTGTATAAAAGTAAGAAAGTCATTTTTCCTAAGGCTTGATTGTATAGCTTTTGCAGAATAAACAGGAGTCTGAGCTGTTCTGGAGACATTGTCACTCTCATTACCCAGAATGAGAAGTGTCAGGGATATGCACATCTTTCACAAGCAGATATTCCCTTGAACATCCCTTTACTGAGGCTTTGCAGTTACTTTGGGATACTCAGAGAAGATTTAACAGCTTTTAAGGACTTTGTCTTGACAGAAAATATTTACAGGCTTGGCAGTCTAACTGTGATAAATATCATTTTATTTTTTCCACTATAATAGCTGCATTAGCTGCCTTGTACACTGTGTGGTTAATGCATGCATCATGTAGTCTGGACCAGTGACATTTAAAAGCTATTTTTATTTGCCATAAAGATAAAATTGAGGTTTTATTACTTTGTGATAGATGGGAAGATTTATGCATTTTTGTGAAGCAGGTCAATTTAGTATTACATTGTTATTTCATTATAAAATAATTCTGCTTGTTTATTACAGTTATAATCTACTTAAGTGAATATAATCACAGTTAACAGAAATAATATGATAGGTAAAGCACACTGTTATACTGAAGGTGCTTGCTTCAGTCTTTTAAACTTGGCCTGAAGAATAATTATACAGTTAACTTGTTGAGCTTGGCTACACAATAATCAGAATAATTGTATATTGTGACATTGTACAAGCAAAAGATGTATTTCATAAGTCTACATTTTCTGTAGTAGTATGGTGAGGCACAGGCAAGAGCTGGCACCATTCTTTCAGGAGAGTTGATACTTCTGCAGCACATCAACATAGGATTAACCACAACAAATTGACATCATCAATGGGCAAAAGGAATGTCAATTATAAATACAAGATGGGGGCTGTAAAGGATTTAAGGGTTTATATTGACACACTGTTTTCATCGTCTCAGCAGTGTTCAGAAGCAATTAAAAAGGAAAAGACAATGTTAGGTTATATCATAAAATCCTGTGAATATAAATGGAGAAACATTATGCTTAAACTAGCACTAGTGAGACCCTACGGTCATGACGCTACAAGAAAGACACTGCAGCACTTGAAGCTGCGTATAGGACAGCAACCCAGTGCATCCCAAGGCTTAAAGACAAGTCACACTCTGACAGACTCAGAAAATTAAACCTATTTATTCTCCAGCACAGGCGACTGAATGGGGTCCTAATCCAGGATTTTGAAATTCTCAAAGGCATTGATAAAGTAGATCCAGCAAAATTCTTTCAATCAAACAGTGAATCATACACTTGAGGACATGAGTGGAAATTAAGGGGAAGTATATTTAAGACTGAAACCAGGAAGAACTTCTTTACACTAAGAGTTGTGGGACTCTGGAACAAACTACTGAGACATGTAGTTGAAGCAGAAACCTTGACAACCTTTAAGAAATATCTCTAATGAGATATTGGCACAGCTTAGCTATTAGCTAAACAAACAAGCTTGATGGACTGAATGGTATCATCTTGTTTGTTAAATTTCTTATGTAGTTTCTTACAAAATTATTATGCAGTATTTCTTATATAGTTCATCACTCTGCTTAGATAATATGAAGAGATTCTCTGAGGAGGTATTAGCCCAAGTCATTGGCACATAAATTTGATCATTCTGGTGCATACAGTACATTTAAACCTCTGTTGTTTCAGAAGATAACTGTTCACTCTATAAAGTTTATTAATGAATAGGTGGTGGGTAAGGTCAACCTTAGGTAAAGTTTATTTTATTGTCTGGTGACAGTATATATACACATTTTGTTATTGTTTAAAAAAGTTACAAGGCAAACGTGAGAATATTTAAATATACAGTAACTCTTGTCATGATGTAAAGGAATTTCATTTATGTTTGTATAAGTGTTTTTTTACTGCAGGACTTCAAAGTAAAATACAGTGACCAAGTATTTTTGGGGGGCTTTGCTGGGGCATTTCCACAAAGCCATCCAACTGTTAATCCATGACCTATTTGGTCCTGCTTAGTGTCATGTGGAGAATATTCTGGCAGGGTTGACTTGAAGCTATAACCCAGCCTTGGAAGGAATTGCAGTTACCGGCCTACTCACAAACATTAATATAGGGTCAGTTGTAAAGAGACAGTTAATTTAACATGCACTTCTTTGGCAAGTAGACAAAAAAATGAGAGTATCAGGAGAAAAACCCTTCTACACACACACAGGTGGAATATGCTGTTGTAGTAGTAATAGTAGTAGTAGTAGTAGTTGTAGTAGTAGTAGTAGAATCACTATATTTGTATAGTACAGTGAAATTCTTATATGTCCAACCAACATGTAACAAGCTGCCACGCTCCAGCTCTAATTTACATTAGATTTAAATCAAATGTATGTCTTTATTATATTTATAATAATAATAGCAGTCCACTACTCAAAATGAGGAGAGCCCAGGCTCAAACCCACAACCTTTTGCTTACGTGACAGCAGCTGTTACCTCTGCACTAGCCAAATAGACAGTTGACTTTCTGTCAATTGATATTGGAGCTTCGGTTTTAACTCATTAACAGCAACATGTAAATTGAATAATTTCTTTTTCTTTGGTTATATTCTTGAATAAAAGTGCACTTGTTATGTTATACTTGTTTTGAAAGTGTTTATTTGATATTTGAACTTCAATCTTCACACCTTGAACACTTAATGTCAACATTTTGCCAATTATTAGAAGAACATGAAAAAAGTTTCTATTTTAGTTATGTGTTCAATATTTCTTGCCTTGCATTTCCTGTCATGCTACGCTTACACAGATCGTTGTAGACACAGAACATACATGAAATGTTTGTGTTCCAAATAACTATATTTTATTTACCCAATACGATGCAAGGCACCTCACACCCAGATAAACAGACTTAAGCTAGGAGAACTTCAGCTGAGTCGGTGGGGGAGTAGGATAGCAGGCTGCTTGCTGCTTGTGCAGATTGACACATTTGCAAAACTAAAGAGGCTGATGGAAAGGTGTGAGGGAATTTAAGGTGGCCCAGGATTACAACTTTTTTTGTAGGCTTCAGGTATTCTAGTGTTAAACAAGAATGTATTAAAATATATAACTTTTTTTAGTTTAACTGATGTACTCCTTACCCCTGTTTCCATACCAGAGAATATGATTGCATTGTGTTGTGTTGGTTTTGCATATAAATGTAAAATCCTTATAAAGAGTGTTCTTACTTGAGGAGGTTAAAAGTTCAGAAAACAAAATTGTTGAACTTTAAGTCCTGGAAATACAAATGAGTATTTTAGAAGTATCTGAAGAATAGTCGAGGGACAGAGCAAAGGTCAAAACCAGGAAGTGAAAAATTGACTGTGAAAGCAAAATTGCAAAGCACAATAATTAGTCAAAAGTCAAAGCAAGTCCTGACTAAATAATGTACTTTCCCTTAATAACCACACTTCATACAAAGATTTGAGTTTGTTAAAATTTATCCACTAACTTGGACATCTGTTACACTGTGCAGCCATTTTTTATAGGCACCAATAGTGATGTCATGCATTGTGAGGCATGCCTTTAGCAATGGACTTAGCCATATTGATTATTGTTGCCAAAAACATTGGTGGCAAAAATACAAAAGTGATGCAGTAAAACATTTAAAAAAAATAGTGATGCAATAAAATACATAATAAAATAATCAAGAATTAAACAAAATATATTCTAGGTCTGGCAAAATTATGATTCATAATAGTATTGCTCAATTGTGACAAATTACTTAAGAAAAGTGATTGTTTTATATTGAAACTGTTTTGTGTGTGGCAACACAAAGCGCCAAGAAGAAAACAATATTTTAATTGATTTTATAGGCTATTTTTTATGAAAGGCCATTTTTAAAACATGTCTACTGTGTGCTGAACAATAAATCATAAAAGAAAAACAATCAGTTTTTCCAAAGAGTGGGTTGTGCTACCCAAGTGAAATGTGTTATGATCATTCAAAGTGTTTATTTTATTTGTTGTCATCATCATAAAGCTTGCATAAACTTCTTCCAGGTTGTCCAAGATATGTAGATATTTAACTAAAGATTCTGTAAATGTATTTCCTTAATTAGAATATTTACAACTATGACTTTTTGGCAACAACTTTTTGGTAACAAATTTGGTTAGTATTTTGGTTTCAATGGTTAGTTTATGTTCTCCCAGGTTTGACTTTACTCTGCCTTGTCAATAACATTTCACTTTCCAGTCCATTTACTTTCCATCCTCCTCAATTTCTCTGTCATTCTCCTCTTGACAGAACAACATATTAAAAAGAAGTTGCATTAGGCATGAGTTTTTAAAAAATGTGGGACTTACTCTTTTTTAAGTATTAATTTAATATAATCCAAAATTATTTAAGGACTTGATAACGTTTATGTTGCATGTGCTAAACACCACTGTAAGATGAGGAACACTAAAGTAGGAAACAGATGGGATAAATGATGCAGTGTGGCTTAGACTGGAGTAACCTGTGATCCGAGGAAAAATCTGTTTGGAATCTTTTAGTATAAGTTAGAATACGTTTGCACATAGTGAAGTTTGCACAACATAGAACAAATAAAATATTCTTTACTATAATAGCACAACGTTGTCAGCACCAACAGCACTTAAACTAACAGTTTGTCCTGGTGATAACATTACCAACTGATTATTTTTTCCTGCTTTGCCTATATTTTATTTATTTAGAAGGGGGATTTGATTATGTCTTTTGCGTTGTACAGCTAAATAAATTTTAACATTTTAATGTTATGCAAGTCTATTCTTCTAAAGAAAAGAAAATAATAAGGTTAGATTGTGACCACTCATGCAGTTGACCTGATGAAAGAACAAAGAATGACTTGCAAATATTTTGTTTTAGAGACAAATGCAGTACTAAAACATTGTGTTAGGTTTGGACACGTAACAGGAAGTGCTTCAGTTTGTTCATTTCTTAATTATATAAAATGTTTTAAGTGATAACATTAGGTGATGCAGCTCTTACAAATGTGTGAGTACTACATTTTATAATGTCTGTTGATTATAAGTACAGCCTAATATGGCTTTATAAGGAGCCTCTGACACAGTGGCGTTGCTCTGACTCTTATGTTTTATGCTGCTTCCAAACCAGCAGTGTTCCCATACTTGGTAATTACTATCTGGTTTTGGCATTGTTCACTATTTGTACACATTGACATGCCCGTATATGTTTGGGTTTGATTTGTTTACTTGCATTTCTGTGTTTTAGCCATTCTATCAACTTCTTCAGAATTTTCCTGAAATAGCTTTTGTAAGGCTTTGCTTTTAATCCTGTTTTGACAAGCAAACAATAGACTTTGTGATAATGTCTGACTTTGAATTCTCACGATAATGCTCTTGCTCCACATGTATAATTAAACTGGACGTTCACTAAGTTGAAACATGGATGTTTTATAATTCATAATCGCTCTTGGGCACCTTTTAAATAGTCTTACAGGTATAGCATAATTGAGTTAACAGAAATGAAGATTATATGAAAAATCTGTTTTAAAAATAGATAACATTAAAGGTTTAATTTGCATGAAATGTTTAAAAAAACTGTGTACATAGAAGGACTAAATCTAGTGAAAGAATCATCAGTGAATATCTGTCATGCTCTCAGCTACTATAATGAAAGATATAGATTTCATATCATCTCACAACAAATAATATATGCGTTCTGACACATCTCGAGGGTCCTTGGGCAGATTTCCAGCAATTCATCAAGATATAAACAGGAATGGATCAGAGTCGTGTAAATAAAGTAATTAAAGAGCTGTTCATAATCATGCCAGTGCGGGGCTAATTGTAATTAAAAGCTTTCTTTACACTTCAGTAGAACCTATTCTTACCAATTATGCTGATTAATTTTGGTACCCAACAGTTATTTGTACAGTTTATTATATTAGCCTTTTAAAAATGCTTATTTAGTGTAAAGTAAAAAAATGTCACCAATGCAGAGAGGTAATAAAATCTCTTTGAATGAAAATGCATCCAAGAAGTACTGTGTTCGAATGTCTGTACGTGTATATACTGTGTATGTATGTATGTATATATATTTATATGTATATATTGTGGCAGACAGCTGGGGATCCTGCCCAGCTGGAATGCCTAGAAGCAACAGGAGATGGACTATACCTCTCCTGGACCATGAGAGAGCAGTCGCCCTGGTCTGCGTTGGGGCCAGTCCCAGGGGGTGCCCGAAGAACAATGGAGACTTGGACCAGGAAGTCCATGTAGCACTTACACCACACCAGTAAGTGCTGCAAGAAGACCATCAGAAAGCACCTGGAGCACATCGAGGAGCTGGAGTCGGGAGGAAAAGGATGGAGCTTGTGATTGGAGGAGTGAAGGTGGCAGAAGGAAAAAAAATGAAGAACAAAAAGGACTGGGAGCAGAATTTATGGTGATGGTTCATGCACTGTATGTTAAGAAGGAAGAAGGCAAAATAAAAGCGTGTGTTTTGGATTTGGATGTCCCAGTGTCTGTCTGTGTCCAAGCTGATATTTTACAATATATTGTCACGCTTGGGTCATAAAATTGCACAGAAAACTCAGGATATTGTAGAGTGTTATTCAAACACTTCAAACAAAATATGTCTCTTTCAGAAGAAAAACAAGCTCAGTATGTAGTTAGCTCTCGATTAAAGAATAGACATCAGAGAGGAGCACAACAGGAGTGGGACCCCCAACAGGAGCAGTGGATGACCGGGGAAGGAGAGAGAGAGAAAACAAAGCAATCAGCCAAACACCGACCGACAGGTGCTGTTCAAGCTTTTAAGTATGCGGAGTACCGCACAGAAAGGATATCGCGCGACAAAGCAGCCTCAAGTGGGCCCAGCAAGTAAAGGAGCAATGTGAAGGTAGTCTGTCAGCATTTTTAGGAGGGGTTTTTTGAGAAGTGTCCGTGACTTGTAGGGGTGCGTTCAGCCCCCCTGCTCACTATATATATATATATATATATATATATATATACTCAGCAAAAAGAAACGTCCCTTTTTCAGGACTGTGTATTTCAACAATAATGTTTTAAAATCCAAATAACTTTACAGATCTTCATTGTAAAGGGTTTAAACAATGTTTTCCATGCATGTTCAATTAACCATAATCAATTAATTAACATGCACCTGTGGAATGTCGTTAAGACCTTAACAGCTTACAGAAAGTAGGCATTTAAGGTCACAGTTCTAAAAACGCAGGACACTAAAGAGACTTGTCTACCGACTGTGAAAAACACCCAAAGAAAGATGCCCAGGGTCCCTGCTCATCTGCGTGAACGTGCATTAGGCGTGCTGCAGGGAGGCATGAGGACTGCTGATGTGGCTAGGGCAATAAATTGCCATGTCCGCACTGTGAGACGCCTAAGACAGCGCTACAGGGAGACAGGAAGGACAGCTGATCATCCTCGCAGTGGAAGAGCCCTGATCTCAATCCCATTGAGCACGTCTGGGGCCTGTTGGATCGCAGGGTGAGGGCTAGGGCCATTCCCCCCAGAAATGTCCAGGAACTTGCAGGTGCCTTGGTGGAAGAGTGGGGTAACATCTCACAGCAAGAACTGACAAATTTGGTCCAGTCCATGAGGAGGAGATGCACTGCAGTGCTTCAAGCAGCTGGTGGCCACACCAGATACTGACTAGTACTTTTGATTTTGAGCCTCCCTTCATTCAGGAACACATTGTGAAACATTTTTAGTTTATGTCTTATGGTTTTGACTCTTTTAGTGTTCATACAAATATTTACACATTAAGTTTACTGAAAGTAAAAACAGTTGAAAGTCAGAGGACGTTTCTTTTTTTGCTGAGTATATATGTATGTATATATATGTATGTATATATATATATGTATATATATATGTGTATATATATATATATATGTATATATATATATGTATATATATATATATGTATATATATATGTGTATATATATATATATATATGTATATATATATGTGTATATATATATATATATGTATATATATATATATGTATATATATATATATATATATATATATATATATATATATATATATATATATATATATATACATATACGAGTCCCTGTCTTGCAGCACAGTTATTTATTGTAGTAGGATCTACCACTGTCCTATACACAGTCACAGCAATCAGGCAGGATCGTGGCCAGGTCAGTGGGCAAGTAATACTGTTCCCTGCATATATAATATCCCTTGCATCACCCATCGACAGCAGGCGCTTATAGCGAGTACACAGCCCAGATTTGCTTTCATTGCAAGCCGCTGCAGCACTGGGAGCCCGTGGTTGCCCTGACAACTGCTCTCCGGTGTGTTGTCCCATTGGGGGGAGTCTTAAAAGTGTGTAGAAACCTTACAAAATAAATATGTAATTATTTATAGTATTGTATAATACATTGATAATGTTACATTCTCAGACCGAAAGGTTCTTAGGTGAAGTCAGAGCCTATTCTGGTTACTTTTGGCAGGTAACAGCCCTCCACAGGGAGCCAGTACATTGTAGGCCCAACGTATGCAAAAACTCACAGTCAAAACAGTATAAAAATATATATTTTTTATATAACTTATCATAATACACCCTTCTACAGGGAGGTGGAAACATTTCCAGACTTGGGGAGCTTGAGTAATGTATTCAATCCCAGGTGTACAGATTCATGAAACAGTATCAGTAACAACTGCATGAATACGGCTCCTTTTATAATGTACATATTGGCTCTGTAAAATGATTCTAAACAAATAACTTTGATTCTTAATAGTTATTTTCTAAAGTTATGAAGTTGATAATAAAGTAATAATGGTCAGCACCAAGCTTTTCCCAGTCATCCGTGAGTGTGGTTAACTCCTTTAAACTTTATGTGATTTACTTTGTTTATGAATCATTTGGCAATATACTTTTTGGCTCCAGCTATTGATGAACAAACCCTGCAGAGTTTGCTTCGCTCCGAGTTTGTCAAAATCACATTCGGGAACGTCACCAAACTCTGCAAAATGCATTGAAGTCAAAGGGGATGGAGGAACTGAACTAATTTTAAGTGAATTATAATGGCTCAGTGGTCTTATAAATGTACCAGAGAGCTAAAGGTACATCTGCCAGGTATGGTGAACTGATTATTGTGCCCAAAAATCTCACCTGTGCTGAGAGACAGCATGCTCAACACTGTAATACCATGCATCAAGCAACAATAGATGCAAATGGAAGATAACTTCAAACAAAATATAACAGGAGGCCAAGATTATCATTGCACTCACAGAGTTCTAGTCTTGGTTCACACATTGTCATTAAGTTGTAGTGAGGTTACTGGCTTGTTCCAAGTATGAAGTCACAGCTCTGGGTACACCTTGTTTGCCTTTTTTGTTTCTGATCTATTTGTTTAGATAACCTCACACTTTTTTTCCTCCATCAAGGAGATAGAAATGTCTTATAAAAAGTAATAAATCTGTTGCTATTATTAAGACTTCCTTTTTCTTTTCCTTCATCACTTGGCTGATTATGTATGCAAATTAGCCCTGTGTTGCTGCAGCAGTGACTAAGTCAGCATATATCAGTGCTATATTTCCAGCTTCTGTAGTCATAACCAATCTCATTATGATTAGCTAAGGGTACCCCTCAAATGACAATACTGCAAGTATAACACAATACAATACTATTTATTTTTGTGTAGCCCAAAATCACACATGGAGTACCACAATAGGCTTTAACAGGCTGTTTTTTGACAGCATCCCATCCTTTACTCTCTAAGAAGACAAGAAAGAACTCACAAAAAGTACTTTTTTTTAAGATTGGAAGCAGTCTTACACTATGCATTCGTGACATGGCTGCAACATATTCAAAAACCATCATAGGGTACTGAGGAAAAAAATGTTCATCTAACATGCAAATTTCCGGGGAAATATTAGACAAACAAGGTCTCCATCAGACACAGCATATTCTATGAAAAACAGTTTGGCAATTTTCACCTATCAACACTAATTCCAACTTTTGGCTTTATTTAGGATTTTATTTTAAGTTTTTTGTTTTTTGCTCTCCTAGTATTGACTTTTCATTTTTTTTGGCAGATATTTGTAGCAGGAAGTTTGGATTTAAAAAAGTAGGTGGGGTTGTCTACACTGCGACTTACCTGAACTGATGTTATTCTGGTATTTTGAGAATTTTTTTCCTGCCCTTTTCCTTCAGGCAGAACAAGTCAGTATCACTTGGGTTACAACAGCATCAATTCAGAAACTGGCGACGAAAAGGATGCTGGTTGAGCATTTGATATTATGACAGATTTAGGGTTTCCTCCCACCCTTGTACCCTCGGACCACACGTCAGACACCAGATAAAAGTCCGAATAATTATTTATTATATTAATAAAGTGCACAAAGCACGCTCCTTTCCACAATTCTCCAATAAACCAATAACAATAATCAATAAACCAATCCTCCACTCCCAGACGCTTAGCCACCCTGCCTCCCAACTCAGCTCGTCTGTCTGGGATTTCCCACAGTTTATACTGCATAACCCGGAAGTGTTTCACCCTCTCTGTCCATGTGACCTGGAACACTTCCGGGTCAGATAAAAATGTATTTTTTCTTCACCCAAGAAGCACATCGTTCTCATTGTCCATGTGACTATGACGTACTTCCTGGGCGTAAGGTAAATAGTCTCTGGGCTTCCCTGCAGCGACTCCTGGCTGCCCCCATGGTATCCAGCAGGGCTGTGAATAAAGACTCCAATGTCCATAATGCCCTGCTGGTCTTCGGGGCACCTCCATACTGCAGGGAAGGCTTCACCTGGCGGCGTGGGGGTATTGGCCGGGATGAACAGCTGGCCATACATCACAATATTCATATTCACTGATGCCTGTCTGATTTTGTGTCATCTTGCCTGAAGAAGGGGCCTGAGTTGCCTCGAAAGCTTGCATACTGTAATCTTTTTAGTTAGCCAATAAAAGGTGTAATTTTGCTTGGCTTTTCTCTACATTCATAATGGTTAACACGGTACAACAACCTAGTACTAAGAAATAATCCATTTCCTGCTAAAACCATCTGTAAACCCTTGCTTGAATCTTACCCATGCTTCATTTAGATGTCTTCTATTTTTTCTTAATTTCCTTGTGCAGTTCATTTTGCTATAACAACATGGCACATCATTTTATTGTAAAGCTATCACTTGTCTTATACAGCTTATGGAAAATGCCTTTTAGGTTAAATGTGTTTTACGGAGATAGTTACATATTTATTAAACATACTCTATGGAGCTTTTTCACTTTGCTTTAAATTTTACTAAATTTTCCTTTAATGACATGTACCTGTCCTTTAAATAAGTTTTGTAATGTTGAATATAAATGTTACAAAATTAAGACTGCATAAAGTATAAATACCTTCCAAACCATTGTTGCTTGGTCCTTTTTATTTTGCCACCATTCTATTAATATTATACATACATTTTATTTTTCTCTTTAGGATCATGCTGAGCTCAGAAATCATACATTTACAGTGGGAATGAAGTTAGAAGTGGTTGACAGTCGAGAACCTTATTATATTTGCCCAGCCACAGTAATAAAGGTCAGTGTCGTAACACAGGGTTTCATTTATCATTGGTAATATCAGTATTGTGTACAGTATATTCTAAATATGAAAATAAAATTTGTTATTCACTGAGTGTGATTCAATGCCATAGATGAAAATTAGAACTGCCAAAAACACATATTTTTCAGTATGTATAGTGATACCATTTTCCTTGAATTTTGTAGAATGTCTACTGATGTTTTTTAATGGAGGAAGAATATAAAAAAAACTTGCTGAATGAAGACATTTATATTTGTATGCATATGCACATTATATTAGTAACACGTAAATAGCAGAGTGGTGCAACAGTTAGTGCTGCTGTTTCATGAATCCAGCATCCTGCGTTTGAACTAATTGCCTGCTCACTGTCTTGTGTGAAATGTGCATATTTTCTCCATATCTGCCTAGGCTTTAGCCCAGGCATGCCAGTTTTCCTTACAAATCTGCACAGATTTACATGTTGCGTTATTTGATTATCATAAAGTGGTTCTGTATAGGTATGTGCAAAAGTGGATCCTGTGAAAGTCTGGCACCCTGTTCAGGGCTGTTTCTTGCTTGTAAGATACCATATCATAGCCACTAGGATTAAGATTTGTATTTATATATAACCGTACAAAGAAAACTTGAGAGTTACAGAGATTATGGATCCCAAGTGATAGGACTCCATTTAGTGGAATGTTCAGGTTGAGAGTAGAGTAGAACAGCCCCAGGTTAACTTCAGTGTAGACCTTAGCATGAGAGTCCTCTTGACGTCACCCATTGGGCCTGAGTGCCAAGTGATGTTTTATATTCCCATGGAAGAAAGTGGAAGGATAGGGGGCAGAGGTCAGAAAAGATTAGGAAGTGCCATCTTGGTCATGGTTCTTATTCCATCCATCCATTTACTAACCCGCTGAATCCGAATACAGGGTCATGGGGGTCTGCTGGAGCCAATCCCAGCCAACACAGGGCACAAGGCAGGAACCAATCCTGGGCAGGGTGCCAACCCACCGCAGGACACACACAAACACACCCACCACACACTAGGGCCAATGTAGAATCGCCAATCCACCTAACCTGCATGTCTTTGGATTGTGGGAGGAAACCGGAGCGCCCGGAGGAAACCAACGCAGACACGGGAGAACATGCAAACTCCACGCAGGGAGAACCCGGGAAGCGAACCCGGGTCTCCTAACTGCGAGGCAGCAGCGCTACCACTGTGCCACCGTGCCGCCCTATGGTTCTTATTTCTGTAGCTAATGGAAAAAGACTTTTTTTTCCTGTCATCCCAATAAAAGGCTCCCCCTCTATTTTCAATAAATTGGTCACCCAAAAAGCAAGACAGGCAAGAGACAGTGCAGAACAATATACTGTATCAGTCATGCACAGGCCTCAAGACAAGTCATTTTTACATTCCAAATTACACATTTTCATTTAACTTTGCTTTTTAAATATACAACAATTGATATCAGCATTTTTAAAAAGCACATTTTGGTTTTACCTACATTTGATAAGTAATGAATATCATTCATTCATGTATTGTTAAGTTGCTCGGCTAGCAGCTGTTGGCATTTTGAACTGTAAACTAATATGCACAATTGATCTCCTGGGGCTCTGTACACATGCTCTGATTTTTATCAACAAAATCCTTTGATATAGGTAGTGCTGTACGCCTTTTTCTTTTCAATTTACAACGCTGCCTGTTTTTGAACTAAAAATCCCCACAGAAATTTCTTAGTTATCAGGAAAACCTTATCTACCTTAACAGCATAAGTAAAAACAAAACTGTAATATTGTGAATGGTTTGCTTTTAGAATATAAGTGCAATGCACCTGAACCACAGAGCAACGGCAATACCACAATTATAGACAAAATACGTTTTTAAAGTTAAAAAAACAAATTCTGGTTTTAGGTCCCAGGCCAGTCACTGACTGTGAGAATTTTGCCTCTAGGTATTGTCTGTGTTTTCCAGTTTCTTCTCATATCCCAAATACATGGAAGTTATAATGGCTAATCATTTTACCTAAGATGTCCCAATGTGAGGGAGTTTGCCCAGAGGTAGACCGAGTTCCTGCTAAAGAATACTTCCTACCTTACGTTATGTTGTACTAGGATAGACTTATAGACATATTTTTTTGGAATCAATGATACAGGGACAATAGTAAAGTCCTGTTAGCATGGGACAGGAGTAAAAAATCATGAGATTATGTATCTTAAATTCTGGGTTTGTATCCCATGCCCAGTTACTGCCCATGTGGACTTTGCACATTCTCCTCATGTCTGTGTGGGTTTTCCTCCAGGTACTATGGTATTTTTCCCAAAAAACATGCTGGTTAGGTTAACTGGTAGTTCCAAATGGCCCTCCATGAGTGTGGGTGTGTGCAAATGGATTCTGCAATGATCTGACATCCTGTCTGTTGTTATTGCCGTGCCTTGTGCCCAGAGCTGCTAGGATAGGCACCAACACCCCTTGGCTCTCAGTGGTTTGAGAATGCTATGCTATATTATGTTATGTGTTATAAGACGTCTAAAACGGAGAAAAACTTACAAATTAAGAAAAAAAAAATTAAGTAGGAGACATTCTAAATGTGCCAGTTTGGTAATTATGAGGCTGTTAGAGGACATTAAGCCATTCATGGGGGGGTGAATTCCCTGAAAGAGCACTAGGTACAAGCAAAAGAAGAGATATTGGCTAGATGTAATCATGCTATGCTTCACCAGGATGCTAAATGACAGACAATCGAGAAGGTGCCAGGGATACCAGACCATTAAGGGCATAGACTAGTGACAGAAAATGATATACCTCCTGAATAATGGCAGGAATATGTTAACGTTTTAAGGATGAGGACAGACAGGATTCCACAATTGGACTGAATGAATCTATGTTGTAACTGCACGCTTGAAAGACCTGTCCCTCAACGGACAAGTTCTAAATCAATACCCCAGAAAAAAATCCCAAGTCTCTCTCATACTATGGAAATGACCCCTGCTTGAGGGTTTAAAACTCCTCATGGCAGGGGTGTGGTTGACCATTTGGTCTTCCTTAGCTTTGTCATTATCATTGTACTTTTGTTAGCAATGTTGCCATAAACCAATGAATGTTTTACTCATAAATTTACGTTGAACACTCCTAATATTTCATGCCTTTTTTGCTAGGCCCTCTCTAGGCCAGTTGAGCAAAAACTTAAGCTTCACTACATTAGGGCCTGACTAGGAGCAGAAAACTTCATTATCAAGTTGTAGTTAAACATTCTTCAAAGTTTTTTTGGATACAGATATAATGGATATGTATATACTTTTCAGAATGAAACACATTTTGTAACACATAGCAAATGTCAGTCAGTCTGTCATTTCCAACCCACTATATCCCAAGTTGCACTCTTGTTACGCGTTGAAATACTTGTTAATGCTCTGCTCCTCAGATATATTAGACTGCAGGTATTCACCCCTCTCAAACTGACAGAAGTACTGGTTTTTATTGGCTCATTCATTTAGGCTGCTTGGTACCACTGCCACTTTTAAGCAAACACAGCACAAGCCATGGTTTCATGTTGTCCTTCCTTCATGTTTGCTGTAACTCGCAGATCAGGCTGAACTATACAGCACTTTCCATAATAAATTTAAAGGGGTAGGCTCACTTATTGTACACAGTTAATACACAAAGCAATGGAAAAATGCATTACCTTTAAGACACTTACAGTATATACTGTGTATCTACTTCTGATTTACAGTTTTTAACAAAAATCTCCACTTGACATTTTCAGACTCTGAAACGTCAACCTACATTTCTGAACTGCTACATAAGATTTTGGTTCAAGCCTCATATTTAGCAGTGTGTGACTTTTGATGCCGGATCCTAGGCTGTAAAAATTGACTGCTGCTCTGGTGCAATGTTTAGTGCAGCTGCCTCTCCATTCTGGGATGCTGGTTCTGAGCCCAATCCCCTTCACATCCTATGTGAACGTTGCACATTTTTCTTGTGTTTTGCATAACTTCCTATGCAGTTTTCTTCCACATCCTAAAACATGCAAGTAGGATAATTAGTGACTTTAAATTGGCTTGATATTGGTCAGTGTTGATGCAATATGTAAGTGGCTATGTCCCATTTCCCAATCCAGTGTTGGTTCCTGCTATGTACACAATAATGCTGGTATGATCTCAGACTTTTTGGAGTTTTGTTAGCCTCCCTGATGAACTTTCACATTACCCAGCCAACACTTTAAGAGCACATTGTGATCTTTGCAGCATCCTTGTGGTGGTGATTGCTTACATGTCATAATGGAGGGTCCTCTCAGTGTTCTGCGATAGGTGCATAATGTACTCTTTATATCCATTTCTGTTCTGTACCTTTTAATAGTAAGATCCAGTTGGGTCTTATCTAAGCTCATTGTAGGCCATGGTTACCGTATATCTAATGTATGCCACCACTAACCTTGCTAGGAAATCCTACAGAAACAACTGATTTATCTTAAGGCAAGTCAGAGTGATTTCATTTTATGACTTGTGAAGTTAATTTACATCTGTACATGATTTCATGATTTTAAATGCAATTGGTTAAATCTGAAAGTACTTACTAAACCCATTTAAAAAATGTTTGCCTTAGGCAACAAAGGTATTATTTTTTCCTAAATGATGATACATAAAGTTTTCACTTAAATCATTTTTATGGGAAGACCTTAATAAAAGTGGAAGTAGTTTGATATAATTTGTCTCGATTAGGCTTAATAACAACAAAAATAAAATGTAAATTAGGACATCTGTTGTATTTATATAAACTACAATTGTATTGTTATGTAGACGCTTGTTCAAGACACTTCCAACAAATAAAGTTTAGCCATTAACCTTTTTATGTTCCATGTTCACAATTTTAGTTTTATAAAAAAATAAAATTTTTGCCAACATTTCGTATAACAGATTTCACAGCATCTTCACACATTTGCTTTGGGAAATTACTGATATTGTTTTAAAAAGAAAGGTGCTGTTTATATTATGGTTCTAGAGTATTTGCTCCTGTAGCTAAAATACATTTACTGTACTTCCTTGAAATATATATTTTGAAATAATTATATTGCATTAAAATACATTTTTAGGATATAAAATCTAGCTGATTATGTATGACAACAGAATATTTTCTCTTTTCCAAGTTCATCACATTTCAGAGAATATTTGGCACAAATATACAGTCATATGAAAAAGTTTGGGAACCCCTCTTAGCCTGCATAATAGTTTACTCTACTTTCAACAAAAAAGATAACAGTGGTATGTCCTTTATTTCCTTGGAACATCTGACTACTGGGTTGTTTTCCCAACAAAGATTTTTAGTGAAGCAGTATTTAGTTGTATGAAATTAAATCAAATGTGAAAAATTGACTGTGCAAAAATTTGAGTACCCTTGTAATTTTGCTGATTTGAATGCATGTAACTGCTCAATACTGATTTTTTGCAACACCAAATTGGTTGGATTAGCTCTTTAAGCCTTGAACTTCATAGACAGGTGTGTCCAATGAGAAAAAGGTATTTAAGGTGGTCAATTGCAAGTTGTGCTGCCCTTTGACTCTCCTCTGAACAGTAACAGCATGGGATCTGTTTCCTTAAGAGGCATTAGCTCTCTTGGAAATGTGTTCTTTTGAAATTGTGGCATATTAAATAATTAAACAATATCATAATATACCAGAAAAGGCGATATCCCTCCCATATTGATTACGGCGGTACAAGAATCACATGAGACAAAATATCTTTTAGCTTACATTTACTGACGTTTAATGCGGTTACAGACGGGAGGACATATGGACAGACTTTATCCAGGTGGGAAATCTGGATCAACACAGTCAGCCATTTTTTCGTCCCCACGCTGGGAGGTTTTTCAAACTCTTTATCGACACAGCCTCAAAGGGTCTGGCTACTGTCCAGGCCTTTTATACGGTTCTTCTTCAACTTGCTGGTCCTTTCTGTCTCCAAACAAGGGCTGAATTCCTCTTCCACAAAATACAGAAATATCATAGTGCTTACATGCCGATTCTCATTCTCCCAATTAGGGCTGTGTGATATGACCAAAATCTTATATCCCGATATTTCATTTCATATCCCGATATCACGATATAGTACATTTTCTTTGTATTCAGTGAATAGTTTATATAATCACCACTCCTTTTTTTTATTTAAATTAAAAAAATCAAAAATGAGAAGTACTCAACTTGTAATTATTTCTGTTCTTTTATTTAGAACATTTGAGCAAATGTTTGACTTAGAATGTAAACATAAAATGTTAATGTATCAAATATAAAACACTTTTCAAAAACAAATTACTAAAGGCCCAATATAAAATACTGCTATATAAAATGCCTGACATAAACAAAATGTGAACTGTAGCAGCAATAACTCTCACAACATATATTAAATATAAAAGGATCAAAGCACTAACAACTAAACTATATAAGGCCAATAAACCCTTTAAACAAAATAAATACAAGTCTAACATTAACTGTCAAAACCAAATGTAAACATTGTACTTCAAACTGTAGCAGCAATAAGGCTTACGACAAAAATATATTAAATATATAATATTAAATATAATATTTTTTAGGCTACATTCTAGTAAAATGTTAATTTGCACATCGTAGTGTGGCAAATCTCCGTTAATGAGTTACAACTGATCGCCCCGTGCGTGGGACTGGACGACGCTAACGTGTTGATGCCGTCCAGCCCCAAGCACGGGCGACGGCGTAACTCGTTAACGGAGATTTGCCGTTAATGCAGTTGTGGCGTAAACGTAATGTAGCGTTCTGTTCTTTATTGTAGAGTTCTGTTCTGCAGTTTGTGTTCTGTTACATCCCTCTCAGTTATTTATTCTGTTGTCCCTGTTATTTCTGATGGACTGTAATAGAGTGGAAGGTAAAGGAGGTTCCGGAGGGATGGGGAAGCGCTGTGAAAAGGAGGAGTGGACGGCGATCTTGTCGCCTAGCTAAGAGAGTTTGTTTTGGATTGCTGTCTGTTCGTGGTTGTGGCCAACAGCAACCATTTTTTGTTTGTGTTTAATAAAGAGGGAACTAACCAAGTGACCGTCTCGGATCGTCATTACGTCTGGAAGACGCTACAGTAATTTTAACAAGATTAACGCTGACAGCAAACGCTGCAGGGAAAATTATGCCTTAAGCAAACTGTTTTGGTAGCAATTAATCTTCCAAGCTTTTAACATGCTCGTTTAAATAGTACCTTTACAACTGTAATATCCTACGTGGCCTGCCTCTCAGTTGTAAACTCTCTGCATGCTCGCTCACGTGCTTTTTGCGGAGGTGTAGAAGAGGTTTGTCGTGTTGGAGTCTGTGGCAGCGATCGGTCTGCAGCATAATTTGCACAGTACCGCTTTCTGGTCCGTGTCAGACTTTTCAAATCCAAACCATCTCCATACTACTGAGGTAGCCCCTCGTTTAGGAACAAGGTCCTTCTGTGTGGAGCTACCTGGTGTTGCCTCGTCTTCATCAGCCATGCTAGTGTGTCTGCATCCACGTGGTGGCCATCAAAACAATGAAAAAAACATTGCCATAAACAGTTTATTTTGCGACACCACAAAACAAACGATAACGTAATGTGCAGCGATAGACGTTTTCATATTGTCATCCGATATATATCGTTATATCGAACAGCCCTACTCCCAATAAGGAAAGAAGATTTGTGCTGACAGAGGACAGAAATACCCTATCCTGTGTTTAAGCTGACTAATACAAACCTCCAGTTGTCTTTGGCTATCTACTCCAATGCTTGGCTAGCAATTCTAACAGCTGAGCCCCTGTGTGCCAAATTTAACATGCACATGTGAATAAAACTCATAACAGTATTGTCCAGATATAGTGACATAAAGAAACATGTAGTATAACAAGCCAAGAGTTCGAAAAACCTCCCATCGTGGGGACGAAAAAATGGCTGACTGTGTTGATCCAGATTTCCCACCTGGATAAAGTCTGTCCATATGTCCTCCCGTCTGTAACCGCGTTAAACGTCAGTAAATGTAAGCTAAAAGATATTTTGTCTCATATGATTCTTGTACCGCCGTAATCACTATGGGAGGGATATCGCCTTTTCTGGTATATTATGATATTGTTTAATTATTTAATATGCAACAATTTCAAAAAAACACATTTTCAAGAGAGCTAATGCCTCTTCAGGAAACAGGATCCTCAATGCAACTCTCAAAAGATCTGAAAACAAAAATTGTTCAGTATCATGGTTTAGGGGAAGGCTAAAAAAATTTTCTCAGAGGTTTAAACTGTCAATTTCAACTGTAAGGATTGTAATCAGGAAATGGAAGGCCACAGGCACAGTTGCTGTTAAACCCAGGTCTGGCAGGCCAAGAAAAATACAGGAGCAGCATATACGCAGGATTGTGAGAATGGTTACAGAAAACCCACAGATCACCTCCAAAGACCTGCAAGAACATCTTGCTGCAGATGGTGTATCTGTACATCATTCTACAATTCAGCACAATTTGCACAAAGAACATCGGTATGGCAGGGTGATGAGAAAGAAGCACTTTCTGCACTCATGCCACAAACAGAGTCGCTTGTAGAGAGATTTTGTATGGAAGAATGGTCAAAAATACCTCCATCCAGAATCCAGACACTCATCAAAGGCTATAGGAGGCATCTAGAGGCTATTATATTTGCAAAAGGAGGCTCAACTAAGTATTAATGTAATGTCTCTGTTCGGGTGCCCAAATTTATGCACCTGTCTAATTTTGTTATGATGCATATTGCATATTTTCTGTTAATACAATAAACTTAATGTCACTGCTGAAATACTACTGTTTCCATAAGGCATGTCATATATTAAAAGGAAGTTGCTACTTTGAAAGCTCAGCCAAAGATTAACAAAAATCCAAAGAATTAAGAGGGTGTGACAGATAGGAGGCGCTGTCGTCCCCTTGAACACTCAGACCACACGTCAGACACCAGATAAAAGTCAGATATGAATTTCATTTCATAAATTGTGCACAAAGCACCTTCACAGTAATCCACAATAATAACAATAATCAATATGATAATCACAATCCTCCATTCCTTTTATAGTCCATGACCCAGAAGTGCTTCAATCCCTCAGTCCATGTGATTTCCCAGCACTTCCGGGTCAAATGAAAACTTCTTTTCTTCAGCCCAGAAGTACGTCATTCCTTCTGTCTTGGTGACTGTTAAGTACTTCCGGGCTATACGGAAAATACAAGTCCCTGAGCCTCTCTGCAGCGTCCCCTGGTAGCCCCCAGCAGGGCTGTGAATTAAAACTTCAAGATCCATGATGCCCTGCTGGAATTCGGGGCACCTTTATGTTGCTGGGAGGACTCCATCTGGCAGCTTGTGGGTATTGGCCGGGATAAACTACCGGCCATATACCACAAGAAGTTCCCAGACTTTTTCATATGACTGTATTTTCTTTGTGCTTCCAACATCTTTAATCACAGTCTACAGCGCAATTTAAAGAGTAAGCATTTTCTTCATTTAGACAGCATTATCTCTCTGGCACTAGCAGTGAGTTATATGAAACATAATTCAGTTGATCTGATAAGGTCTGTACAAATATAGTAATAAAGAATACAAGATCTGTTCTCCTGTTTCCAAGGAATTAAACACATTTAAATCTTTGCTACATTTGTGGAGAAACACACAGTTTATGACAAATGAATAGATGATGGCTGGCTCACATCCATAATGTTATAATAGGAAAGTGTTAAGAAAATTACATAAGAATTCCTGTTCACATCCAGAGGGTTTGCAGCAAGGATAATTGTATGTTTTACTGAATATGTAAAATTTTAGCAAATGTGAACAGTTAAACAATATAATGTGCTTTAAGCATGATGCATTCGTATCTGCTCTCTGTCATATTGATAAGTTCTTTAGAACGTAGCAGTCTGTTTAAAAGAAGAACATCTTTCACTATTCTACCATAAAGGGGAAAAGTAGTCTGTACATGGCAGCTAGCTTTAAATAAATCAGACTGAAAAACAAAGACAGATTTTGCATGCATGGGGAAAATTGCACATTTATGTAATGAAGCATCTCATACGAGCTTTTATGTTCATGATTCTATCACAGATTCACTCACCAAGCAGGAATATGAAGAGCTCCACAGAGCTCTCAACAGCAGTCTCAATTGTACATCAGTTATGATGTAGTGGCCATGGTTCTGTTGTCTCAGTTTGACATCTGCTGGCTGTAAATAAGCAAAGTTTGTTAGTACTGCATTTCATTCTTTGTAAAAAATAAAATATTTGTTTTGTTTTACTCATATTTCTAAGTTATCTTTTTCTTTTGCTACCTACCTTCATGGAAAAGTACAGAAAGCTATCTTGTTATAAAAATACGAAACAGATTTTCCCTTGTGACACTGAACTGGATTAAACAGATTCGAAGGATGGGCAGTTTAGGCAAATCCATTACAAACAACACTTTAAACTTCACAGATCAATGCATTTCAGTTTATTTCCTAGTAAACTGACACAGTGTGCATTATTTCATGAAAAATGCACTCTAGTGATTCTGTGATCTTGTATGACAAAGCAGAAAGAAGCCTTTTTTCTTAATATTATGTGAAGAAGGAATTGCTGTGTGCTGCTTTTCCATTCATGACACTTATTGAAATGGAAGTAAAGCCATGTTAAGCACATTAATAGTGCATGGCTGTCTTAAAAATTGGGATATCTTATCTTTATTTACAACACATATTTTCGGTGTTGATTAAAGAAGCTTAGTGTTTTGACAAATAATATCAGGTTCTCTTTATCCATTTCCAAATACTTTCAGTGCATTCTCTTTCCATTTAATCTAAAATGTTACTTTTGGAATAGAAGCTGCTGTTTTTCCTGTTTATTTCTATCATTGAAAATTGTTCTCAATATTTTGATGCTAGTCACTTATCAGTTTTAAAGTAATAATCCCATAATTATGTCTTATATTGCCTAATGAGCATGCTGCTAAAAATGGAAAGTACTACTGCTTCTGTAACGTTGTGACTGTAAATATCTTATAAAATACAAGAAGCCCCTTTAAAAAGATTCATCAGCCTCGAGTTTTTGATGACTTTTTTGTAACAATGTAATTTGAGTAACAGCACATTTATATTTATTTTAGATATGAGGGTGCACCATAGAAAGAACAATGTATGAAATAACATTCCAACTGTAGCATCCTAAAGTATGTTGAGATTTGCTGAACTATAGATTCCTCCATTGAACAGAACAGGGTTGTAATAATGAAAGTAATTTTTCATATGTGTTTGGTGCTTTATTACTCAGATTTGTAGTCTTAACTACATATAAGCTATCACAGAGTTTCAGAGGAAGTTTGGAAGCTATCATTTTTTCATGCTCCAACAAACCACAGTGATTGTGTTTTCTCTGTGAGGGAGACATTTTATTTGCAATTATGCTCGGTGGTTGATGGGTACCTGTAAGATGACTCTCCTCTGATCATGGGTGACTTCAATGCTATCATTGGCACTGACTGGGCTGGCTGTGAAAATTGTGTCAGGCCCTCATGGCTCTGGCACTGAGGTGAAAGTGGCTTCATGTTCCTTGACTTTGCAAAAGGTCAGGGGCTATGGATCACGGGATTCTGGTTCCAGTGCCCTGAGCTGCATTGTTGGACTTGGTACTTCAATACTGGTGGTGTGTGAATTCTGACCACATACTTGTTGCTACTCTGAAGATCCATCTTAGGTCCAGCAGGCTACCACCTACTAGAGGAATGAAGCTAGACCTGGGCAGACTCCAAGATCAGGCTGTTTCTAATGACTTTGCATGCAGTTTGTGTGTGGAAATTGCAGGGTTTGGTGCAACTGCCAATCCTAATGTGATGTGGGAGACCTTCCATGACAAGACCCTGAAGGTTGCTGAGCGTTGTGCTGGTGCTGCCGGTGTTCCCAGATGGAGGTGTTTCATCTTACAGGCACCTTGGATATCATCGAGAGGGGTTGCAGTGCACGGCTTGATGGCAAATATAGTCTGTATTGTGAACAGAGAAGGACAGCTGTGAGAGCTCTTAAGGCAGATAAGGATGCATTTGTTAGATGAATTTGTGAGGAAGTAACGCACTATCTGTGGTCTAGTGACCCATGTCCTGCTTACAGTGGAATCAAAGTTTCTTTGCAGCCTTTGTCAATTTTCATGAGGCATTCATATCAGTTGATTGAGTGCCCTGTGGGACATCCTGGGACTTCACAGGATTCCCCTATGAGTGTTCTGCAGTACTGTGAGTCCTGTGCACTGGTACTATGAGTGCTATGGAGGCAGAACATCTTCGTTTTTCCCAGTTGATTCTGGGATTCGCTGATCTTGACTTTGCTGACAATGCTGTTATCTTCAAAGAGTTAATGAAGGCTTGATTGGGGCTCTTGAGAGGCTGAGCCAAGGAGTCTGAGTATCTGGGCTTATGAGTGCCCTGGATGAAACCAAGATCCAGGCCTTTAATGAAATCGAAAGGGGAATGTGGTTCTTGCGACATTTCTGCAAAAGGACAAAGTGTCCCGGTGTTCCCTGTTTTGCTATATGGTTGTGAGACATGGATGTTATCCAGTGACCTAAGTTAAAGACTGAACTTCTTCTGTACTGTGTCTCTTCGGAGACTCCTTGGGTACCACTGGTTTGACTTTGTCAAACGAGCAGTTGCTCACAGAGTCCCGAATGAGGTACATTACCTGCATTGTGTTAGGGAGAGTCAGTTGTGGCAGTATGACCATGTGGCGCAGTTTCCTGAGGGTGATCTGGCTCACACGATCCTTATTGTTGAGGATAAATAAATATTGTTGGATTCAAGCGCAATGCAAATTCCTTTGTGTTTATACTGTATTATATTTTCTTGATTTATTTGAAATGTCCACTAAGTTATTTTCATGTTTTCTTTCTAGGTATATAATCACCATTATTTCCAGGTGACAATAGATGAATTGGGTCATGAGTCAACTTCAATCTCCCTACTCTGCCATGCTGATTCACCAGGAATCCTTCCTGTAGAGTGGTGCCTTAAAAATGGAGTCAACGTGACACCACCCAAAGGTTAGATATTCTGATAAAACACAGAACAATACTTGACAATTGAGCATTAAGCCATTTACCAAAGTGTTTTTGGCTTGCAACTATAGAATTGATAACAAATATTTAGAATGATAAAATTAATTTAATTTAGTGGAATTACTTGAGAGGCTCTATGGCTTCTGATTTTCATACTAACTGAGCTCATAATCAGACGGTTACACATGATCTTACCTGAACTGCTAATACAATAAATCCTTGTAAGTCACAAATGTCCAAGAGGGTTTATTTGTTGTAAAAAAATTATTCAATTCAAATCATGTTAATTATTTCTTGTATGGTGTTCTCATAAATCTGGGTGTAACCTCATGTATATATACGAGAATGTGATAATAGAGCTAATCACACAGCTTATGGTTACATACATATTGTATATTCTTATACAGTATATAAACTTAGACTTTAGTAGATAGTAAAATCTAATTTTCCTAATGATGGCAATGAAGTCACTTTGTATAAAGTGGCCAACCTAGGCATACCACCTCCCTAAAAATGTTTTGCATAGTGTCGTAACTTGTAATGGAATGTGTTTCATATCACAGGCCCAGAAATGTTAATTGGTCAGGTTAGTAAGGACACGAGATCCTGAATTCTGGGAAACAAAGAGGCTGAGTCTTTTCTGAGACTATACATTTGAAATTGGTCTTAATTCTTACAACATTGAGACTTAAACCTGATATAGTTAGTGAAGTCTTGTCACAAGGCCACAGAAATCAGTGCCTGTCAATAAAGATACATCAATTGTAGCCTGCAAGTATTAGCTCTACAAGTCATATAATAAAGGGCTTCAACATTCTTGTTGCACTTGTGTTTCAGGAGCAGTTTGTCTGTTTTATTTTTGAAATTATTGTTGGAATTAACTACTCTGTTAATGTTCATTCAATTCCATACATTTCTGTTTACAAGCTCCGAACAATGTCTATATTTAAAAGTAACTTGGATATTGGCAGCTGTGTATATCTGAAGAAATCAACAAGTCATGTTTCATTCACTGTCACCATGTTATGTATGCCTACTTTCACCACAAAATATATGCATTGTCTACTCTGCAAAATGACCACATTAGTCAATTCCTGCATTATATTTGATGCTGCTGTGATCCAGCTGCTGTGGCCCTGTATAGAAAAAAGAGATTTTGAGCACTAATTGATGTTAGAGTCTTAATTTCACATGGTGGAGTGAAAATAATGTGTCACAAAAACGACCAAAATACATTGAGAAGGTTTGGAGCAGCCACCCATATAATTTTTCCCAGCTGCAGAACCTATTAATAAGAACAGACATGTTCACACAACTGAGTCCAAAACAGAACTGATTAACTGGAAGCAAGATGGCGGCTTTAAAGGCCAGTAAAGGAAGTGATGTCATCAGGACCGGAACCGGAAGTGACGTCGTTGGCTGTCCCAGAACAGGGCGGGATTTCGCGAGAATGGTCTGCAAGGGGTTGAGAGAGAGACTTACTAGTACACTTTGCCACCCCCTGGTCCGGCGTGGAATTACATCTATTCAGACCCTTTAGCTGTCCCCTAAACATGCACGTGTGACAGGACCCAGAAGCCCAGACTTGTTGGGTCGGGCAACCTGCACCGAGAGGTCGTAAACGCAAGAGAGAGCATTGGCATTTTTATGGAGAGAGCCCTTCCGATGAACGAGCAAGAACTTATAAAGTTGTAGATCAAGTTACCACCTAGTGACTCAAGGTTTGGACTCCTTGTGTAGGGCCATCCACTGTAAAGTTGCATGGTCCATGACAAGTGTAAACTACCGACCCAGGAGGTAGTACCTCAACTGTGTAACCGGCCACTTGATCGCAAGAGCCCTCTTTCAACCGCTGCATACCTGGTCTCCCAATCCAGCAATTTCCGGCTCAGCACTGCTCCTAGGCCTGTATCCGAAGCGTCCCTCTGGAGGATAAAAGGAAGTGAAAAGTCAGGTGCTTTCAAAACAGGTGCCGACGTCAGAGCCCTTTTTAAGTTACTGGATACAGCTTCTGTCTTATCGGTCCATACCACAATGTTAGGAACCCTCTTCTTTGTTAAATCACTCAAGGGCGCAGCTCTTTCCAAAATTTGTGGTGCAAACCGGCGGTAGTACCCGGCTAAACCGAGAAATGCTTGGACATGCCAGTTGGTTCGTGGATGGGGCCATTTCAAAATGGCATCTACTTTAGACCACTGTGGCTTCACAGTACCACGACCCACCTGGTATCCCAAATATTTGGTTTCTTTTAACCCAAGGAAACATTTTTTTTGGATTGATCCGAAGACCGGCCTCACCTAGCGTCCGTAATACTCTTTGGACATGCTGTAGGTGTTCCTTCCAGGTGCTGGAATAGATGACAACGTCATCTAGGTAAGCAGCACTATACGTGTTATGGGGGCAGAGCACCTTGCCCACCAAACGCTGGAAAGTCACAAAAGCCCCATGTAACCCAAATGGAAGGACATGATACTGCCAGTGCCCACTAGGGGTGCTAAACGCAGTCTTAAACCTTTGCGGAGTCTCTTAAAGGAACCTGCCAGTACCCCTTGATCATGTCAAGTGAGGTCAAATATTCTGCCTGTCCAAGCCTTTCAAGGAGATTGTCCACTCAAGGCATAGGATAAGCATCAAATTGGGAGACCTGATTAAGTCAAGAGAAGTCATTGCAAAACCTCCAACTTCTTAGAAGTTCTTAGCAGTTCTTATGGACTATAATTTTCCTCTATGACTCCTAAGTCCAGCATGTGCTTCATTTGAAGCTCCACTTCAGCCTTCTTTGCCTTGGGAAGACGATAGAGGCGCTCTCGGACTATAACCCCGGGTTCGGTCACAATGTCCTGGGCAATCATAAAGGTCCTTCTGGGTTTTTCGTCTACCACCTCTGGGACGGATGAGATAACTGCTTCGAGCTCTCACCTCTGTCTGGGGTTCAAGTTAGAGCCGAAGTTAAGTGTGATGGTCTGAGCAAAGAATGAGTGGGGCTAGCTGGAGGAGGGATCAGGGTCCCTTTCCTTCCACGATTTCAGCAGATTCAAGTGATATATCCGCTTGCTCGGCCAACAATTGGGCTGTTTCACCAAACAGTCAATGAGCCCTTTCCTCACCTTAACTTCGTATGGTCACTGCCAGTGGGCAAGTAGTTTAGAATGGGAGGTGGGAACCAACACCGGTTGGAACTCCCCAAAGCGACGTGCCACTATCATAATAGCGGGCCTGTGCTGCTTGCGCCTCCTCTTTGACTTTTTGTGTATAGTGACTTTTTAGTGTAGGTCGAAGTTTCTCAAACCTATCGCATACCTGCGCAATATATTCCAAAACATTAGTTGAGGGAAGAGCCTCTCCTTCCCAACCTTCTTTCAAAATGTCCAGTATACCCTGGGGTTGTCATCCATATAATAATTCAAATGGTGAGAACCCCGTCGAGGCTTGGGGGACTTCCCCTGTATGCAAAGAGTACGAGGGGGAGGAGTTGATCCCAATTCCTTCCATCCCCGTTGACCACCTTGCAAAGCATCTGTGTGAGAGTTTGATTAAACCTCTCCATTAGACTGTCAGTTTGAGGATGATATACCGCGGTCCCTAAGCGCTTTATTTTGAGTAACTTGGCCATTTTCCTGAACGTCTCCGAGGTAAACGGCGTCCCCTGTTTCATAAGGACTTCTTTAGGGATGCCTCGCACAAAGACCCCAACCAGTTCCAGTGCGATGGCTTTGGAAGTAGCTGAGCGCAATGGGACAGCTTCTGGATATCAAGTCGCATAATCCACGAGGACTAATATACTTATGTCCGAAGGCTCCAGGGGTCCCAGTATATCGATCCCCATTCTCTCAAACGAGACATCAATCAAGAGAAGGGGAACGAGAGGAGCACGGTCCCTCCTAGGAATTTGCTGTAGTTGACACTCTGGACAAAAGATACAGAACCTCCTTGTTAATTCCTGGCCAATAAAATCAGAGCTTGATACACTCTTAATGTTTTCTCTGTGAACAGGTGGCCTCCTAGGAGATGGGTGTGCACTAACTAACAAACCTGCCGCTGGAAGGTTCATGGAATCAGCAACAGCTTCCATGCCTCCCCCTCGTGTTCACTGACCCGATGTAACAAATCATTTTCAATAACAAAGTCGGGGCCTTGTGTCATGGGCTGATGGGTGTCTTGACCATTGACTAGAATGACTGCATTCTTTGCAAATTTTAGGGAATCATCATTACCTTGTTCCCTTTTAAACAAGGCCGTCATTTGTCTAAACTGAAAACGTAATTCTGAGAGAGGGTCCGGTGTGACATCAAGGAGTGGGAGTCATCCCGCTCCGCCGAGATGCAGAGTGATGACACAACGGTTTTCGACGGTCCGGGAACTTCCCCATCCTCCTCTTGGTCTCCCATATCTCTCTCCACCGGCTGAGTACACGGTGTGGAGACAACCTGCGACAGATTATTCCCATCTGTTACTAGGCCTAAATTAGGTTTGGGGGAGGCCTTCACCGCTTTTATTATCAGACCAGTCCCGCCCTAGAATCACAGCAAATGGTGGATTTGGAAGGACCGCTTTGGAGATTCTTTTAACTGATCCTCCCTGGTTGATGAAACATTGGGCGGAATTATAGAATCGCACATCTCCATGTACACAGGTTATACTGGTCTTTACTTTCATCCACTGTCGTGGCAGTAAATACCAGCAATCAACAATGAAAATGTTGCTGCCGGAATCGAAGAGGGCTTCCACCTTAAATTCATTAACCACGACCACTCCCGTATGAGCCATTGACAGGGTGTTTGAAAGTGCACACAATCCACCCCCATCTCTCCACTTGCAATTCCTCCCAAGTTATGCTGATGGGGCAGATTAGGAGGGATGTAATCTCCGTGACATCTGCTAAAGGACCATTCTGCTCTCCTAAATTGCGAGGCCGTCCTAGATGTTTCGACAAGCCCAACGAGCTCGTTCATAGTAAAAAATTCTCCCCAGACTGCCGAAATGGTCGGGAAGGTTGCTCATTAATAAAAAACAGGCTACCTTCTGTACAATCTGGAAGGTGGAGCACTCGGTGGGTCTTAACTATCCCGCCACCGTTTCCCAAAGAGCATCAGCCTGCTCTTGGGTAGATCGCTCAGGATCCAGCTTCCACGCCTGCAAGAAACTCACTTGCTGATCTGGGGAATCCCCATTTTGTTCCGGGGCCTTGGCCCCCATGGGAAGGACAGCTCTCTCCTCCGAGAGAACATAATAAGTCCCTGTCACTTCCCCCACAGAGACCAGCCCACTTCTGTGTGTCCTATCGACACTCTTCCTAATTACTTTATGTGGCGCGGAACTAGACAAAGGGAGCGGAGTCTGCACTGGTTCTTTCCAAAATCTGAGACGAACCCCCCACTTGGAAACTTGGTCCTGGTACTCTCCCACCTGGTCATGATTCAGGTCCGGTCCCATTTTCTTCTGGGTTTATTTCATCCTGCCGACTACACCACTGTCACAAAAATGACCAAAAGACATTGGTAAGGTTTGGGACAGCCACCCATATAATTTTTCCCGGCTGCGAAACTGATTAATAAGAACAGACTTGTTTGCGCAACTGAGTCCAAAACAAAACTGATTAACTGGAAGCAAGATGGCGGCTTTAAAGGCCAGTAGAGGAAGTGATGTCATCAGGACTGGAACCAGAAGTGACGTCTTTGGCTGCCCCAGAACAGGGCGGGATTTCCTGAGAATGGTCTGCAAGGGATTGAGAGAGAATTAGTACACTTCGCCACACCCGTTCCGGCGTGGAATTGCATCTATTCAGGCCCTTTAGTTTTCCCCTAAACATGCGTGTGAAAATGGAAGCCATTAACAAACAAACACTTGTATCTACATTAAGAGATGATCTGATAAATGATTACCATTTATAAATGTGTGTCACAATGAACATTAGTTATTAAAAGGAATACCCTTTTTGAAAAATATGATAGATATTAAAAAAAGATCACTTTTAATAATCAATTTATCAATACACTCAATAATTTTAACATAGCATTATATAGACCTCATAATGCAGTTGGTTTTGTATCCTGAGTCTTTTTTAGCAGCTCCCAATTGGCATACAGGTTTTCTGTCCACCAGGGCTTGTGAAACAGACTACTGTATATTTTTAGCGCTTATTCCTCTTGCAAAAGAATTTAGTTTGTCTTTTTCTTCTTGTTCCTCTAAAGCTACAAGAAAGCATGCAGAATTAGCTCACAGATCCACTGCTAGGGCTGCCCATCTACATTTCACCCCTCTTGTTTATCTTTTGTCTTCTTGTTTGCTTCTGTGCCCAGAGGGCATTGACTTCTACTACTTTGACCATGCAATACATTTTCTAAGCTCTGACTGTTCTTTCCCACATCTTACGCAGTTATTCTATCTTGGTTTATACTCTGTCCACTCATCTTTTCCTGCCTATATATTTCTGGTGTTGAGTCAGCGTACAAAGTATAAATATTTTGTAAATTGTTATGATTAGTATTTTGTCTTTTTTATTTGTTGGTCCCTATTGTTTTACATTATTTCAAGAAGGTTGGCTTGTCTGACAATGGTGACTATCCTTACATCCCTTTTTTTTCCAGGTTACCCAAGCCCAGATTTTGATTGGGCTGACTACTTGAAGCAGTCTGGGACAGAGGCAGCTCCTCAGATTTGCTTTAGAAATGTGAGTTTCCTATTTTAAAAATGTACTTGACATATGCTTATGATATCATACCATCACAAAATGGTTTTAAATGTGAGTCAAGTTAAAAGAAATATGTATGACAGTGAATAAAACTAGCAAGTTGCAAGCAAGTTTCAGTGGGGCCTCACAGTTAAAGAAAAGCTAGTTACATTAAGTGCATAAAAATATCTTGATTAAGCAAACAGAGTGATTTCTGTGGTTAAGAAAAATTTAGACTTTAGTAGTCTACAGTGCAAGTCATAAAATAATGAGAGTGTGATATTATTCATCCAATATACAAGCAACTTATCACTTACAAGTCCTAGGCTATCAGGTAAAATAGTCATTTATTTAGACACTTATGTCAAATACAGCTTCATATATCAGAAGCTTAGGATAAAAAGTAATAAAAAATCTGTATGCCAAAAATATTTTCTTTAATTGCCAAATATTGGTGCACTGACAACATATTGCTTATTTGTACATAATATCACACTGTCCCTATCTTTATTTGACATAGCCATGCACAGATTTCTCACTATAATAATAGCTGATTGCATTTCAGGAGAAGGTAGTTTCTACAATTTCATGTTACATCAGATGAACACTTCACATCCCTTATTGCAACAAAATTATTTATTATGGCAATTTACGTATGCAATAATACCTAGTGAATGGTAGTATAGCTGCAGACTAATAATGTTTATTGTAACATGAAACATCAAGCCTAAATTATATATCAATGGCATAGATTGTGAAAACATTACAGATACTTTACTATAGCATGTTTTGTTTTCCTGACAAATTTCAATCATGAGTATAGTTTTCCATTTTCATAGATCTATAGTGTTTCTTAAATTGTTTGGGATTGTGGAGCACTGTATAAGGAAACCCTGTGGAACCCCTATGAAAATAAAAAGAAATTACAAAGTAAACTGTTATGTGAAAAATATTTTATTTGAGGAAATGTTTATAAATAAATGCGTATGTAGTGTATATATTTATAGAAAAATTTGTAATAATGAAAACATTTCAGTTTCAGGCATGGTAAAGTCAATGAAAAGGATATGCTGCCATTGCATGACACAGATCATCAATATCTATTGTAAGGTTTCTTAAAAGTAGCCTTAATGTATGTGTCTTATTTAGCCTCTTTTGATAATTTGTTTTTGTTGAAGTGATAGTCAAAAATCTATTTTTTTCATAAGAATATAAATGCAAACTGGAATAAGATCATAAATGTTTATTCATTTAAAAGACCACCTTCAACATGATTTTTAGCTATTAAAGTACTCTTCAAATACTTTAACAAAACATCTGAGGAAAGACTGACAGTTAACATATTTTCTTCATTCAAAGACGGATCATTCTTTTCTTGATACTTGACATTAAATGGGTCCAGAATCTCAACCTTCTGTCGAGTCATGACTTTTACAAAAATCATCTTCAAGTTTAAAAAATGGTATTTTGTAAGTGATTGATCACAATAAGTTTTAGTTGGTTTAAATTGTAACTTCAAGTCTCTATTCAGCCATATTTATTTGATTAGTTAAGTTTTGAAGTTATGAAAGAAGATGTTTTCAATCCAAAATATAGTTTACTTCTTAGGGTCTTCTATTTTATTAAAACTATAAATATTGTATTATGTGTTTCATGAAGTGATAGCTTAAACTTTTTCAAAACCTGAAGTATGCCTGCCAGATAATATACCTTCATGTTCCATTCAGTTTTTATTTGATAGGAATCAAATAAAAAAAAATATATATATCTCACTGTATATATGTGTACTCAGTTTTGTTGCCAGCGGTTTAGACATTAATGGCTGTGTGTTTTAAGTTATTTTGAGGGGACAGCAAGTTTACACTGTTATACAATCTATATATATAATTCACTAAGGCAAGACACCCATGGAAAGCACGCTGGAAGGGGCGTGGATTCACTAAGCCGCCGACAATTAAGACACCTATGCCGCACGCAGGAAGGAGCCACGCCCACCAACTCCAAGATCATTGGATACAACTCGCAGAGCCACGCCCACCAACTCGGACGCGACGACACAGAAAATAAGGCATCATTTATATTCATCTGTCGTAGAGGGCACGTTGACTGTTCATAGAGGTATGTTTCTCGCGGAGGTGAATCGCCATATGCAACATGTAAAACGGTTTGCGAGGGGTATCCCATGGGATCCTTAAAACAATCCTTTACAACTGAGGTTAAAACACAATGAAGTAAGCAGTCTTTAAAAACCAAGTATTCGGTTACGACACGACCGCGTGCACCATAGCAAACTGTTTTACATGCTACATACAGCAATTCGCATCCGCGACAAACATGCGTCGTCTTAGATGCTCCTGCAGGAACACGGAAAGTTTACGTGAGTCACAGGTGCATCTGGACTGTGCAAAGACGACAACGACTCAAGTGACAAGTTGGAGGTGGGCACATGAGCGATGGCGGTCTGCCAGTTTTCAGTCACGGACGATTGTGTGTTGGTTCATTCCGTGCATGGTTACAATGTTGCTTTTCTTGCTAATTTATTACATTACCGATTTTTCAAATGTTAATTTTCTCTTTGTGCTTCAAAATCATTAAAAATTATACGCCGCAGGTTGGCTAGTATATATAAAGTTTCTTAGATCATCACAAAGTCTTTTTAAATATCTGCCCTTTTGAACACCAGCAAACATCTGTGTGTAATGATAAAAAAGAAGTCTAGTTTGAGTTTTTTACTCGTACTGGTAACAAAAAAAAAAAAAAAAGAATAACCACAGTAATATACCTTCAGTTTAGTTAATGCAATACTGCATCCATCAAAGAACAGATACATTTATTTACTATCACAACAGATAGGAGAACCTCTGCATTCTGACTTGGGTGAGCTCAGATCAATGTGACAACAGATGCAATGAGGATTCCATCAAATTCAGGCTGTCTGTTATTAGCAGCTAATTTTCCAGTCGCTTTAACTGATACAATGCATTATGACTCACAGAATACCTTTAAGTTTTCTCAGAACCCTAAGGTTCCACAGTACACAGTTTATAAAACACTAGTTTAATGGGTGTCAGTAGAGTAAAATATAAAAGATATCAAAAGGAATCCCAAAATTTTCAGTCCATAAATAAATAACATTCTCAAAACCATGTGGTCTAATTCACAGTCACATGGGCCACAGTTTTTTCTAGCAGCATGTAGCATAAGCTGGGGAAGCTGTGGACAAGTCACTAGTTCATAACAGGAACCATTAGTGGACATTTCAGCTCTTACATGGGGCCAGTTTCTATTCACCAGTTAAGCAAATATGTATGTCTTTGGAGATATACAGTAGGAGTACCTGGACGGAAACAGTGTATTATATTTTTCTCTCTATATGTACTGTGTGAGATTAAATGAAGCAGTCTTCTCACTAACAAATGAAGCATCACAAATGTTACCTTTTGTTCAAGCCTAGCTTGAGTCACACATTTTCATGGCTGCGTCAGTGTATATGTATATATATATATATATATATATATATATATATATATATATATATATATATATATATAGTGACAGATACGGGTTTGCTCGCACGCTTGTACCCTCAGACCACACGTCAGACACCAGGTAAAAGTCCAAATAATTATTATTTATTATAATAATAAGTGCACAAAGCACACTCATCTCCACAATTCCCAATAACAATAAACAATCACAAATAACAATCCTGCTCTCCCAGACGCTTACCCACCCTGCCTCCCAACTCAGCTTGTCAGTCTGGGATTTCCCACAGTCCTTTATAGTCCTTGACCCGGAAGTGTTTGTCCCTCAGTCCATGTGACCTTTTATCACTTCCGGGTCAGGTAAAAACTTCTCTTTTCTTCAACCTGGAAGTACGTCATTCCTCCCGTTCACGTGACCAGGACGCACTTCCAGGTTATAGGGCACATATGAGTCTACAAGCCTCACTACAGCGACTCCTTGTGGTCCCCAAGGTATCCAGCAGGGCTGTGTATAAAAACTACAAAATCCATGAGGCCCTGCTGGAACTCGGGGCACGTCCATGCTGTCGGGAGAGCGCCTCCTGGCGGCCTGGGGGTGAGGGCCGGCAACTCTTGCCGGACATCCATCACAATAAATATATATATATATATATATATATATATATATATATATAGTAGATAGTGAAAATATTTCATCCCATAACCAATTCTCTGATTCCACTGAATTAAAAATCCTACACTGAAGTTTCCAAGCACTGAAACTCAATGTTTTTTATTCTTTCTAATGTGATTGTGTTTTAAGTTAGTAAGGAATATTAAGAGGATGGAAGATAAAAGGCACTCTGGATTAAGTACTGTATATACTAGCTTTGTACACTATTCAGGGATGCTTTTAGCCATTTCTTTCTGGTAGATTTACTCAAAAGATGTTCAGTATCTCTGAATGTTGTTTATCACTGCAATTTTCAAATTGTGCCACAGGTTTTCCATCAGACTGAGATCATGTTCTTTGAGCCATTGCGGGATATTCACTATTTTGTGCTTCAGTATTTTGCAATGCTGAAACTTAACTTCCATACATGTTTGCTTGCATTTTCCATTGTCCATTTCTCCCTTCAAACATTTCAAAGCAATGTCAGGATGCATTGAGAATTAAAGCAACAGTGCTTGCTGGTAATATTTTTCATTATTTATGTTATTTTATCTGTAACTTTCTTTGGAATGCTGTTTAGCTGTTATTTTTACAGCTGGCCTTCAGATTCCCATTGACCATAAACTGTGGTGTTTTTATCCAGAAAATGTGTAAGTTACTGGAGGAAGCAAATTATAAGATCCTTTTTTTTCTCTTGCTGGGCATTTTTTTCACCCTTTTTAGTAACATAAAACATTGTCACACATAAAATGCAAACTCATTTTGAGTTTTCAATCTTTCAAGCAAAAATATCACAAAGAACAAAATTTCAATGTAGGATTTGTTATTCAATAAAATTAAGGAATTGGTCAGGGGAAAGGACTGAATATGAAGACCAAAACTTGCAAAAAATTTAATATTAATGGAGAGCAAAGTATACAGAGAGGAATTAGGGCAGAATTTCTTCTCAATGACTAAACAAGTAGTTTGAATAATAGGTATAATCCAAACCCAGTAGTAGAATTAAAAATTAGGTAACTCCATGCTTCCCCTTCTTGACATCTCTTGATAATTAATGTTTTATCTATGTTCCAAATGAACAAAGTTACTGTTACATGTAATCCTTAAGTAAGGACTTGGTAATCTGTGGGGGATGTTGAATTATTTAAAGGGTAATGATATTATGATGTTGATTTTCCCAATTAATATAAGGTGAGAAGACATGACAAATTGATAGTATCTTTTATAACCTGTTCTAGAAAGGTCATAAAGTTAAATTCAAATAGAAATGTATGTACTTAATTTTCTTACTTCTATCATTCCCAGAATCTATGGATATTTACACAAGTAGAGGCTAGTTGAGTGATGGCCAAGGCAGGTAAAGTTAGCAACAGAGTACACAATTATTGGGTTCCAGCCTCTAAAGCAGAATACTGACAACTGGTATTATTTATATAAAATGATGTTGTTCACACCATATTTCTTAATATATTTATGGTTTATTGCAAATTCATAAAATGGTAATCATGTTAAAAGTTTGACCTATATTAATTAATACTAGTGTGCAAACTAAACAGTCAATATACACAAAGTTTCCATGTATTTTGGCATTGTTACATATCTAAACAGTTACACTTAAAGTCAGAAGTTTATATACACTTAAGATGAATTCTTTAAAACTCACTTTATAACCCATCCACAAATGTTATACCAACAAACTATAAATTTGTCATATCGTTTAAGACATCTACTCATGTTTCACAGACAGATTATTTCACTTTTTTTGGATTATTTCACAGTTCCAGTGGGTCACAGGTTTGTGTATACTTTGTTAACTATGCCTTAAAACAGCTTGGAAAATTCCAGAAAATGGTGTCAACTCCTTAGGCAATTAGACAATTAGCTTCTGATAACCAATTAGCCTAATTGGAGTCAACATGTGGATGTATCTTAAGGCCTACCATCAAGCTCAATGCCTCCTTGCTTGACATAATGGGAAAACCAAAAGAAATCAGCCAAGACCTCAAAAAAATTGTAGACCTCCACAAATCTGGTTCATCCTTGGGAATAATTTTCAAATGGCTGGAAGTTCCACAAAAAATAGTATGCTAATATGAACACCATGGGACCACACTGCTGTCATATCAATTAGGAAGGAGATGCATTCTGTCTCGCAGAGAAGAATGTACTTTGGCATGAAGAGCACAAATCAATCTCAGAAGAACAGCAAAGGATCTTGTGAAGATGCTGCAGGAAACAAGTAGACAAGTATCTATATCCACAGTAAAATAAGTCATATATCGATATAACCTGAAAAGCTGCACAGCAAGGAACAGGCCACTGCTCCAAAGCTGTCATAAAAAAGCCAGACTGCAGTTTGCAATGACACTTAGGAACAAAGATCTTCTGGAGAAATGTCCTCTGGTCTGATGAATCCAAGATCAAACTCTTTGGCCATAATAACCATAATTTTCTTTGGAGGAAAAAGGGTGAGGCTTGGAAACCAAAGAACACCATCCTGAACATCAATCATGTGGGTGAGAGCATCATGTTGTGGTTGTACTTTTCTGCATGAGGGACTGGTGCACTTCACAAAATAGATGGCATGATGAGGAAGGAAAATATATAGATATGCTGCAGCAACATCTCAAGCACTCTGCAATGACCCCAAGCACCCCTCCAAAGTTGTGGCAAAATGGCTTAAGGACAATAAGGTTAAGATATTGAAATAGCCATCACAAAGCTTTGACTTCAGTCCAAATGAAAATTTGTGGGCAGAACTGAAAAAGCATATGCAAGCAAGGATGTCTACAAACCTGTCCCAGTTACACCAGTTCTGTCTGGAGAAATGGGCCAAAATCCCAGCAACTTATTGCAATAAGCTTGTGGAAGGCTAACCAAGATGTTTGGCTCAAGTTAAAGAATTTTAAGGCAAAGCTATTAAATATTAACATAGTGTATGCAAACTTGTACACCTGTGACTACAAATATAACACCAGGTCATATCAATTGCAGAAATTCTCAGGTGATTCTGCACTTATGCTGTATATTTGATAAGGGGATTAGACAAAGTATAGTAGTCAGGTGGAGAACTTTGTTTCTTGGTACAAAGAGAATTGTCTGCATATTATCATCAGCAAAACCAAAGAATTAGTTACTGACTTTTGACACACCAAAGACCCTCTGTCTGGTCACTGTTCAAGGAGTGAATGTAAAGGTGGTGCATTGCTACAAGTACTTGAGGGTCCACATAAAGGACAGTATGGAGTAGTCTCAGAACATATAGGAACTGTTTAAGAATGGGCAGAGCAGGTTCTTTTTCCTTAAAAGACTGTGTTCCGTTATTGTGGAAAATGTCATCCTTCACATCTTCTATAACTCTGTGGTGGCCAGTGCCATTTTCTACACTGTGGTGTTCTGAACTGGTAATGCCAATTCAAGAGAAGCCCACCAAATCATCAAGCTAATTAAAAGGGCAAAGCTCAGTTATTGGAGGCACTCTGGACCCCCTGGAGGTAGTAGAGGAGGAAAGAACTAAAACAAAACTGAGTGCCATTATGAACAATGTTGCACATCCTCTCTCTGACACACTAACACTGAGGACTTTCAGCCACTGAATTATTCAGCAGAAGTGTGTTAAGAAATGTTACGGGGGCTCCTTTGTACCAACAGCAATATGTCTGTATAATGGCTCACTGTAACTATGACAGCCAAGTCAAAGATTTCTTTCTTTTTCATTTTCTTGCTTTATAGTCATTCGGGTGTGTGTTCAGACGAAAAGTGTGTGTTTATATCTATTTATTAATTTACTTACTTATTTAAAGAACATCTGTAAAATCCAAATTTCCATTTGGGGACAAATAAAGTTCTATCTGTCTGTGTATCTTTAAATAGGGTGTGACCTGCATTAAGTTTGATATAAATGCAAAGATTATTAAAAACCAAAAATCCATAAAATCTTTCATTAAAGACTGTTGTACCATTCACATCTCTTTTGTTTTTTGCTATTATTTGTCAACTCTGCTTTACATGAGTAGAAGTTCTCCAAATTTAAACTGAAAGTGCACTGCTACATATTTCACGTCCTAACATTTTTTCACTGTATTAAGAGCTGCCTTTAGGGAGTCTGAGAAATATGGCCTTTAAAGCAGAGGGTTTTGTTAAAAGCCAGAGCCTGTGGATACTAAATGCTACAAGTAAAGCATGCCTGCTTTGGCAACTACATGCTGCTTGTTTAATATACTATATAAAGTACTGATTCTTTTTTTTTTTAATTTTGTGCCTTTATTCATTCACATGTGATCCACTTGCAGACATCTTTCTCATTAATAATAGGAATTCTCTAGTGACTGAAACTGGGATAAAATGTATATAAAAAAGCCCAAATAGCTGGATTGATAATAATAAAACTAGGTTTGCTTTAAAAAAAAATCTAGTTTTTTTTTCTTCTTTTTCATTAATGAGGTCAAAATAGATTTTCTTCAAACACAATCATTTACATGCCTTGTAGCGTCCCAGGGCAGATCTGCTATGTCTTTTCATTATTAGTGCATCATATTTAATTATGCCAGTTTAAGTGCACCACAGAACTCTAAGGAAAATTGATAATATTTTCCCAGTGTCCTTTGGGATTTGTTCTAAGCAGTGTCAGATTTTAAAAGGTTTGATTTTTATCAAGTAAAAGCAGCATGCAGAAGTACTGTCTCCCTGTTCAAGCATTGATCCGCTCGACTTCACCCTCAGGCATAACACAGAGTCATTAGTAGCAAGCACAGCAGGCTGCATTAACATAAGGTCCCTCTGTAGGTCCTGACAAGTGAAGAAGCTTGCAACTAATTCAGAGATTCTCTGTTTAACTGGTAGCGTATAGTGTTCACTTTTCACAGGCAGAAGTTTGGGTGGAGTTTTACTGGGAAACATTCATGTTGTTATGAGTAGTAAGGGTATGCCATAGCGAACAAAAGGTTGTGAGGAGTTGCTTTTGGTCATGTGCATTATCATTGACAGTCAGTTTAGCCTAGTGGCAAAAGTTCTGAACTTCAAACCATGAGGCTGTCAGTTCTTTGCTTATCTCTTACTATTACTATATGACCTTGAGCATGGCACTTAACCTGCAGATGCTCCAGTTGTTAAAAAGTATGGGACTCATTGCAGGAAGATCTGGAATTGAGAAGAAAATCACAATAGAAAGTTGTAAATGTAATTCTGATTAAGCAATAGAAACCATTATATTTTTAAAAGTCAAAAAAAAAAAATACTACACTGGCATGGCAAACTCACTTGTAAAAATGGTATTTAACCATGGAGAGAAAAACATGACAGCGGTACATGAATATTGTGTTAAATTTGAAATCCAGTCAATATTAAATTAAGCCTAAAGGCTTAAATTCCACATTCATTTTTTTTTTTGCAGTAGAGTTAGTCACAAGAGGAGTATATCAGCAACCACTTAATCATATTAAATTATAGCCCTTTGCATTTTCACCATTTTCTTTTAATGAATGTTGTTATTTAATTGAAATATACACTCAGTACGATGTTGTCTCTTGAATAATTTATAGCAATAGTCAAAAATGTCGCATAAGGGGCAGCGACTCTTTAAAGTGTGCTATTGTGTCATGCATATTGTATCAGAGTTATGCTATGACCTTTTAACAAAGTATGCTTCAAATATTCACTATTTAATTTAAAAATGAAGCATTATTTCAGCATTTTTCTGTTGTTCAATAGACTGGACCTTCCAGTCTAACTGCTGGTATGACAGGGAACGAGAGACATTGTTTCCAGGATTATTGTTTATAAAATGTGCTCCGTTCTTCCCATTGTAAAGTCTCATTTATTACATTTTGTCTTACTTCATTGCCGTTTATCTCTCCCAAAAATCTACTCACACCTGTTGAAACATTTATTAGAAGCTAAATGTTATCTATGAAAATAGAGGTACCAACCTTAAACTTCTCAAGAATTTGGAATGCCTGTGCTTCCTTCAGGACTATGAGGCATGGTTGCAAATAGCAGGCATCCTCATACCTCACCTTAGTTGGACAATCTGAAAACATGTAGGTTAGGTTGAAAACGTTTCCTGTTTGAGTGGGTGCAGGTGTGAGAGTCTGGTAGCCTGTCCAAGACACCATATACTCAAAGCTCAAGCTCCCATCAACATAGTTTGAATCAGCAGTTTCCAAGAGAGATAGAAACACAGTCAAACTAGGTTGAATTCGCTGTATTTTAAATTCACTGTAATTTGGTGAGTGGAAAACATGTGGTCTGTTGGAAAATCACACAATTGTGTGTTCAGACCCCATCACTGACTCACTGTATAACCCAACCGGTGATTCAAATCTGTGTACAATATCTATAAAATGCAAAGTTGATTGTTTCATTAACTCACTCACCCATAAACAAAAACAGAATTTCCGGTATAGTTAAAGAGCCAAAATTTGGTAGGATTGAACACCTAGAGCAGTAGTTATCTAGTAATTACAGAAAGAACATTTCAATGTATCAATATTTAGAAATAACCATATCTGACAATAGAAAACATAATACCACAAAGTCTGAAAAATGCTTTGACTGATTTAATTAAAATTTGATGACATTATAGAAAAAAGAAAATTGCCCAACCTGTGTTTTTTTATTTGCCTATATATTTTTTATTTGTCGATATTTATTAAAATCATACTGATGTACATGCTCTGTGCTGTGTGGACATGGGGCTATATGTAAACAAAGAACATAACAGAAATGGTTGAAAGGCTACACAAACATCACCACTAACCAATAGGTTGGATAAACAACTAAAGAAGAGTGTCCTGGATGGGAAAAAAGAGACTTGGTCATATTTACCATGTACAGTCAGGTGTGAAATGGAAGAAGAACGTTCAGCAAACCTCAAAGAGAAAGCAAAGCTCAGTGATTAGCAAGTATGATGTAAAGCTTCAGTGAGAGTGCCAGATGCTGTGGCTGTGACCATACTGTAGGTGTTGCTTCACTAGAAGCATAAAAGAAAGGAATGAGAAGTAGAGGCAGAAATGATGTCCTCAGATCCAAGACCGATGGCATCAGTTTAAACCTTGTGGGTCCCCCGCAAGTTACATAATTGTATTACACATTCACCTCTCTGGACTTTGAAAGGAAATCCTTACCCCTGATCTTAGAAATTGTTTACATTTACATGCTTACTTTGAATGGGCATTCATTAGCCCAGCCCTTCCATCCCACCCTCCAAACACGCTCTCCAAGGTTTGCATATACATTTGCATCTGCTAACTTTAAAGGGGGACTACATGTAACTGCCGAAAAAAACAAAAAATACTTGAGTGAATAACGTAAACAAATGAAAATCATAAATTTCACATTATTCTTACTGATTATCCCTTTCAATTCAAAAGAATGTACTTGGGTGTAAATTTTTGTTGTGTAATGATGATCAGCCAGATCACTAGGAGATGATCTATGGCAGGAATGCTTTACCCATGGGTTATGGAGGTGAAAGTGTAATAATTACCCTATAAAACTATAAAGTGGGAGCTACATTCTCAGATGAAGCTTTTGATTTACCTTTCAGTCTACATACTCTTCCTTAACTTTGGTCTGGAGCTGTGTATAGTGAAAACATTTCGAGTGACAAAAAGAATGAAATTGTGAGTACAATTGAGGATCCTGTGCATGGTTAGGGTTGTTATACAGTACGTATTCTCAGTGATAGCAACAGAAGCTCGGCAATATGGGAATTTGAATTAATGTGGATTAAAAATGTGCTTTTGTGGATTGAATGAAATGCATTGAGGTGGATTGCATATATGATTAGGATGAATTCTGCACTATCCTCAGGAGGTGTATGACGCATGTCCAACTGGGAGAAGAGATAGGGCAGACCCAGCATACAGGGCTAGAACAGAGATTATACCTTTGGGTTGTCCAGGAAACACCTCGAGAAGAGATAAAAAAAAAAAGTCCTGGTCTGTCCAGCTCAGTATGTTGCTACAAGATAGACAGGGAAAGCAAACAAGATTACAGGTGCTTTCATACAAATAATGTACAGGGCAATCACTGTGACCAATTCACCTACTTCAGTATTGACTAAAAACCATCTAGGAAAGGAGCCTTGACAAATACAGCTTAATATGATCAGTATTTGAATTTAACTTAATATGTCTCCTAATGGTAGACTGTGTTGTGATTTACGTTATGTTTAGGTAGGGAAGACAGACATTTTAAGGTAAAGTTGTGATGCTTATTAATCATAGTACCAGAAAGTGGTGAGATGTTGCATGCTGATTAGTACACGGAAGTAAAAATTACACTGTGTGATGTGACAATAATGACCTTATAAATGCTATAAAAAGTGAAATGATGGTCATACTAAATCGTTAATAATTTGTGTTGCTGTGCTCAACTTCATTATGCTAATGAATGATGTGCTGACCCGAACAAAGCTTCAAAATGTAATGAAGTGTGTTTTTCAGCTTTGTTACCAGTGCTCGAAAGATTGTATATTTTGTTTACAGTAATCATTCTTCATCAAATTATAAGTGTTATCTTTTGAGTTATGTAAGTTACATGTTAATTAATATCAACGACAGTTCTTTAAAAGACATAAAACTTTGTTTAAAAGCCATCTGCAATGAAGTCACCAGAAAATAGGTTTAATTCTGTTTTTCAGAACTGATTAAATTTAGCAGTGTGATGACTGTGTTTCAGTGTCTCATTAAGAATATCTGAAATATAAACAATTAGGAAATTGTTTTGTTCGGAGCAATAACACTACCTCATCATTCACTCACCTGTTATCAAACCCACTTAATTTCGTTCAGGGTAGCAGGGACTAGCAGACCAATTAAATACTTTGGGCTTCTCACTGCCTGTTCATTTCATTTCAGGGTTGTGGGTTTTTAGGATAACGCCTTTCAGTACCACATGGTACAGTACTTTAAAAGACACTCTGTTTGAGTGAGCGTACATTTTACCTATATGTTGAGTCAGAAAAATCATTAAATGCCAGATTACTTTCATGCATTCATTTCTTATTGGAGTAATAGAATCCATTTCATCAGCATTGGGCACAAGGCAGGAACCATTCCTGGATGGGTCATAAGTGTATCACAATGGTTATTCAATTCATAACATCAGACATTTTTCCTTGATTTACCCCTCTGCTCCACAGGTTAAAGTTACAAATCAAACACTTCAGGCATGGTTAAAGTGCACATTGCAGACTTTAATTTAAGGGTACTGGCATACATTATGGTCACATCATGTAGAAATGACAACTCTTTTCTTGTTCCTTGGTCCCCACGTTTCAGTGCACCATAATGTTTGGGACATAGCAATGGTAGGTATATTAAAACATTCATATTTAGTACTTTGTTGCATATCCCTTGCATGAAATGACTGCCAGAGGTTTTGTGGTTCATAGACATCCCCAGGTGCTGGGTGTTTTCTCTAGTGATGCTCTGCCACGCCTCTAATGCAGCCATCTTGAGTTTCCGTTTGTTTCGGGGGCTTGTCTCCTTGGGTTCTCTCTTCAGCATATGGAAAGCACACTCAATTGGATTTAAATTGGGTGACTAGCTTGGTCATTTAAAAATGTTCCATGTTTTAGCATTGAGAAACTCCTGTTTTGCCTTAGCAGTATGTTTGGGATCATTATATTCTTGCAGGATGAAACACCTTCCAATGTGATTGGAGACATTTACTGGAACTTGAGCAGATAAGATGTATCAAACCACCTCAGAATTTTTTGGTTAACTGCCATCAGCAGTTACATCATCAATGAAAGTAGGAGTGCCAGTACACATGACAGCCCTACATGCCCAAGCCATAGCACCCCAACCACCATGTTTAACAGATGAGGTGGAATGCTTTGAATCTTGTTTAGTTCCTTTTCGTCTCCACACTTTGCTGTTACCATCATTCTGATATAGGTTCATTTTTGTCTTATCTGTCTACGAGAAGTTTTTCTAGAATTCTGCACGCCCTCTGAATTACTTTTTTCTCAAACTGCAATGTGGTCATCCTGATTTTGTGGCTAACTAGTGGTTTGCATCTTGCAGTGTGGCCTCCGTGTTTTACCAATATCTTTAATGGTTTTATTCTTGGTTTTCAGCCTCATTAAGGCTTCTTTGACTTTTATTGGCACAGCTCTTTTATTTAAATTGAGCAATTGCAACTACAGACTCCAAATGGTAGAAGCAACCCTAGGTATCGTATGCCTGTTCTAATGAGGCAATGAAACACACCTGAGAAATCACAAACACCTGTGACGCCAATTGTCCCAAACATTACGGTGCCCTACAGTTTGGGGGTGCATGTAAAAAAAAGAGTCATAATTTCTGAATTCTGTTACCGAAATGTATGCAAATACCCTTAAATTAAAGTCTGCAGTATACACTTTAATCATGTCTGAATTGTTTTGTTTATATTTTAAAGCCATGGAGCAGAGGGGTGAATAAGGAAAATGTGTCTTTGTCCCATACATTAAGAAGGCCACTGTAGCTTACATATCTTAGTACGATACCTGTGTAGCCTACTTGGTCTCTGTGTGTCCATAGGGGTTTTCTCCTACTTAGTCATTTTTCCTCTCATCTAGAAGAGTGTATAAACAAGTGTGTGTAAGCGTGTTTCATAATGGATGCAGCCTACCATTGGTACCTACATTGTGCCTAATGACAACTGTACCTCTGTAATACAAAATGAGATAGATAGATTGATGGCTGCCTTTTGTCCAGTATGCAACTGAATATTCATTTATGAGTGTTATGTAATGTTTTTTTGCAGTAAGAGTAATGCTATTTTATTTATTTATTTATTTGGTGATTCTGGAAGAATCTTTATGGGGTACAGGGTAGACCTGTCAAATAAAAGGTACACTTTTTAAATTTTATATTGTGCGTTTGCATTGCGGGATTCATTTTATCCATTTTGTACTTCAGCATTCCTTTGGTGGAATTTAATGTTTTTTTTTTGTATTTTATTGCAGACATCATCAAGCCGGGGATTCAGTAAAAACATGAAGCTAGAGGCTGTCAATCCATTGAGTCCTGCAGACATTTGTGTAGCCACCATTAGTAAAGTAAAAGGAAGACTGATGTGGCTTCATCTTGAAGGTAGCCACCACTGCTCTCCTCTTAACGTATCTAATGTAATGTAATATTGAACATTGTGAATTAAGCATACCTTTAGCTCAGCACCTCCGATTACATGTGACATTCACACTACATTTGTTTTCTAATAGTTGAGGGACAGAAAATGTGGTGGATATATATTAAGAAAATAAATATTTAATTTTATAATCAACTAAAATTTAGTGTGAATATTACTGAGGTGTAATGGTAATGGCACTGTGGTACAGTATATATTATTTCTGCCTCACAGCTCCATCTGCCTGGGATCAGTTCCAGCTTGATCAAAGCCTGTGTGGAGTTTGATTGTTATTCTTCTGTCCGAATGAGTTCATGATTCCTCCCATATCCCAAAAATATACAGTACAACTAATATCAGTTAAAGCCTTGGGTTTTGTTGGTGGTGTGTGTGTGTTACGCTGTTTCCTGCCTTTTGTCCAATGTTAAGGCTGTGGTTCCTCTTGTTAGTCTTTACTTTTGCAAGGGCATCACAGTGATGTCATTAGGTTTTCTCTTACACTTGCTGGGTTTATGATCCTGGTGAAACATAGCCTGCATCTTCCCTGTTTGCTTTTTTCTAGCTTCATTGGTGCTTTTGTGTATTGTCTTTCCAGATTACCCAATCTTATATATAAACATCTAAGTGTGTGTATGTGTGTGTGTGTCTGTCTGACTCAGAAGTGAGAGGTGGAGTTGGGTAAGGGCTCCAACTCCAAGGAAACTAAAACTTGCTTAGCTGCTAATAACACAAGCAAGGCCAGCATGTTGGCAAAACAAAACCTCCGAAGAAAGAGTCATTTGCTTAGCTACTAATACAGAAATGAGGCGAGCATATCGGCAAAACGGTATCCCTTTTACTTTTCCTCCCACCACTATTACACAAGCTAGGTGAGCATGTCGGCAAAACAAAACCTCAGAAGAAAGACAAAGTCGCTTAGCCGCTAATACAGAAGCGATGTGAGCACATCGACAAAATGAAACCTCCTAGGAGAGAGATGCCCAGAGTAGTTCTTTTCAATTACCTGACATCTCTAGATTTCAATTTTTTTCTGACAATTTCAATAGTTTCTAGGACCCCAGGCTTTTTATAGCATAGGCTTACACAGCTAGTATGTTTATAATGCTTTTCAAGTTCTGGCGTTGCCTGATAGGTTCCTGATAGTTGCACACCAGGAAATCGTTCATGCCAGATTAAGCATTAATATTTTTCTTGTATTATTTTAAATGTTTTTAAATTACAGTTTAGCTCTGAGAAATGGGCGCAACTGAAGAGAGTAAGGAGCAAAGCACCTCACTGCAGAAAATGCAGTATTTCTTTTGTAGTATTCAATTGGCTGTTTGTGCAACTGAATTTGTTTTTGCTTGGCTGGTAAATTGTGTCTTTTGTGTGTTATAAGAGGTATTTTTGTGGCAGCAAAGGCTGTGTTTATATAATAATACAATATATAATAAATGTTTCAGGTCAAGGGTCTTATATATTAGCTATTTTCTGGACAAAGTACACCTCATTAAGATATAGTGGGCCACACCAAATGCAAAACATAAAATATAACAGAGCTTTAAAATTATATGTAAGCAGTGTGCCTGCTGTAGACCTTGGCAATGCATTATTTTCTTCAGCTTCTACCCTAAGTTAAAATGGAAATGAAAGCTGCTTGAAAATGCATACTGCTTACTTGTTGGTAGAAAACATGTTATTCAGCAAGCCTCAGGGGTACTATGTTGCAATATTGGTATGTTAAAATAAATAAAAATCACAATGAAAATAGTCAGCATATGAAACTTGACCAAGAATATTGCCAGGTTTTTTTCCAGTTTCTGTGATGTGCTATATGTAGAAGAGCCTCTGGGGTAATTTAGACTTCTCTTCCACAAGCAGGTAATATAGAAGCTGCCTGAAGCTGACCTTGCAGTGAGGTCATAGCTGTTTGCCCTCAAGTATCTGACTGCTTTAGTTGCTTTAGGCATCAATGTTTAAAATGTTCCCAATGGGAACTGATGGCAGTTACAGTATTTTGTCACTAATGCTTCTATGTATTTTATTGTTTAAGGTTTGTGATATTCCCCTTCAGCTTTCTTGGACTCTTAGGTTTTATTTCTTGTCCCAATTTTACTGTATACTTTAAACTCCCTTTGTTGCATTTTGATTTCACTTCTTTCCTCTGAAGACCACCTTGGCCAAATAGATTCCCTTGTACACCTTACCCATTTCATCAGTATTATATAATACAACATTGAAATCCTGGACTGTTAGAAGTTACATTGGAGGCAACTTTATATTCTATATGCTTAAATAGTTAATGGGTGGAAAATGTTGGGTTACATGCAGGCACAATAAAAGAATGTAGGATTGGTAATGTAGTTAGGAAAGCACAGATGTACATCAGTTATTTTGCTATCTGACGTCTATTGAACCCTGGCATCATTTCTGACTGGAGTGCCTTCCTTGTCAATTTTCAGTTATCTCCCTACATTTGTGTGTACTATTTCATTTATGTTAGGTAGAATGCCCAGAGGGGACTGGGTGGTCCCGTGGCCTGGAACACCTGCAGATTTTCTTTTTTTCTCTCCAGCCGTCTGGAGTTTTTTTTTTTTGTTTGTTTTTTCTGTCCACCCTGGCCATCGGACCTTACTCCTTTTCTATTTTAACTAATGTTGTCTTATTTTAATTTCTTATTTTGTCTTATATATTTCTTTTCTTCATTATGTAAAGCACTTTGAGCTACTTTTTGTATGAAAATGTGCTATATAAATAAATGTTGTTGTTGTGTGGGTGGGTTTTCTCCCTCTTTACTAAGACAGGTTGTTAAGTTGATTAGCCCAGTATAAATCTGGTGGGGGAGTTCATGAGTGTGCCCTTTCATGGACAGGCACCCTGTTTAAACATGATTTGAGTCAGCTTTGCTGTGTTCTGCCCTGAAAAAAATCAGTGGACAGAGCAGAGTCTGTATTTGAAGGATACTGTTGGCGCAAAATTTTCATCACAATTTATATTAACAGCTAGTCATAGTACAGGAAGACATGCAGAGAGTGATTCTAAAGAAAGCTTGACTGAGAAATTGCTGTAGGCAGTTTAGAAGAACTATTCCATTTGCGTTATCTTTGTCACAATTTTAATCTGAGGGGTGTGGTGCTCTGTTTCATATTTTAACGTCTAGTTTAGTAACTGGTCTTTCTGTTTATGGGACAACACTTATTTTTGATCACGTATAATGAATACAAATGATAGAGAAATGAGGGAAAAAGCCAATTTATTGCCACTATATTGGGGAAACACCTGTGTCACCTTCAACAACTGTTTACAAGTTGCTTCTTCTAACAAAGACAGCCAGTGGTAGCTTTCTTTATTTCTTACACTGTGGAGTGTGAAAAGGGCAGAAAATACAGTGGAGCAGGTGTAAGTTAATGATCTTCTCGTTTCTGACTATAGGAAAAAAGGATAGGCATGTACGTTGCTATACAGACTCCAGAATTTTCCGCTTCCTTCATGCAAAGAGTACAGGCATTGTTTTAATGGCTGCTTTCCATTTCTTTTGGAATAGTGGGTACCTTACTTTCAGGAGAAAACAAATTGATAGTTGTTAATTACATTAGAATGGCCAATGTGTGTTTTTAACAAAACAGTCATGTTGCCTACATTACGTTTGCATGAAAACACAGATTGTATTATATGAATTAGATTGGGAGTGACAATATATATATATTTTTGCATATCACTTTGACAGATGGCATCTGATAAAGGACTTAAAATAATGTAATTAAACTTATTCATGATTTATGATATTTAGAGACTGGCAACATGTTGCATATTAGTCAGACATGCAAGGTAGACTTTCATTGTACTCTGTACAAATTACAATGTTACTGCTGCTACCGTATCAGTGTCTATACTTCTTCCACTTTACAGTAATTTAAAGGAATTTCATTATTAAAGCAATAAAATGTATTTTATTACTGAATTGTCCCACAGCATAAAAATACAATGTTTACAATTTCTTTTAATTGCATTTGTATTATAGTTGCATTTGCTTGCATTTGCTTATGTTTTGTTATGTGTAAAATGGAATGTTTTTTAGATATGTTATAGTAGGTGCTGTGGACCTTGCCAGGAAAAGAGGTTTCGGAAGTATAAGATGAGATGATATAGTAGGGGAGTAGCTGTAAGAAAATAAAAATATATTATTATTATGGTTTAAGAAAACTGTGATAATCATGTGGTGAGAAATAAGTTGCTTGATAAATATTTTAACAGTTTACATTGCTATTGTTGGTTACACTGAGCCCTCTGGAAATAATTAACCAGTCTGCAAGTATGTAAGGTTTGTATTAATTAAAATAACATCACAGCATGAAAGCAGTGTCCTTGAAATTATCTGGAAAAAAGGAGTTCCTGCAACTATATATTCAGAAATTAAGCCTGCGGAGTTCAGGAGAGATTTACCTGTATATTGTTTACTCAGTTATTAAGCTATAGATGGAAGGAAAAGTTTTTTTTTTATTTTGTAACTTGAAATTTTGTAGCTTAAACAAGTACTTGATTGCATCAGATTGTGAAAATGTAGAAAGAGGGGCTGTACAGTGGGATCTATATTAATGTCTGTGTTGCACCGCTGTAGGATGAGCTCTTAGTGTGCCCTCATTTTATTGAATCCAAACTACAAAAGCTAACAGTAGAACACCACTGAAAAAAAGGCTTTAGATGCCTGTGCTAGGTTTAAAAAATGTAAAAATAAAAATAAAATGTTTTTTATTTTCTATCTCTTTATTGAAAAGACATCACAATGTCTTGAGTTTTAGGTAGCATATATTGGCTGCTATTGGAATAATGTGTTGCATGTTAAAGACCAGTAATTTTATTAATTACCTGGCACTCTATCAAACCTGCACATAGCACTTCTTTTTTCTATGCCATCTCAACCCCCATCATCCACCCACTTTTGTCTTCTTTTAGCAGAGGTGACTGCACGGCAACATAATCCAGGTTTTCAAAATTGTTAAAAGCATTGATAAAGTAGGTCTAGAAAAATTACATCACATATTCAAGGACAGTAGCTGAAATTAAGGAGAAGAGCATTTAAGACCAAAGCCAGAAAGTACTACTTTCTGCCAAGAGTTGTAAGAATCTGGAACAAACTAACAAGACATGTAGTTGAAGCAGAGCCTTTGACAACCTTTAAGAAGTATCTGGATGAGACATTGGGACAGGTTAACTATAAGCTAAATAAATAAATTTATTGTGGTCTTCCTCCATTTGAAATGGTATTGCATGTTTAGTACTTTACACCATTATGGTGTAAAGATCAATAAATAAGAAGTCTTACACAGTATTTTTTGTCAGTGCTTCAGTGATTTTATGTCATATTATTTTTGCATTTGGATATAATTAATTTGGCTAGAGATAATTAATAAACATAGCAAAACAGCATGTTTGTTAACTCTTTATATAAGTTCACTTTTCTACATAGTCACCTTCATTTGCGATGCAATTTTCCCAGCATCATACCAACTTTTTAATGCCCAATTACTACTCCTCCCACCTTTGCAGTTTCCAATGTAAATATAAAAGTACAGATAATTTTTGAACATCCCTTGTGGGTAGGAAGGTATGTGGATGGATGGGTAGATAGATAGATAGATAGATAGATAGATAGATAGATAGATAGATAGATAGATAGATAGATAGATAGATAGATAGATAGATAGATAGATAGATAGATAGATAGATAGATAGATAGATAGATAGATAGATAGATAGATAGTGAAGCAGGAATGTAGTAAAAGACAAGGCTATCTTGAATGTCATAAGTAATCCTGAAAATTTCATGAAATATGATGGAAGCTGAAAGGTGAAGATAGCATTACAAATTTCCCTGGAGTCTTCGAACATTAAAACAAAATTAAACCAAACGATTATTTAGCATAGTAATTCCAATCAGCAGTAGTTATTTGAAATGGAAAGAATGTTGTGAGTAAATAAAGAATGAGTATAGAAGGTAAAGATAATATCCAATTGTATTGAGATGTTCTTTTAGAGTCTCACAGAGGGACAAAGCCTGAGATTTAATAAGCAAACTGATTTGCTTTGAATTAGCAGACTTATCAGTCTTAGAATTCTTTTCCTTTGCAGCTAGGCTACACTACCTTCCACACTTCTTCTTTTGGCTGCTCCCGTTAGGGGTTGCCACAGCGATTCATCTTTTTCCATAACTTCTGTCCTCAGCATCTACCTGCCACACTATATATACATTAATATCCACTTTAATAAAAGTATGTGTCTGTGTGTCTGTACAGTTGCCATATCTCTGTCATTCCAAAAGATGGCACATCACAAACAGTTTTAGTAAGAACTGCATTGCATTTGTCATTCCAATTGATGGTGCATCACAGTTATTAAAGCTACGCTCATTGCTCAATTCTGAGTTTTTCCTCAGATCCAATTTGCATATCTTGATGGTTCACATTCATAAGTATACAGCACATCTGTCTATATAGATAGTATTCTTTTTTGTTATTATTGTGTTACATAGGCCATGAATTCTAATATTATCTAAAGTAGTGACATTGTTATTTTCATCTTCGTTTTCAGTGATTGTCTTTAATAAATAATCAAACCTAGTAAATTTGTCATTTGTCAGTAATCTTTCAGCAGTAGCAAGCATTATACATTTGTATAAATGTCAAGACCATTTCATTTCTGTTGGCACTGCTATTTTCGACTTCCTGCAAGCGCTCATAATGACAGCAGGTTTCCAACAGATAAATAATTTCCTTACTGTAAGAAATGTGAATTGTGTTAACGTAGCTCTTTGAATTTAGGTCATGATGTTCCTTACTGTTTTCTGAAACTCTCATTCAGTAATCCTAGTTTGTTGTTTTGGTTTGAATTGCATAATTTTTGTATTTCAGACCATTTTTTTTAAGTGATCTGTATCATTCACAGTTTGGAAGTACGAAACAAAAAACAATACAACATTAAGTGTGGAAACCTTTCTATTGATACTATTTTATGCATAAGCATTGATTTTGTATATCTGTATTAGATATGACAGGGAAACTTTAAGTGAATTTATAATGGTAAGACCTTTTACCAGTTTTATTTGTGCTTTTCTTAATATGTTAAAATAGGTACTTATTTTTTAGTAAGAAACATACAAACATGTTTTTCTCTCCACAGGGGTTATTTTCCAATATTTACATCACTTATCAATAATTTATCAGTCTCTTTTGCCATTTTTTAATGTCTAGTGATTTAAGGGGAATCGAGTGGCATGTGCTGATAATGGCTGTTTAGCACTCCTCTTGCTGCCTAAATGGTGTCAAAATTACACACAAGTTGTGACAACGTACTCCTATGTATTGTAGCTACTCTAAAAAGAAGGCTCAGTTCTGTTCTTTCCAGTCAAATAAAAATGCTGAAGGTAGCACAGAGCACCGAGAACAGATTTAGAGACAGACCCCGTATGTCACCTCTTTTCCCTTTTAATTCCTTGGCATCTTCCTTGTCACATTCAGGGAACATCCTTCAGCTGCTCTGCTCTTCTACTATGTGACCACATTGCCATCCATAGTCCTTTCTTTCTCAGTTTCCCTGCCTCTTCAAGTCCTGATCCTGCTTCCCATGGACCTCTCCTGTCTTTTCTCGCCATACCTTTCTCTCACCCAACAAAGGCTTCTCAGATGCTGGTTGATTTAGTTTCTTACTTTAGGTTTTCACTCTCTTTTACCTCTTTTCTTCTTTCCTGTCTCTGTTGGTATGTGAGCAAGTTTACCCATTGATACAAAAACTGCTTTAATTTTTTTTGTTATCATAACTAGTATGTCTGTTAAGATGACAAATTTAATTATAGATTCAGTTTGATATCTTATGTTTTTGCTGTTGCTTTGTAAATTCAATTAGAATTTATTGTTACTTTAAAAAATGCAACAGGTGTTTTTTTCCTCTCCTGTAAACTTCACACAGCACCTTTTATATCAAGGATGGTTGTGGTTGTGGTTGTGGGACAAGCATGTCTATAGTCAATACAGTGTGAGTAGAGAGAAAAGTATCGTCAACTGAAAGGAGATATTGTGAATTAGCATCATCACATTTGGAGAACACTTTAAAAGGACATTGGTAGCATTCCTTTTAAGTGTTTTTACTGTTGAATGGTGTATTGTTTTATTGAAGAATTGAAAACTGTGAATACAAAAACTTAAGTAAATTAAACATGTGCGCTCATGTACAGATGGTACTGAATACAAAACAATGGTTAAAACTGTAAATAAAGCTGTTCAGAAATAGACATTTCTTTATAAAAGAGTCTTAACAATGGATCCTATTCAGCCAAGCTAGTCCTAATGTACAGGCATTTTATATATAACCTACTGTAATATCACATGTTCCAGTCTGGCTTGAGGTGTCCATTAAGAAAAATAGACATACACTCTAACAGAATGTTCATTTGAGTGCAATAGATATATTATAATCTAACTTCATATTTTGCAACTTTATTTTTAAATGAGAAGGATGAGTATGCACCTAGAATGCTACAACATGGCTACAATAAAAGCGTATTACATTACAAGGTGATATGAGTGCATTGAATAAAGCAACTTAACACTGTTTATGCATATTGCCAAAGCTAACAGGTACTCAGTCGTTTGAGCATTTACAATAATGTGGAAAGCAAATATTCTCTTTTAATTCCATGTGTTTTCATACCACGACTTAAGTTACATCATCTTACAGGATCTTAAGTTTAGATAATCTATGCTCATATGACAAACAACCCATAACAAATTTTAGATTTTATTTTAATCAACAAAAAATAATCCATCTTAAGAGAAGATCTGTATGAAAAAGAAAGTACTCCCTTTTGCTTCCATGTCAATTAATGAGGTAATGAGAGCCAGGTTTAGCATCTGTTTGGCTGATGATTATTGTTATTATTTGCAAATAGAGAATATGAAGGGACTTTCCAATGTTCTCACTTGTTGGCTTTCCAGAATATTGACTGAAAGATGCTTTATAAAATTGCATATAATCCAAAAGCTAAAGTTGCTTCTGAACATAGTGTAACTTTATCTTCTAGAAAGACATGACCATTGTGGATTTGTTCAGTCGTTATGCACACAGCACCATGTTTTATGAAAGCCAAACATAAGAATCTTATACTTGGGGTGGATATTTGGGGTTATTTTGCTGCCTCAGTATCTGGACTCCTTACAGTTATTGAGCCTACCATGAAGTTTTCTGTATACATGGACATTTTAGAAAACAACAGCAAAAGCTTACCTGTAAATGGATTTAAGGATAGTGATCCTAAGTACACTGGCTAATCTCAAGTCCAGACCTCAAAGAAATCTGGATTCTGTGGATAGAATATATTAGAGCTATACCTAAATTATTATCGTCAAACATCTGTTATCTAAAGCAGTATTGTAAGGATACCATTCTTGTACATACATTATTTTGGCCCTAATATTTATATTGTATGTGCTGAGATCTTGTAAAGATCTTCTCTGCAGTAGGCATGGAATTAACAACTAACCATCTGCTCAGTTGTATTAGACATGCAGGGGCCTATGTTTTTGTAAGATTAATGTCAAGAGTCGAACATATCCAATCATATGACACTGTTTTTATTCAAGTCTTGGCAAATGTTTTGCAAGCAGAATGTGAATCTGAAACAGTGCTTGATATAACCAAATCAGCATCATTACAACATCTAAATAACTTACATAGTAAAGTTACATTTCTTTTTTTTCTCCAGGAACATAGCTAACCGTTCTCTTTTCAATTCCATCAAACTTCTTTTGCTTGTAAGACTCAGTGCCATGAAGTATTTAGAGAATATTAGCATTATTCTACCTGCAGTATGCTGCCGATCTCTTTCTCTCTCTCTGTCATGCCAGCCCCCTGCCTGATGCTCTTCTCAAGCATTTTAGCACACATACATTGCACTCGTTGGTCATTGCATTCCCACACTGACCAGTCCTAAACGTTACCTGATGCTGTGGTGGTTGTTCTCTCTCCTCCCCTGGAGGTCTCTTGAAGGATTTATCTCTGCCCTATGCAGTCCAGTGTAGCCCTTGCTTCTAGCACTCTCTTGTCACCTGGGCATTGTTTGCATAAATATCTGTTCAATTAGGCAGTCAGCTTGTGTAGGATTTAAACTGCCTGACATAATTAAGTGAGTTGACACAATTTTTTTATGTGTTGTCTACAAGAGATGAGGGACCTTTATCAGAATTATTTGCTTCATTCATTTTTTACATTGTTACTTTTCATTTCCCAGAATCAAAATCTATAAAAAACAAAGGACTCTGGAGAACAATAACAGTTATTCTATGTAAATTCTGTGCAAACATAATGCTTATAATTGGCAACAGTACAAGTAAGCATGGTCATTACTGTCATTGTGGGCGAATCTTGGAAATTAAATTACAAACACCTGCTGGCATATAACTTACTCTTGTTCTTGTGTGTACTGTTCTTATAAAAAATACATTTCAACCAACTGTTACTCATTCAAGCCAATGTGGTTAAAACTGACTGGGCTTTGAAGTAGATATGATCGTTGCTGCTATATTACATTCTTTTAAACTGTAAGAATATCCAGAGTGGTAAGCATACAGCTATTTCAGTACTTGCTTTCATTTTTAAAGCATAGATCTTTTTTTTTTATTTTTGTAAATGTCAGAATTATATAGCTTGTTATAAGAAACATCCCACCCTAGTGTGACTTCTGTTCTATATTTTTTGAAAACTTTGCAGTCCTGCATCATATTTTCTGATGATATATTTTACATGGCTGAGACATAATTTTTCATTTTGCCAGAAGATATTTTTACAGAATTACATACTTTGGGACAGTGTCTTAAATAATGTGACCAAAAGAAGAAGTAAAATAATTAAATAATCAATGTTATTCCATATTTGTAAAAATGTATAACAGCATATCATTCTTAAACTTACATAATCCAATTCATTTTCACAAATGGGGCTTTGCTAATCCTGGCAATATTGCGCACAAGGCTGGCCTTAGACAATGTGTCCATTTAAAAGTGCGTAGTCTATTCAGCAAATCTACTATATAATGGAACACTGAGGTCTGTGTGTGTCCAGTCATTCCATCTGATCTGAATGATCAATTTGACTTTGGTGAGACGATTCAAAGAGGAAGTGTGAGACACAAAGGAGTATGAGGCACGCTGAGAGTCACCTTCCAATACAGGAAGTATAAAAGTGGACAAGATGTTAGCAAATCGCCTCGAATGACAAACTCTGAGGAGCGTGCTGTATGGGAGCACGCTCGACTGTGGGAGCGCTGGCAAAGAGAGGTTTGGAGACACACAGGGATACCGAGGAAAGGTGCTGAAGGTGCACGTTGGAAAAAGAGATAATCAAATATATTTAGTCTGTTACCTGTCTTTTAACAGAAACTGTGTCTTGTGCTTTATAAAATATTAGTGTGGAAATTAATAAATAGTATTTGTCTATTAGAAAAAGTCATGTTTAAAACAATGAATCATTAATCAGTTTTTAAACTAATGTACTTCAGTCATATTGGATAAAATGTATTGCTAAAGAACATCTAAAAAGTTTATTTTTTTACAAATTAGGTTATACTAAATAAAGTGTTTACAGTTTGTAATGTTGAAAATGTGCAAATGTCAGCACACCTTTATAGCCCTTTAATGGAAATTTGAAAATAAGCATTGCATAAGCATTATCCAAAGTATGTATTTAGGTTTTTCAAAATTATATATATATACACACACACAGTGGAACCTCGGGTCACGACCGTAATTCGTTCCAAAACTCTGGTCGCAACCCGATTTGGTTGTAACCCAAAGTAATTTCCCCATAGGATTGTATGTAAATACAATTAATCCGTTCCAGACCGTACGAGTTGTATGTAAATATATTTTTTTAAAGATTTTTAAGCACAAAAATAGTAATTATACCATAGAATGCACAGTGTAATAGTAAACTAAATGTAAAAATATTGAATAACACTGAGACTGACATCGCAAGAGTTCACGCTACAGCCTTACGAACTGCTCCCTGTAAATACTTTTTTAAATGAGTTTTAAGCTCAGGGAAAAAAATAAACACTTGAAAAATCCATAATTTATACAAAAAGTAACCATAAACAATGAAGAAAACTAACCTTGCTTGAGTCGAGTTCTGGCATGATGGAAGTGAGGAGGAACTGGGAGGAGAGGAGATTACAATTTTGAGGTAAAGTCTGTGACAATGCTGGTTCGCTGCATGTTCCCATCTCACTTCCGGGAGTCCTTAAACCTGTCACTGTCGGTAATGTTACCGATGAGCACGACAGTGAGGCACTACAATGGAGCAATAGGGTAGTGCAAAAAGTGCCAAGTGCTTTTATTAAAATCAACAAAACAACAATTAAAAACAAAGTCCAAATTGAATAAAGTGCAGTGCTTTAAGAATCCTTTAATAAATAAATGATCCCATAAAAACAAGTGAAGTGGAGGTTAAAATCCAATAGCAAAAAGTCTTCATTAACTACAATGAGATTAAAACAATGCTCAAAGCAGTCTCCTTAAAAACAAGCCCGGTTCATACTTTAACTGCCTTCTCGGCCTTACTGCCTTCTTTAACTGGCTTCTCGTGCTCTCTTTCTCTCTCTTGCTCACTTGCTCTCTTACAGGGAATGTACAGGGAGAGACTGAACATGTGCGGAAATCATCAGCGCGTATGAACTGGAATGGAAACTGGTTTGTTCGTCACCCAAGTGTGTGGCCGTGAACAGATGCAAAAGTTTGGCGAACTTTTTGGTCATAACCCGATTTGTACGTGGTCCGAGACGTTCGTAACCCAAGGTTCCACTGTGTATATGTATATGTATATATATATATATATATATATATATATATATATATATATATATATATATATATATATATATACATACAGTATATATTTATACACACCAGTTATCAAATGCCTTTTGCAGTTTCATGTTAAATTAAAAGGTGCCATTTCAAATTATTACATTCTTTTGAAATGTGTTCTTAATGCAATGATGTATGTTCTCATTTCAGGTCTAAAGAAGCCACTTCCAGAGTACATTGTTGATGTGGAGTCTATGGATATTTTTCCTGTAGGCTGGTGTGAAGCCAATGGGTATCGTCTTACTCCTCCCCAGAGAACTGTCTGTATGTACTAAACATTAACTTACAGTATAAGCAGTTTATTGCCAGGAGCAGTTTTGTTACTTAAACTGGCTAAACGAGTATAAATTATTTTGTACTGTAATTGTTCTAACATAGGAAAATGCTTTATATTAAAGTATAAATAGGTTAATTAGCATTTGAGTATTTTACATTTCCAACATTACACAGTAACATTGCCATAATTCCTAACAGACAGCTGCAACATTTTTGGAGTATACTTTTTTTTTAATGGTCAATAGGATATATTTTATAAAAACTACATTGCAATACTGTTGTTGCTCCATGCAGTGGTGATTATCTGTATTGCAGAGACCCTGCTAAAACAAATCTCATAAATGGTGCAGGCCTGCACCAACAGAGTGGGCTTCACCACTTCAAGTCACCTAGCCCCAAACTCAAAGAGGTCAGCTTACAGCCTGCACAGGTCCAAGTGGGCAAAGGCTTAAAAATATCTTTAAAGGGAGAGAGGAAAAACTCATAATCCTCTGGCCCAAGAGGACAAAGCAAAGTTTAAAAATTTATTAAAAGAATTCAAAAGGTACTCCAAAGAAAACAGAGGCAGGAACAAAAAACAATGGAAACAAAATCGGTTGCCTAAAATGCAAACCTAAATGCAAACAAAACCAAATCAAATAACCCTTTATTAAATTGCACTGGGAGCAGTTTTCGAGCTGTGGTATCAAATAACCTTGCCCTGGCTCATCTTTAAGTGTACATGGCACACAACATGCAAAATAAATAACACTAACATAATACAAAACCTTTAAATAAGATACTGTACACATTAAGGAATACTTAGAAAGGAAGACAAAAACACTATCATTGAAAAACAACAAAAAATGAAATTAACAACAATAAGATAATACTATGTATGGAATGGCTTAACAGGACTATATTTTTAAGACATGTTCTCAATCATTTGCAAAGTGTTTTTGTAAAATCAATGTAAAATGGTGCATGAAAATAAGCATAACTTGGCATATAAGCCTTGTGTAAAGATCATGAAAATGAATTTCTACACCAAATCTATAAAAAAGCAGTTATTTTCATACCAAATTGAAACTAATTTTACTGCAGTTGTATAGCTTGCATTATTTAATTGAAAGACTTTCAGTACTCATTTATACTTGGTTTATGTTCTACGTGTACTGTGGTTAAGACTTGATCTTTTGTACCAGAGTAATTCATCCATTTTCTTAACCCATTTACCCAGGCTAGGGTTCCACCACAGGGTAAATGAACTCACTAGGGTAAATTTAGCAGTGCCAACTCACCTAACCTGCATGTCTTTGAACTGTGGGAGGAAATCAGGGCTCCGAAAGGAAGTCCACACAGATTCGGGGCGAACATGTAAATTCCATGCAGGGATAACTTGGGACACAAACTTCAGTCTCCTTATTGCGAAGCAACAATGCTACCACTGCCCTACCATGCCCCCTTGCAAGAATAATAACCTAGATAACTGTTTTCACCATTTGCCAGGCATTTTTTAATTTGACTAGACCTTTTTTTGGACCCTGTCATTTATTTTGGACATATTTCAGTGTTGGTGGTGTCATTGTCTGATTAGGTACATATTGCTCTGCCATGTACAGTATGTCATTGTCCTCCATGTTGACATGCTCACCCATACATAAGTCCATGAGGACTAGGTAGTAAGCACAATGCATTCTTTTATATGTTTGTACATTAACAAATTTATTTAGAGAGGGACAAAATTCTTTTTGCTTCTGATGAGTCTAAGGTTCTGTTAAACCTGTTGTTAAACACAACATGGCTCAGTTCCCATCCTAGGCAGCTTCCATCTTTGTACTTGCCTTTTTTTTGGTGTGTTCCATCTACTGGGGATACCCTTCTTCATATTTTTTTCTGTAGAGCTGGCTACCCATTTAGATTACAGAGACAAACTCATGAACAAGAGCCGTTTGTTTCTACATCTTAAGCTGCAGAATTCCTAATTGCAATACTAAGTTTTCCTTTGCTCCTGTTTCTGTCCAATTGCCCTTACTTATCTTGCCTGATGCGTGCTGCTGATTTCCCAGACAATGAGTACTGGTTTTCCTGATGTGCAGATATAACATTTGTTTGAATGGTTGCAATTACTGGCTTTATATTTGGTTGCAGTTTTGTTTAGTAACTAGGTACTTAACCTATTCCCATCAATTAATACATATTAAAGCCATCCTGTTTGGTGCCAACAACATAGCCTAGTAGTAGCAGTGTTATGGTGTGGGAAATGTTTTCCTGTCACACATTAAAGTTCCTGAAGGCTACTGAGAAATGTCTGACAAGAAAAATGTATCTGAACATCAATGCTGAACAAGTTCATCCATTTATTGCTACAGTTTATCCATACTGTGATGCTCAATGTCACAAGGTAAATATTATCACTGAATAGTTCTACAAACAAGACAGTGATTTTTCATTGCTTGTTTGGCCTGCACACTATCAAGCCTCTTTGACAACACAGAAAAGGCTCACCCAGTCTGGCTTACTCAGAGCTATAACCACTAAGTTTCAGCTTAGCATACCGTAAACATGAAGAGTTTGCAAAATGACACAAAATGTCCCAAAATATATTCAAGACCCCATCAAGGTGGAGGTTGCCTGTTAAACCCTGGCTTGGGCACAAAAGGGTATACAAAGAATCTTTCTAAATAAAGGATTTATTTGACGCAAGGAGGCCAGAGAAACCAGAAAACTCCAAAGAAAATAGCAATATTCATAAAACTTCAATGCAATGATTTCTGATCTGTGCTTATTCAGCTCTTGACTTAAATAGCCAGAGTAAGGGCTCAGAAGAGGTGATGTCAGGGATGCCTCACCACCTGTGGCCCAACAAACAAAACACAAGGAATAAAGACACGTTGAAAGGCACAGTACATTATAATAATACAAAATACATAAAAATAATCATTCCAAAATGACAAGAAAACATAAAATACTCATAAATATGGACTATTGTATAACAAAGTGGGCCTTGAAATGGACTAGCACTCAATCCAAGGTTTTTTCATTCCTTCTCGCCAGTGCTGCCAAGATAGCCTCCAACCCCCCATGACCCTAAATTGATTTATGCAAGTCTGAGAATGTTTTACATACAGGTGGGTCTCTGGTTACAGTAGTTCTTTGAAACAAATGAGCACATAAAATCCAAAAATTATTCTTTTCAGTTTCTTTTTAGTGAATGTTCATTTACTGAATTCAATTTTTGACTTACTGTATAAACAAAGCAAACTAGCCTTGATGCAAATGAATAAATAGCATTAATCACTACCGTTGAGGAATAGTACTGCACACTACAGACTTCATCATTTACACTCATTTTATGTGCACAGCAAGCTCTGTCACGGGTAAGCAGCAGGCCATTTAGATGAGGTAGAAACTGCTGCTTCTAACTCCCAGCCATCTCTGTGAACATCCCTTCTGCAAGGTGGAGGAGACAATCAGCAAACCCTTGGCAAAGACAGCACCTCTGTTGTCAGTTAGTAGTGTGTTTTCGTGCCATCTTTATTACTTTTCAAGTCAAGTTATATCATTATAAAATGTCTAAGCAAAATGTCAAAATGTACAGTACTATACATACCTGTGTTTCATTTTATTTTGCATTATTTGTGTTTTGCAATTTAAAGTACAGTAATTTTGTCTTTCTGTCATTTTATTAAGCTTGAAAGGATTTTCTGTAAAATAAGTAATGAGGAATTATGCATTTTTGCTAATATTTTTTGCGCAAGTTCTGAGTTTCACACAAAATCAGGTGAAGAAAAATCATCAGGAACTGAAATCATTTGTAACCTCAGGGACACGTGTATATATAGTTTATAAAACAATAATATACACATACATATAATATATATACAGTCATATGCCTTATGGAAACAGTAGTATTTCAGCAGTGACATTACGTTTATTGGATTAACAGAAAATATGTAATATGCATCATAACAAAATTAGACAGGTGCATAAATGTGGGCACCCCAACAGAGATATTACATCAATACTTAGTTGAGCCTCTTTTTGCAAATATAACAGCCTCTAGACGCCTCCTATAGCCTTTGATGAGTGCCTTTGATGAGTGTCTGGATTCTGGATGGAGGTATTTTTGACCATTCTTCCATACAAAATCTCTCCAGTTCAGTTAAATTTGATGGCTGCCGAGCATGGACAGCCTGCTTCAAATCATCCCATAAATTTTCGATGATATTCAAGTCAGGGGACTGTGACGGCCATTCTAGAACATTGTACTTCTCCCTCTGCATGAATGCCTTTGTAGATTTCAAACTGTGTTTTGGGCCATTGTCTTGTTTGAATATTCAACCCCTGCGTAACTTCAACTTTGTGACTGATGCTTGAACATTATCCTGAAGAATTTGTTGATATTGGGCTGAATTCATCCAACCATCAACTTTAACAAGGGCCCCAGTCCCTGAACTAGCCACACAGCCCCGCAGCATGATGGAACCACCACCAAATTTGACAGTAGTTAGCAGGTGTTTTTCTTGGAATGCGGTGTTCTTCTTCTGCCATGCAAACTGCTTTTTGTTATGACCAAATAACTCAAGTTTTGTCTCATCAGTCCAAAGCACTTTGTTCCAAAATGAATCTGGCTTGTCTAAATGAGCATTTGCATACAACAAACAACTCTGTTTGTGGCATGAGTGCAGAAAGGGCTTCTTTCTCATCACCCTGCCATACAGATGTTCTTTGTGCAAATTGTGCTGAATTGTAGAACGATGTACAGATACACCATCTGCAGCAAGATGTTCTTGCAGGTCTTTGGAGGTGATCTGTGGGTTGTCTGTAACCATTCTCACAATCCTGCGCATATGCTGCTCCTGTATTTTTCTTGGCCTGCCAACAGCAACTGTGCCTGTGGCCTTCCTTTTTCTGATTACATTCCTTACAGTTGAAACTGACAGTTTAAACCTCTGAGATAGCTTTTTGTAGCCTTCCCCTAAACCATGATGCTGAACAATCTTTGTTTTGAGAGTTGCTTTTAGGATCCCATGCCGTCACTCTTCAGAGGAGAGTCAAAGGGAAGTACAACTTGCAATTGACCACCTTAAATTCCTTTTCTTATGATTGGACACACCTGTCTATGAAATTCAAGGCATAAAGAGCTAATCCAACCAATTTGTTGTTGCAAGTAATCAGTATTGAGCAGTTACATGTTCAAATCAGCAAAATTACAAGGGTACTCAAATATCTGCACAGCCAGTTTTTCAGATTTGATTTAATTACACACAACTAAATACTGCTTCACTAAAAATCATTGTTGAGGAAACACCCCAGTACTCAGATGTTCCTAGGAAATGAAAGAAATACCACTGTTATCTTTTTTGTTGAAAGTAAATTATTATGCAGGCTGAGACGGATTCCCAAACTTTTTCTTATGACTATATAAATATATACTGTGTTGTGTATTCATTATTAGATCCAACTAAATTGCATACATTTTTCATGTTTTATGGGAGCAGTCAATATGTGATCAATAATTAACAGCCAAATTGTATCTTTTGCTTTGTAGGCCAGAAAAAAAAAATAGCAGTAGTGCAACCTGAGAAACAGTAAGTTGGTTTCATATTTGATTTTTTTAACTTGTATTTTCTTGAACCTATATATTGTGTGAATTGATGTTGATGAGATTCAGATTGAGAGGTGAGACACTTTTCTGTTGCACAGTACAAATGTTTATACTGTATATCAATGACACATTTCTCTTTTACTTGATTATGACAAATTTAATGTAAACAACATTTTAAGCAAATTGTTGAATTAACGGGTTACACCCTTTCCTCCTGTTTAGTAGTTTTATGTGCCAGTTGGGTTTTATAGTTCTTCTGACGCATGAGTTGAAGGCTCCCTGTTTCCTCATGTGGTTGTTTCATCCACCTTTCAGGTCACAGCCATTATTAGGAGTTCGTTAAATTCAGTTTAGGAGACCTTTCTGAATGCCAGGGGCCTCATAATGTGCATTTCTGGAATGAATGCTGAGTCCACATTTCCTTGTGAAATTCCTACCTTCTCCTTCCTTTGTAGTTAATCACTCCATGGGGAATAGAGATGAACAAGAAAATTAGTTTCATTAGTCATCACTCAGCTTTTTAATGATGAAGATTTGGCACCATAATGTAGCACCAAGATAGCTTTGCATAATTTGTAGCTAATTTAGAAATATTCTTGTTATGCATTTCCCACTGATGGAAGACTATGTTTCCCCACCTCTTCATGCAAGAGAAGCACTTTCTAGGGCTGACATCAGTGTATTCATGCTGGACTTTAAACAAAAAAAGTGTGACATTGCTTTGGAGGACAAGGTTTAAAACATATACTGCTTATTTTAACACTGTTTAAAATGTATATTGCCTTGCACACGCATATGCATATTGTGGAGTTTGACAAAATTAGATAATAGCTACTGTTGCAAAAACAGTTCTGTGTTAAAGAAGGCTGTAAAAATTTCAGCTACATATAAGAGGTCCCACATAACAAGATGATATGCATGGCTTGCTGACTTCACTTGGAGCTGTTTGATATTAGCACCCCTAAATGCACGTCCAAGATGTACTGTCACTCTGATAATTAGCAAACAGTTGTAAAAAAAAAAAACCTTTTTACCTTTGCAATATATTAGAAAACTGCAGAGTCCAGCATACTGGAGTGTCCAAGTCTGGAGACACTATGTATTAACCCTGTTTTGTTTTCTCCAGATTGGTTACCTCAGTGCCTGTGGAGAACATACCTCATAATATCTGTCCAAGTGCAACTCTTGATGCGGGTGAGTGTGGCTAAGTAATTTGATTTTGCTAATCAATTTACATTACTGGTAGATATGTTTAATTGTTTTAGTGGAGGGTGCAGAGGAAAAGTCAGTACTTAATATTGTGTAAAGCACAGGTATGTGTATATTGTTATCACCTAGGGTAATTATATAAAACCTTTAGGGGTTTAGTTTACCGTAGCATTTTATTATTTTTAAATGCTGCTGCATTCCTTTGCAGGTTGAATGATGCTGTAGGTTTTTTGCTTCCCAGTCATTCCTTTTAAAATATCTGTTGGATACCAGCTAGCATTTCCTTTCTTAGAATTAGGGTATGCTAAGTTTGTCAGACTCCATTTCCTTTTGTTATTATTTTATTGGTTTTATTTGAAGAAAACAACATTCCATATAATCATGTCAAACTTAAAAAACTAGAATTCAACCCCCATCTGAGAGAAAGAGAAGAGAAAAAATACAACATGAGCAAATCTTTAAAAACATCAAAGAAAGGAGAATGTCCTTTTCCCCAGATATAAATGCTTATTCTATGATTTGATTAATGAGATCTTGCCATATTTTTAAAATGTTTTGAACAGATCCTGTAAGGAAAAACAGTTGCTTACTGACTTATAATAGATGAGCTGGGATTCTTCCAGTTGAGCAATATAAGTCTACATGCTGATAGTGAAGTAAATGCATTTGCAGTTTGTTTGTCCTTTTCTACTTGAAGCCCAACTGGGAGTACACCAAACACAGCTGCTAGTGGATTAGGAGGGATTGTGACACCAAGGCTGTCGGAAAGGCATTCAAAGATTTTTGTCCAAAACAATGTTAATTTGGTGCTCACCCAAAACATGTGGTGCAGTGAAGCTGGAGCTAAATTGCAACATTCACATGTTGGATCTTGTACTTGATACATTTTTGGACAATTTTAAATGAGATAAATGTGTTTGATTAAAGATTTTAAGGTTAATGATGAGTGCTTTGTGCATATGGAGCTAGAGTGTATTCTTTGCATGGCTGCCTTCTACTCCTTTTCTGAGATGTTAAGTGACAGATCCTTTCCCCATTGTACCCTTGAATCTTTGAAAGGAAGAGACTTTAAAATGTTTTCATATATTATTGAGATGCTGTCTGAGTCGTCAAGTGTTGACCAGTATTGCCTCTGGAACAGAGGTAATAGAATAATGGAAAAGAGGTAGGTGTGGAAAATTGAGCAGGTTCCTTTTTTGAAGAGTTTCTGATATGAAAGTAAAGGAATAATTGTGTTGAAGGGAAGCTAAATTTGAAGCATAATTGTTTATTTATACATATATATATATATATATTGTGACAAATTAAGAGTTTTCTCGCACCCTTGTACCCTCAGACCACACGTCAGACACCAGGTAAAAGTCCAATTATTATTTATTATTTATAATAATGTGCACAAAGCACGCTTCTCTCCACAATTATCAAATAAACAATACTCAAGTAACCAATCCTCCACTCCCAGACACTTAGCCACCCTGCCTCCCAACTCAGCTCTCCGTCTGGGAGCTGCCACAGTCCTTTTATACTCCCTGACCCGGAGGTGTTCCTGCCCAACAGTCCACAAGTCCTTATTCCTTCCGGGTCAGGGTAAATAGTCCTTTTCTTTTCAATCCGGAAGCCCGTCACTCTTCCAATGACGAACTTCCGGGTCATAGGGCACAAAGAACTCTTCGGTCCTCCCTGCAGCTCCCTCTCGTGGCCCCATGGCATCCAGCAGGGCGGTGCATAAAAACTCCATTGTCCGTGATGCCCTGCTGGTCTTCTGGGAACCTCCATGCTGCAAGGAGGGCTCCACCTGGCGGCTTGGGGGTATTGGCCGGGATAAACAGCCGGCCATCCTCCACAATATATATATATATATATATATACATATAGTTCTCTCTATGTCTCCCTCTCTCTCTATATATATATATAGTTCTCTCTATGTCTCCCTCTCTCTCTCTTAAAATAGTTTTTTTTTTCCCGAAGCTTTCAACATCCTACCAGACGTCATCCTCAGAGGAAAATTATTAGACATAGAGGAATCAGAGGCAATATATCACAACACATGTTTAAATAGAACACGGTACAAATAAAATTCAGAGCTAATACTAAGAGTACCAGAGAATTGGCTGAACTGTGGCTATCAAATGAAAACGCCATATACAGACACTTGGACTTAAACCCAGCATATGCTGGCTTTAAAAGAAGAACACTCAAATAATACAAATTATTTTATAACCAACAGCCTCTGAACCCCACCTTATTAATCCACCCCTCTTACAACCCCACCCTCCATTTGCTATATATGTATTGCCTTTGATTCCTGTATGCCTAATCATTTTCCTCTGATGTTGACACCTGGTAGGTAATTTCAAGCATTTTCCAAACATTAAATACTGTGTAGGTTTGAGAGGGCAGAAAAAAGTGATTATCATGTAAAGGTGCAACAGACAAAAGTTTCTCAGCCTTAAAGAGCTCCTGCATTGGTTCCATATTCTGAGTAATTGATGGACAATTGGAGTATTATTATCATTTCTAAATGGTCTCTATGGTCAGAATTTGAATAAAAATAATATCTGACTCGCCACTTTCTTTCTCAAGATAAAATAATTCAGTGGAAAAGATTAATTAGAAACGTACAGTAATAAAACTGATATAGAAACTGATCATCTATGTATTCTTAGTCTAAAGCAACCAGCCTGAACAAAGTGAGCCAGCTATACACTCATGCATCACTGAACGTTTCATAAACACAGGTATAATTTGTTTGTGTACTTATTTTTGATCCCTGTATGATGCTGAATAAAAGTAATGCAATTTAAAGGTCAAGCTTCTCTTTGCTTTCTATCCTGTCTTGCCTGGCACTACTCTGTTGCTTAAAGGAAATCTAATCTGATTGGAAGCATCCTAGCACTGAGAATACTACTATTTCTAAGGAACTTTCTGTGCCTGGAAATAAATTGAACATTTGCATAAATGAGATTCAGATGTATTATAAAGCTTGTCATTTCTTGTTGTGACTTGCTTGTTTTGGAAATGTCACATTTGCAAATATTATTTTGAATAACAGCTACTTTGAACATGTCAGCTCTATGCGCAATATACACCTGCTTACAGAACACCAGTAAATACTCCATTACTGTACAATATAAGTAAAGAGCTTGTTTCAGGGTATTTCATTATCTTGGAACGGTTTATTGTTATTTTATGTTAAGAACCTCAAAATATTGTGGAAAAATTATAGGTTTGAAACGTAACATTGAGCATGGTTTAAGATGACCATTTGGGCCTTGGTGGTTCACTGTCAGGTTAATGCCACAAAATGGTATGTATGCATATCTGCAGATATGAAAATGTTACATTTGTTTGGACAAGGAGAAGAAAATGTTTTTTTCCAACAAGTTTGCTTTTTTACAAAAAGAAAATTATCACACATCTATACTAATAAAAGGCAAAGCCCTCACTGACTGACTCACTCACTCATCACTAATTCTCCAACTTCCCGTGTAGGTAGAAGGCTGAAATTTGGCAGGCTTACTCCTTACAGTTTACTTACAAAAGTTAAGCTGGTTTCATTTCGAAATTCTACACGTAACGGTCGATAACGGTCGACAACGTCCGCCATGTTGAACTTTCTTATTTATGGCCCCATCTTCACGAAATTTGGTAGGTGTCTTCCCTGCGCTAACCAAAACCGATGTACGTACTTATTTCGGTGGTATGACGCCACTGTCGGCCGCCATATTGAACTTTCCAACGTCACTAATTCTCCAACTTCCTGTGTAGGTAGAAGGCTGAAATTTGGCAGGCTTATTCCTTACAGCTTACTTACAAAAGTTAAGCAGGTTTCATTTCAAAATTCTACACGTAATGGTCATAACGGTCCAGAACGTTCGCCATGTTGAACTTTCTTATTTACGCCCCCATCTTCACGAAATTTGGTAGGTGTCTTCCCTGCACTAACCGAAACCGATGTACATACTTATTTCGATGGTATGACACCACTGTCAGCCGCCATATTGAACTTTCCAACATCGCTAATTCTCCAACTTCCTGTGTAGATAGAAGGCTGAAATTTGGCAGGCTCATTCCTTACAGCTTACTTACAAAAGTTAAGCAGGTTTCATTTCTAAATTCTACACATAACGGTCATAACGGTTGACAACGTTCGCCATGTTGAACTTTCTTATTTATGGCCCCATCTTCACGAAATTTTGGTAGGTGGCTTCCCTGCCAAATGTCACTTCAACACAAGTCCTGCAAATACTGTCATAATTGAAGCAAACCATTAAACTCAAACTGATTATGACAGCAGCAATCCAAGCTGTGAGATTTGAAACAAGATTACTGTTCACATGGCCAACTGTACATTGCATGCTCAAGAGTAAGCTCAGCTCACAGCTTGGTCATATTATAACCGGAGGGCCGAACTCCCAATGTGGTATACAAAGAGATCCTTAAATAATTATTGGCATATTTTCCCTCAGTTTAAAAAGGTTTCATTTTCTTCTTAATAAAAATTTTAAGGCAGTACTTCGCCGCTGTAAAGCGCGGGTATTTTGCTAGTTTGCAATATATGTGACACAATGGTGAGGAATAGAAAGTTGCTGCTTCGCAATGCTTGAATTCTTATTTAATTCCTGCAATTTTTTTTTTCTGTGAGGTTTGCATGGTGTTTCCTATAGGGAATCCTATTTCATTCCACAGTCCAAAGACATGCAGTAAAGTTCATTGGCATCTTTAGATTGAATTGGTGTGAGTGAGTCTCTGCGGGTTGTGCACTTGTTCCCAGCACTCCACAATCCTGTATTGGAAAAGCAGGTTCGGAAGACAGATGGACTGTATTTTGCAGTTCTATGTTAGACTACTATAGAGATCATTCTGTTGAAATTTATATGGGCTGAGAAAGACCCTTCAGGTAATTTTTTTAAATGAAATAGTAAAGAGCTGTTATTCCACGCCTATCTTTTGAGCTCCATCTCAATTGCACAACTAAAAAAAAATCCACCTTGCCTAAATCCACCACTGCAGGCCAATCACCCCCAAATAATGTGGCTACCCTTTTATTTATTCTGGATTTAAGTTATATTACATACAATAAAATTTAGAAACAAGAGTAACATATCTGCCAGATAAACAAAGGACATGGACATGGAAGCAGATAAGATAGTGGAATCATCTCTCTGACATAATCCCTCACCATAATCAATTATTCATTCACTGATTTATTTTACAAGCTTCCTTATTCTGGTATAGGCTAACAGGGAGAGCTAGAGCGTATCCTGGCAACATTGTGTATGACTGAGCAACCAACCATGGGTGGGGTGCAAGTCGTACAATTTAGTGTTTACTAACTGTGCTACCCATCTTAAGACAGGTTGAAGTCTAAGTAATCAACATAGACCTCAGCATTAATGTTTGCAGTGCACTCTGCATATGTCTCAGTTACAGTATATGCCATTTGGTATGGGATTCATAAACACAGTGTTAATGTTTGTGATGTGCCATCTTTTGGAATTGCAGCAACATGGCAAATGGATGACCTATAGACACTTATTCTTTTATTAAGTTGGATTTTTATTGTGTAATGGAATAGTGATCACCAGGACAGCTAACACAGGTTAGTGCATGCTGCCACTGTTCCTTTAAATCATTTTATAAACCTTTTGAATATAATTTTTGATATATTGAACAGCTTATAATTACAGTAATACTATAGTAGGATCTTCTAGAATAGTAAGATTAATACAGTAGAATTAATCTTTCTATAATTGCATTTTGGTTTCAAATCAGAACTGACATGCTGTTTTGTAGAGTTTTTTGAGAGATGAGGACCTATACTGGTCATGTGGTACACCCCTGCAGCTCTTAAAGTCCCTGCATTATAACATGGCCTGTCAAGTAGTCAACGATAAAAGCCATCATAAGGGAGGAGGTTGAAAAGAAAATATCTCTTTATGGCAATGAGATGGAGCCTTATGTGTCATACCTAAATTGGTCTTTGTCATTTATACTGTATCTGTTTAGAGAATCTCATAAGATCTCTGGATTCAAAATTAATATGAATACAATTTTATAATATACAGTGAATTCTTTTATATGCCAAACCAAGCTTTGGCTTGATTATAGTAGAACAGTTCTAATACCTAGTTATTATTACAAGAAAACAATATATTTGATCTGTTTTCGCTGTTCTGTTATTTCACCAAGTAATAATTTCCTTTTCTTTTCGCTAATGCAATCTTTGCTATCATTTTTTGAGACTTTTGAATTTTAGTACTCTCATTATCTCTAACCTGCTCTGCATGTGTATCATGCCAGCATTTTTGAATTCTTTACGACAGTCTACTTTGTCTTCTACTCTTTGTCTTTTATTTCCGGCCCCGGGCATGGTTAAATCTCTTGGCACAAAGTCTTGTCTCGCGGGACGTGAAAGTATCTCTCTGAAAAAGTCATGTCTTGTCCCAGACTAAAAAGTCTCATCCCAGGATTTTTTTTTTATTATAACAGAGAGACAAAAATAACTCTTTAATTCTGGCAATAGGATGGATAACATTATACTAGATATTAAAATATTGCCTTCCCGCCATCTTACTTAAACCTGAAGAATTAATACAATCAACATAAGCATCCTCCAAAAGATCCTTTATCTTTTTTAGAACATCCCAATATAAATTAACAGATCATTCTTTAAAAAATTGGACTCGTTCTTAACCTCATTTACCTAGAATTTAAAATGGCCAAACATTAACAATTTTAATCTATAGGGAAACAAAACGAAGTGTGGTATGGTGCTATCTAAATTTCAGCCCTAACATTTTGCGCAGATATTCATACAATACAACATTGGAACTTGACAGATTTTCACAAATCCACAGCTGCTTGGTTAGCTTTGGAAAGGAAATTAAATTCGTCTCTGTATGTTTTGTTCTGTGCTCCAGTGAACAGTAAAAAAACATCAATTTATCAACAATACAATGGTTCATCACTTATTAAACATTTTAAATAATGTACAGCACATTTAAGGCAGAGAAGTGCTTATTTGTTGGTCCGTACACGATAATCACATATTTCGACATTTTTGAACCAGTGTAGTATTCAGCCTATATAAGACACTAGAGACTACGACATTTAGATATTTTGATATTGACTATGTATTTGCACCCTCTGTACTTTTAAGCTCCAGTTTTAATCTTCCAGCACTTTTTCTTCTACATGTAATTTCATTAAACCCAACTACTGAACTTCCTTGTCTTCACCTACAGTATGTCTATTGCTGAAGTGATTCTGGCTAGTCTGGATCAAGATTCAAACACCATCTCAGAAGTATATTAGAGGAAGTTTACTCCTTGATGAATTTAAGGAAAAGAATCTTTCAATTATTATTTCATAAAAATAATGGAATTCAGATATTAATAAAACACACTCTAGTTCAGTGAGTGCCAATGCCCCCATAATTCAGTGAATCCAAGATTCAGTCATGGGGACCCACTGTGGCTGCACATTTTTTGCTCTAACCGGATTTACAATCAGTGATAATAATTGATCTTGTTTAATTAGCTTTTTTTTTTTTCACTTCTCTTAATCCACATCAGAAAAGTAGAGCAGTATGGTTTTTACATTTATAAAATATTAAGAAATATTTCTAGTTTTGCCATAGCATTTATTGCTTTACTCTCTTTTGTTGTTTTCCTGTTATTTTGCCCTGTTTTCTGTGTAGTTTATTCTCTTCATTGTATCCTAATAATGACAATTAACAACAAGCAGAGCAAAGATGTGAGCTGGTAACATTGAATGATGAAAGGTTGTAACTGCTTCAGCATCACACCGACTAGTTAGTAAATAATGAATTGAAAAAAAAGAACACCTGGAAAAGCAGAATTAAAATCAGGATGAAAATATTGTTTAAAAGTAAAAAAAAGGCTACTGCTTGGTACATTTTAATAAAACAATTACCAAACCTAGTTGTGTAATTTCTACATTGACCCCAAAACACTGGGAAATAACAGGTCACTTTATTAAGCTAGTATTCCAATTAAAAGCAGAAGCTAGTTGAAACAAAAACCTGCAACCAGAGTTGGACAGAGTTTGGGAAACCCTGCCAAAATTTAACTAAGAATTGTTTATCACTCGTAGTATATCTTGTCTAAAATGTACCCAGGGCAAGATCCAAACTGTGAGCAATGTTAAGCCCTGTATGGCTATGGTCATGTTTTGGGAATGTCTAAGATAGTCAAGGTTTTAAGTCCTAGGACTTTAACAGCAATATTTAAAGTAATACTGGACATAATAACACTGTGTAATGAAAAATCTTTTATGACATCCTATACTTCAATATTTGCACTGATCCTACTAACTCAGCTGCAACTATCCTAAGCCACTCTTCGTAAGTCGATGAGAAAGTGATGTTTCATATTATCTCAAATTGGAAAGAAACAAATACTTTTTACAAAGATCTGTTCATACTGTAATTATAAAGTAAGTACATCTGTCTTGTACTGCAATTTTCTATTTTATTTGCTCCTTTATTCTGTATGAAGAACCGGTTCAGATGAGCTTTCTGGTCATATAGCTTTCTGACATTCGTGGGGATGGAATTCTGAGTTCTGTTTTATGGATTGTCATCAGAACAAATTTTTGTATTTGTCTAGATAAGAGATTGACAATATTATGTTAATTCAACATAAACTTATGTTATATGGGTATGCTCAAAAGGATAAGTGCTCTTCAAAATATTCACATTGATGGAAAGGTTCTCAATACTGTAGTTTTAAGAGTGATTGAGCACCATGTCCGCAGAGAAGGTCATCTGGAAGCATGTCATGTGGAATTTTCAGCCATGGACAATGCCCATAATATTTCATCATAGGTACTATCAGTGTGGAAATGATACTCAGTCTTAAACTACTAATGTCTTTTTCCTCAATGTCAGTATTTTGAAGAGCACTTTTCCATCAAAGAATTTTTAATATATGTTTAATTTGTTGGGGCGGCATGGTGGCGCAGTGGTAGCGCTGCTGCCTCGCAGTTAGGAGACCCGGGTTCGCTTCCCGGGTCCTCCCTGCGTTAAGTTTGCATGTTCTCCCCGTGTTTGCGTGGGTTTCCTCCGGCCGCTCCGTTAGGTTAGGTGGACTGGCGATTCTAAATTGGCCCGGATGTGTTTGTGTGTGTCCTGTGGTGAGTTGGCACCCTGCCCAGGATTGGTTCCTGCCTTGTTGGCTGGGATTGGCTCCAGCAGACCCCCGTGACCCTGTATCTGGATTCAGCGGGTTAGAAAATGGATGGATGGGTTAATTTGTTTCAAAATAACATTGTGAATTAAATGAACTCTTCAGCTGCAAAACTAAATCTTTTAGCCATATAGAATACATGTAGCCAAAAGATCACTGGTATAATGTCCTCTACAATCTAAGAGAAGTAATAGACAGCAAAGGATCAATTAATAGAAAAAGGTGCAGCTGTTTAGTGTTTGTCTTATTTGACAAGTGACAAAACCATCATGAAAAGTGACATTTGTAATAAATAGCACTGGCCATTTGAAAGGCAGGTTGTCTGGTGTAGTGGTTAAGATTTTGGACTTCAAACCCTGAAGTGATGGGTTTAAATACTGCTACTGTCACTGTGTGTCCATGAGAAAGTCACTTCACCTACTTTTACTCCAATTGGAAAAACAAAAAAAAATGTAACTAGTTGTATCTAAGTTGCTTTTGATAAAGGAATCAACCAAATAATAATAAATAAAATGTGCGGTTCAGAAAAGTCCCATTGTTAAAATAAGAATAATTTTTCAAAACAAGGCCATTTTGAAATAAAACCTGCAATAGTGAAATATAGGTTAATTACATTATTGATCTAAAATAACATGACATTGTAATTCATAATAATTTGATTATTTTTATTAATCGTGAAGTTTTTTTTTGTTTTTTTTTTTTTTTTTTACAATTTATTGAATCACTTTTATATATCTCTGTGCTTTTTCATGTGATTATTTATTTTAGAATGGCTGTTTTACTTTGGCACAAATTATATTCCATATTTTGTAATTAAACATGCCACAAATGAAACAGAAACATTTAAGTCTCTGATCCCCCATGTATTTGCTTAAAATTTGAACTGAAAAAGACAAAGGTGTGATACTGCGCTGCTATGAACCAGAAAGGCACAATCAGTATTCCCTGTATAAATCATTGTTTCTATCTCCATTTCTGGCTTTTACACTGAGAATCTATTCCTTCTATCTCATGGGTTTCCTGACTGCCATCTCCTGGGCTAAGAAACTATTTATAGATGGTCTGCTGGATAGACTCAGTGTTTTTTTCTTAGTGACTGAAATCGTTACCAAGGGGGAAACGAGAGTTTTTAACATCTCGGTTTGAGGTCTTGCTAGCTATGTGTTTTCTGTGTTTGGTTTCCCCATGAGGGTGGTGCTATAATCACACTTTTTTTCTTTTAACAGATTTTGTAAGCTTAGTATAATAAACAGTATTTTTCAAAGTTAACAACATCACATATTCCCTGGAAATCATATACTGTCAAAATGTCCTGAAAATGAACGTTCATTTAGTGGTAATTACAACGCATTGATGTGGTTAATGCTTCTGTAATCAGGTGGGAACAAAATTTGTGTTGGCCACTGGTGTGTTGTCATGCATATTGAAAATAGCCTGCTAAAAGCGTAACACCTTTGTCAAATGCGTAGAGAACAAGTAAAGTGAAAATTGTATTTAAATGCATTTCAGCATTGCGTATGTTAGTTGTACACAGGGTGGTAGTGAGAAACACATTTACGTCTCTCCTCATAGTACAAAATTAAATAGGTTTAGGCCATTCATGCTGTTTAATAGTTATTTTTCTCATATTTAATATTTTTTAAAGTCAGCTTCATTGTTTTGAGCATTTGGAATGCATGTTGGCTTGGAGGTTAAACATTTGATCTTCTGCTTTTTTAATTAACAGTAGCAATACACTGTAAAACATTTAGTAACAATTTTCCTGAAGTCATGTTTGATGCAGTACTCATGTTCGGAGTTATTTTTTCTGCTCTCTTACATTAAAAAACATGCTCTCTCTGCATTTTAATGCATTCATCTTTTGTCATGATATGTTGACCTTGCTCAACATGAGCAGATAATGGAAGACTGAATTAATTATCTATCATATATTGAAGAATAATGTTTTCCTTAAACACTAACACACTCTTATCTCCAGTTATCAAATCAAAGAAACAGAACTCTCCCCTCAACTCCCAATATACAACTCTTATTTTTGGGTTATTATTATTATTATTATTATTATTATGATATTTTTACTAATCACTAATTCGGTATTATTTTTAGCTTTACAAACTGCAGCCCTTATAGTTTTAAAGAGTCATTTAATTCTTAGTGACAAAGACAACACCCTAAGGAAAGTACTTACAAATTTAAGAATACTAGCAAGTAAAAACATCTTTACACCGGAGAATGTGTTGACTGGCCTCTAGCAGCAGAAAATGTAGTATTAGCTCAGCTGTGCATGTTTCCTGTGCTGACAACAAATGCTACAGTTTTTCTTATGTGTTGGGAAAATTCCACAGGGAAGTGTGAAATGTGACAATGTAGAATATGCAAATTAAAATTAATTAAGTATCATTCTAGCCTTTTGTTGTGCCACAGATTTCACAAGTTTAACCTGATTTTTTAAGCTTTGAAAATGTATATAATTTATGCATACATTTTTTCCTGACTTCAAATTAGTACTCTATTATTAATTTGTGCTTAATGTCAAAAGCTACAAAGCGTTTTTGAAGATTTATTAAAACTCTAGTTATGTTGCAAAAATACAATTGCAGACCTGCTGTTTGACATAACTTGATTTCTGTAAAACAGACAGTCCAAACTGATGTTGTAGTTTTGTTGTGTTAAACCCAGTCAACTGTAAATTTAGAAGGCTTCATAAAATGTATTTGTGACAAAAACAGTGGAAGTTAAAATCCTTTCATCTAACCATTCATTTACTGAATTGTCTCAATCTAAGAAATGTTGAATTTAGTATGTGATGCCAATTATATATTGAACAAACCCACAGGTCCTGCATCCTAGTTACAATTCCCCATCCATTTCTTGTTTAGGTGGAATTGTCACTTTCTCTTAACAGCAGTCAATGTGGGACGTAATAAAGTAAGGGCAAGTTTCTTACCTTCAGAAAAGGAAAGGAATGAGCAAATACAGGATATGTTATAGAGGTGGAGGTAATGAGAAGTGAAGCAAAATGACACCTTTTATGGGCTAACCAAACAGATTACAATATGCAAGCTTTTGAGGCAGCTCATGCCCATCTTCAGGCAAATTTTATTAATGTGGTTTATGTGGGTAGAATAAGAAAGGGAGAAATCAAAAATGACACCTAGATTCTTTGTCGAAGAAGAAGGTCTGATGACATCATCACCAAGAATGACAGAAAAGGAGCTTGTTTTCTTAAACTGAGCTTTAGTCCCAGTTAGCATGAGTTTGATTTTGTTGCCGTTTAATTTTTAAGAGTTATGTTCTGTCCATTCTTTAATTTCAGTTAGGTAAGTTGTAAGCTAAGAAAACTCAAATGATCTTTCACTTTTAACATTGAAATCAAGCTGAGTATCATTTGACTAAAAATGATAACCCAGTCCAAAATACGAATAATATGCCCAAGGGGAACTTTGCGGAACTCCTTGTGTGAGCAACACTGAGCTGAACCTGCTGTTGTCAAGACTAACAGACTCTTGCCGAACAGTCAGATAGGACTTAAGCTACAGGAGGGCAGTGCTAGTGATAGCCAGAATGTTCTTCATTCCGAACAGCAGAATATCATGCTTGATAGCATCAAATGCTGCACTGAGGTCTAACAGATTTAACATGCAGGTTTTCTCAGTATCTGCTGCTATAAGCAAATCACTACTTAATGACAGAAATGGCTTTATCCGCTTAGTTGCAAGTTAAGTAACTGGTCAGTTTGGAGGCAACAACATGTTCATGACATTTAGAAAAAGAAAAATAAGTAAAAATTGTTCACAGTGTCAGCATCAGCACAACACAATTACAGGAGTAATTTTTACAGTAGGTGGCACAGAGCCGGTGTCAAGGAATTGTTGCATAATCAGCATAATGTCAGCATAATGCCATAAAGGCAGTATTTGAAAAGTGTGGTAGGGATGGGGTCCACTACACAAGGAGAGGGCCACATCTTACAGACCAGGGGCCTCAAGTATAAACGGCATGTACTCTCATTTCCACTCTCACATCATGATGTGTAAAAACTAAACTTGGCATAAAGCCACACACATTCTCACACCAGCTCAATCAATGTGATGGATGAAAGTTTTCTGCTTGGTTTTGACACTGTCTTTTAACTGAACATAAAGTGATATTTATATTTATTTGCATATTAAAATATGCATAATTATGGGACCACGGTGGGCTGGCGCCCTGACCGGGGTTTGTTTCCTGCCTTGCACCCTGTATTGGCTGGGATTGGCTCCAGCAGACCCCTGTGACCCTGTAGTTAGGATATAGTGGGTTGGATAATGGATGGATGGATAATTATGGGAGTCGGGGGGGGATAGCAGGCACGTGCACATGTGTTACTTTTTACGCTGACCGGGATTTATGCAGCTGAATTGCATGGAAGTGGGCTTACGCACGGTTTTGTGCATCTGAATTTTTTTGTGCATACGCACATTTCCACATTTTCCCGTACACTAGGTCATTAAGAAATGTAGATGAAACTGCTGAAAATGTGGAAAAGAAGCTGGATGGAGACAGAAGACAGGGAAAGATACAAAAGAGGAATTATTTTGGTTTGTAATTTGAGTATGTAGAAAGTGAAGGAATTTTTCACAGTCTTCAGTGCAAGAAGTGAATGGAAGAAGGGGCCAGATGCAGATTGAAATAAACACAAATAACAAAACCCTTGGGTTGTCATGGCCACCATCTACTATTCTGCCATTGTGTGCATTCTTAGGTACATTTAGTGCATCTCTGTTTAAACAACCAGATAAGTTACTAAATGTGATTAAAACCTGTGGAGATGTTGTATAGAGATCTTTTTCTAACAAAGTATGATTATACCCTCATTCATTCTTCTCATGCTAGGCACTGTTTCTTTACAAGCTTGGTTTTAACCAACTCACCTAGAAAGCCTTGATAACAGACAAGGAACTCATTCATTTTCTTGCTTTTATTTATGACACAGTGATTCTTCTTACTTCTTTAATTGTTTTAACCATAGGCACCTTGTGAGAAAAAAGTTAATGAGACCTGTAATTACACACACATTTTAATTTGTTAATTTTTTTTTCTTCAGGTACTACTAATGGAAAGTACTGCTGTTCAGAAATCTTTGTCAACCATCGCTGTTTCTCAGGCCCATATTTAAATAAAGGACGAATAGCAGAATTGCCACAATCAGTTGGACCGGGCAAGTGTACTCTAGTACTAAAAGAGGTGAGGTTTACTAATCATATTTTTTATTACCGCTAATATAGTAAGTCTTGATTTACAGTGTTTTGTTTTTATTATGCTTACCTGGTAAACACTGATTATTGTGCTGTTTTCTATTAGTAGTTTTGTAAGTAAATATACTTTATATCCTTCCTAGTATAATTTGCTTGATAGTCTGACAAATAATTTGAAATAAAGATATATACACAAAGCTGTTAATATATTTAAAAGAGTCTGATAAATGTGGAAAACAGAAGTGACCCAAACAATTAATTGCATTTGAGCATATCTATAGTAACTTTAGACTTTTAATCCTTTAACCGCCATGTACAATTTCTTGTATTAGGAATATGTCATTTTTTGCAAACCCCAATTTACTCTCCAGAGAGTTTTGGGGTCAGTGCGCAGGACCAGCTATTTGTACAGCACCCCTGGAGAAATTGCAGGTCAAGGGCCCAATGGAGTAGCATTCCTTCAGTCACTACTGGGATTTAAAACAGCAGCCAGAGCCACCACTAGGTTATCCATGGCAGTACTTAACACAACAAAAGAAAGCACTGAAGCTACCTTGAAAACTGATTCATATATTTTGCAGTTCTGACTTTCACACAGTGTTGGCCTGGCTCATGGATTGCACCAGATGCAGTCCTGACTCCTATGACCTTGAATTGGGATAACAAAGTGGAGGAAATGGAGACATGGGTGCATTTTGTAGGTTTATATCAATGCTCTTCTTTTCATGATGTTCATAACTTTGAGGAAAGAAAATATCCTGCCAGGGGATGAAAAATAATATCCCAATACTAAAGCAAGTTAGAAAGGACCTGTGGACAAAATGCAGAACGTAAAACAGACAAAGGTCAAAACCAAGATTTAATTACCTAATTTAAAAATGCTAACCAAAGCTCAAAGTGAAAACGTCTAGCCAAAAATTCCTTTTTAACTTTAAATACATAACGAAGAGAAAACGTTTTTGTTGTATTATCCACTTTATAGCTATGTTTTCTCTACAGCAGAATATCTTACTAGGATCTGAAAATGGCAGTGCTCATGGGAAACAAAATGCAATTGTGTAATAAGAAAATGACAATGTTGAAATTGAAACTGCAAGTAAAAATGACTAAATATGTCAATCCAGCATAGAATATCAGGAAAGTGACATGTAAATATTAACAAAGAAAAAATAAAATTCCCATGAAATCATAACAGAAGTACAGGTAAAATACACCTTGCCTTTGTGATAAACCCTGAAAATTTAGCGTATACTCTAGTAAAGAGGAAGAGGTCATTCCGGCCACTTAGCTCAAAATGTTTACTCATACTAAATGCAAATATCTTATTTAGCTTTTGGATGAAAGACAGCAAAGTATTTACCTCTTTAGTATCCTGAACCACCCATCAAATTTGTCCTGTTTTCCTGAGTTTAATGCATTTTGCTTTGTTCTAAAGTACTCTCCTAACATTATTCATTTATAACTCTGCCAGGCATTTAAAAAGAAAATATTTTCAGTGGGTGATCAACTGCATTTGTGAAATACTAGATAACATCATTTTGCTAACCCAGTTATTTACAGCCAAAACAGTCTACATGACTCAACTGGGAACAACAAAAAGACAAAAGGGAGAAGACCAGAAAAGCATAAAACGTTTAGGCCACTGACGTTAAGTTGATATCAAAGTGAGACTGGTTCCACTGGAGTATATTTGAAACTGCTATATATTTTGTTTCTCACAAACATGGTTGACCCCTAAGACTCCCCAGTATGTGATGCAACTAAGTGGCTTTCTTAACAACCACATGCAGTGAGCTGAATTATTAGAACATACCATTTGAATTATGTTGAACAACATGTCGTGTATGGCTGCTTTAAAAATTGCGCACCTGATCTAGAATATTTGATAAATATCATTTGCCGCACATGTTACCTTCCAAGAGAGTTCCCCAGTGTTTTTCCAATTGCTATGTACAGTAGATCTTACTTTAAGTGAATTACACAACAGTATTCCAAAATATTATAATTTGCATCTCATGTATTTATTTATTATTGGGTACAATTAGCACAAAATATTACTGGTATGCAGCACTGTTCTCTTCAGGAAGTATATAACACACAATGTCATAGAAAAGAATACAGTGATGTTAAAGACCTGGCAATCCTGCAGAGTCACTTTTCTTCTTCCTCTACTAATCATCGGTATCACTTACTGTACTGTGTACACAACAATACATTTTGAACTGGAAAAACACTGTGTAGGTGATCAGTTTACTGTACAGTTGAAAAGTCAGTTCTGTAGAATTTTCCTGACCATCATTCATTTTCTGCCCAGATTTCGTTTTTCCTCTCACAGTTCAAAGATATGCTACAATTTCATCCCATAGTCCAGTGTCAGTTTGGTGTTAACACATGTTTAAGCTCATTTAAATCTGAACCTAATAACTATGTGGAATTTGTACCCTCTTCCTATGTTTGTATTGGGTTTTCCCTCCATATGTTAACCATATTGATTGACAAAAGATATTCTTGTGTAGGTTTGCATGACTGTGCTTTGCTTTAGGCTCCCTTAGTTCAGGGTTGTGCCTGGACTTTCTTCCAACTGTTCCTGGGATCCCTCTGTCTCGTCATGGTCCTGAATTGTATAATAAGATGTGTATAGCCTCCAGTGGGCTGTCTTTCTATACTGTTGGCATTGTTTTGTGCTCTTTGTTACTGAGATGTGTTTAAAGAGTTTGTAGTGTCCAAAACCTATCCAAGTGGGTTTATAAGTGTAAGGACAGATAAAAAAATGCTTGAGGTTGAACATACTTTCATTATCTCTCAGTGAAAAACCTTACTAAAATAATTCACATTCATAAGTGCTGTTGTGGCTTTAAATAAAGGAAGAATGATAGACTTAATTTGATTTATGTAGTTTATGAAGTAAATGTAATGACACAAACTACACAGTGCATACAGTTTTATTTCCATTACAGTGGTAGAACAAATATAGAACATTTATGACAGCATTTGATGTGAGAGCTTTTTTGTACTATACAATACTGTGCATTTTTTCATTAGTCTTAATGATGTAGTTCATCCATTCCCAGCATTGTCAACACAGCACTCTAAGCTGTTTTATGGACTGTATTATGCATCAACATTTTCTCATACTTATCTCTGAAAACCACAGGTGTGCAATAAAAATTGCAAATTGTTTTTCAGAATTTGTTGCTTTGAAAATCTACTGCTGTTTAAGAGTCACTGCTAGTTTAGAAATCTTAAATTAAAATGTTATAGAGTAATTATGTAATTTGATTTCATTTATTATTGTTCCTTTTATTTAATTTCACTCCTCACAATTTATAACTGTGAGAACATGGCATTTGTTCTCCACATAATCAATATATGTCTACATATATTGGCATGCAGATGCAGGCAGAAGCAGCACTACTTCACAGGTTTATAACCTTACTTGAATTCCTATAGTAAGGAAAAAAAAAACTAAGAAAAAAATGATACACAGGTTTGATGTCTCTCTTGTTTATTTAAAACTGAAAAGCAATCAAATATAAAATGTTCTGTTAGAATGCTGTGATAAACAATCAGCCTTACTATAGGTCAGTTCTGCTTAATATAAATCTGAGTAGCTCTGGTCTCCTTACCATCCCAATGAAATTATCAGCACAGAGGTTGTAGGAGTACTTCCTGCTGTGTTATCAAGAGTAATTCCTGAAAGCTTATAGAACACAATGTTGATGTTTACAAAATACTTATTACACCATACCAAGACTATAAGACTCTAAGGCTCCACTGAAACAATTGCAAGTACAGGTAGACCCCAAGTTACGGACATCCGAACTACGACTTACGAACAGGGCCATAGCTGCGACGCATACGCCTCAGTAACTGCCGCTCCATCATCTTCGGCCTGGGGACGCTGCAAGCGATGGCTGGAGGGGGGCGATTTCGCTGCTCACGCAGTGTATTGTCCATCGGGCGGCTCCCGGCGGCAAGCGGTTTCACTGCCCACCCACCACACTGCCCCTTTCGTTCTCAGTGGGCGGCTGGTAATGCTGCAAGCGGCAACCCGGTTGTAGCTGAATGGAGGCCATTGAGGGTGAACGGAGCAGCGGGGGGTAGCATTGTAGTGTGCCTCGGATGGCTGCCTGTTGAATAGGGGCAGTGGTGGATGATTCACTACACGCCTTTGGCCGCACCGTGTTTGTTCTCGGTGGGTAGACGCTGCGGGCAGCATACTGTAGTGGAGGTGACTGTGAGGTGGGTTGGTGATGAACCTCCCCTCACCGCCCCCATTCATTCTCAAAAGCAAGCCTGCTTGTACTGTTACGCACATAGCAGGAAGTTGTCTCGTCAGTACATCAGACGTGCTGACGATGGGTGACTTCCTGCTGTGACAGAGTGTACAGTGCTGTGCAGAAGAGCTCATCTTAACCTTTTATCTTCACCCTTCACCCTGTCTCTGAAACACAAATCTGATGCAAGTGATGGTGATATAGTAAAGAAGAGAAAAACCATCACCATTGAAAATAAAGTAGAAATAATAAAAAGGTCAGAGAGAGGTGAAACTCCATCATTCATTGGCAGAGCACTTGGTTACAGTCGGTCAACAATAGCATTTATTAAAATAATGTACCTGTTCTGACTTAAATACAAATTCAACTTAAGTACAAACCTAGAAGTCCCTATCTCGTATGTAACCTGGGGACTTCCTGTATATTAACAAAAGGAGAAGCATTTTCTTCCTACCAAAATGTCAAATCTCTAAGAGCAAGGTGTCACAAAAAATTGCAGAAAGGCCCGTAGTGATCTACAGGCCACTGTTATTGTGATCTGGTGTCTTAAGCATAACAAAATGAGTGTGAGGCCTCCTGAAAGAACTATAAAGGCAGGGCCACCTGCCCTTGGAGGTTAATCTAAACTCCAGCCAGTCCCACAATAGCAAGCTGTAGGCTTCCGGCCTTGTAGGCCCCACATATAGGGACCTGACAAAATAACAAGAAATGTCCAAAACAAAGCAAAAACCCTTACAAGAAGGAGGAGGCCTATAAGCCTTTGGCCTGTAATAAATAGGATTTATTAACAAAACACAAAAAAAAGAAAGATGCAAGGAAATGCTCAAAAGAGCAAAAATAAGCAAAATGAATTGTCATAAAGGCAATTTTATAGGAAACATGTAAATATGCTGTCCAGGAAACAGAATCCTAAAGAGAGAAGTCAGCAAAACCAAGAGAATCCAAAGAAAAATAGAAATATTTACAAAGAACATTGAACAAATGCAATGATCCATTGACTGTGTCTTTCACTTTGGACTCCAGTTAAAGGCAGTGGTGATGTCAGGGTGGCCCCACCTCTTGGAGCTCTAGCCACAAAATTCATGGAATGGAGGTACATTTAAAAAGATAGTACATAATTACAAAAATAGTAGAACATACATAAATATATGAAAAATAATAATTAAAAAATTCCAACAGCACATAAAATACACATACATTCAGACTATTATATAACATCGATTAGTTCGGATTCAGCGGGTTGGAAAATGGATGGATGGATAGTGTATTCCAGACTCCACTATCTGAAATAAAATTCATTGCAGTGTAGTAATGTGGAAAACTACTATCCACATTGAGAGCAAGAGTTTCTATTTCAAGTTTCTCAAAAAGTCCAATATTATCACAGTAGCTAAATCCACTTGAAATACTTGGTCCTTTTTGAGTCTAATTTAATTTTTTATTTTCAAATGGGTCATTGGCAGGAATACTAAATATGATTTTAAAGAACTAAGATATAAATGTACTTTTTACTGTTAAATTCATGACTATACTAGCGTTATTCGCAATCAATTTGCTGCATCCAGGTTCACCCTTGTTCGTCGAATTATTTATTGATAAATTGGCAGGTTTAGGAGAACTTTATTCTCCAGCAAACCATAATGCTTTGCGATGCCAGTTTAACATCTCCCAGAGCTGTAACAGCCAACATTAGATGGGACCGCCCTCCTAGTATACAATGCTGATCATTTGCATTACAGACTCTGTGGGACTTAGTTAGTGGTAAAACAGATAAAGCGAATAATGCCAGATCTAAAAATTTTATTTTATGAAACATATACAGCATAAATAATTAGTTATCCCTGCTTGTAACAAAATGTGCAGGTCAATCTTCGAGATCCACATCAGTATAAGAGAAGGAGGCGCATGCCCTATGCATGCATAATTAGCCACGTGGAGATAAAAAACAAAACTTCAAAGAGCCTGAATAAATACAGGAGACTCTGAAATAATAATAGTGAAAGATTTATTACTATTGACAAGATGTTTCTGTCTTTTTGATAGAAGAAAAAGTACAACAAATCAGCACAGCCAGTTTGGAGAGCCTTCATCGCAACTGCAAAAAATGGAATGAGCCATCAGCTTCAATCCTAACACGCTGCTTTAAATTTTCTGCCTTTATAAGACCTATTTATTTTTTGTGAGTTCTGACTATGATTTTGACATTTCCTCTTTGTTTTGACGAAATATATGATTGCGGGTTTTTGACTGCATCATTTCTTGTTTGGTCTCATGGTGGTGGAGTGGCTGCTGCACAGTTTGGATCACCTTTTTGGCCACAATAATCAGTCCAGTATACTGTAGCTGGCAGACGTTTCCCTAGCCCTCAGAGATACTTTAAAAATGATTGCACCATTATAATCCAGTCAAATTTAGTTCAGTTAGTCCTTCCCCTTTGACTTAAATGTTTTTGTCAAGTTCTGCAATATTCACAAACACTTCCGTGATTTCTCCGAACTCGAGGCGAGTCTAACACTGTGGAGTTTGCACATTACTACGACTGAGGCCTTTCATGTTCCAGTTTTCAAAATTTATGAAGTAATGAATATTATATGGGCTTGGTATTTTAAAGTTCATTTTTTATAACAGAAATTAAATCTTTTTAGTTTTTTTTCCTGCTCATCCATCCATTTCATTCCCAACCCGCTGAATCCGAACACAGGGTCACGGGGGTCTGCTGGAGCCAATCCCAGCCAACACAGGGCACAAGGCAGGAACCTGAAAATTGACATTTTGCCATACCTGTGAGGATGTTTTTGAAAGATTCCGCTACCAGACCCTGTAAGCAACAGTGTTAGAGCAGTCAGTGTCTTAGAACAGTTGTATAAGCATAGAATAAGGTTGACTGTCTCTCTATTTCTGTTGCTTAAATTTAGAATCTCAAATGGGTAATGGAGTTCAGGGATCAACAACACACATTTATCTTCACTCTGTGCTAAATATGATGTACTTCGGTTAAAAATTGTGTTTGACACATTTGTTTTGACGTAAAATTATTTAAAATTTATCTGTGAAAAGATGGCAATTGTGAATGCCAATTTCAGATAATCTTTAATTTTCAAAAAAGAATAAGCAGTATTGTAGTCTGTCTATATATATGTATGTATATAAACTGCAAAACTTCTGAAGTCCATATTTAGCCATAATGTTGTCTGTTGTCCATGAGAAGGCTACAATGTCTATAAACAAAGGCAACAAGAAACACAAAGAATGAAGGGCGTAAGGTCCAGCATATCCACTGATCAGACATTTCTAAATACATAATGTATTAGAAACAGACTTACCCTTGTTCCCATTTTACTAAATGGACAATTCCTGTTCTAGTGTAAAAAGGATTCTGATTATGAAAAGAACCAACTTGTCACTTTGTTTTGTTTTGTGTGTGAAGTAAAAAATGTCATTGCTATGTTTCCCATAAACTTTCTACCTTTTTATGCCACTCTCGTTGTAGATTATGAGATTGATTGACATGAGAATAAAAATGGTATTCTTTCATAGCACAAGTTTATCAACTTTTCCAAAATATTATGCAATGTTAAAATCCCTATTGGTACTTTTTATGCATGTTAATATTCATGGTCAGTTAGATTAAGTGGTTCTGAAATGCAAAGATTCATAAATAATCAGTCATATTTGGTGAATACTTAACATATGTAAAAGATATAAAATGTTTCAATAAGTATTATTCAGTTCCATGTAAGAAATGGGATGGTTTCAGTGTTATAAAGAGTAAAATATGTAGTTCAAGTTTAACGTAGTACATCAAAGTGGCCAGTCATCCAACTTACAGCTTCTGGGTTCAATTGTTATCTCTGGTGTGTACTTACACATTCTGTCCTTGTCCGTTTGATTCTTCTATGTTTCTTCTGGTTTTCTCAAAAATGTTAAATGTTATGTTGCATCAAATTAAAATTTGCTTGGTATAAAAACTAGAAAATAAATTATAAGGGTATTGTTTAAATAATAAAGGCAGAGAATTTAATTCTGAACCATATAGAGTTTAAACTTTAATTAAATGTGGCGTGAAGTTTTCATTGCATATGCTTATAATTCCATGTTGTCCTCTCCTTGTTTGCTGATATCTGTGGCAGAGCTCTACTAGGTAGTTGAGTCATAAAATATGCATAGTATTGAGAACAAACAGCAGTGTGCCACTGTGAGAGGAATATGTTTAATATGTGGTTGCTGTGGTGATTTGCTACATAAACTCAAGGAAAATACCTTTATTCAAAATCTGTAAACAATTTAAAAATTCTGTTAATGTGTGTATTTATGTATAGCAGCTGCCAAGGGCATACTGTGTTTTTCTTTCTTGTGAAGTTTTTTTGTACCATGAAAGAATAAGACATACACAAATACTTGCATAGAATATATAAAATTATATAGAACCAATAATATTTTAAAGCATCTTAAATTTTGAAAATGGTCATTTTTAAAGAGGTCTACCAGAAATTATACTGCCAAGAAAGATAACTGTCTTAAATGTCATTTTTGTGATGATTCTATTTTTCCGATCATGTATTACAAAATGTGTTAAACTCCCATACAAAAGACATTCCTCCTCTTTATCAAGATTAGCTTAAAATCATTGTTTATATATTAGCTTAAAATATTTTAGTTACAGTTTCAGACTAAAAGCAAATGCCTTCATTTATGCAAAATTGACGTTTATTGTAACCATGAAGTGATTTTTAACACTTTACATATTTGGTGGTTCTTGAAGTTAAGACTGATGTTGTCAGGATTATGCTGACCAGAGATGGAATCACATAGCACATCTGCTAGATGCCAGCTGTCTTGTAGGTGAAACTAGCTCAAAGGACTGAAGCCTGGCACACTGCCCTGTAAAATAAAACTAATCTCGTGCACCAAAGTAATTGTGCAGCATGGCAAGAAGGTAAAAACAAGTCCAAAATCCAAGAAGCAGGTTAAAGCTATTATAAGGAATGGTGGGAGTACAGTATCCAAATTCAAAAATAAAAAAATAAAAAAAAAACTAAATTGAAAAACACTTGGTATGTGGGTGTGTGTACCCTGCAGTGGGCAGGCGCCCTGCCCGAGGTTTGTTTCCTGTCTTGCGTCTTGTTGGTTGGGATTGGTTCCAGCAGACCCCTGTGACCCTGTAGTTAGGATATAGCGGGTTGGATAATGGATGGATGGATAAAAAATAGTCAAAACTATAGCATTTGTAAACATGTTCTGTTATATATTGCACAAAGATACAAAAAAACAAAGCAGTAACATTTTTAAACAAATTACTAACTTCAAGTTCTGTCCAATATTGCACAAAGAAAAAAATAAAACAATTATAAAATACTACTGAGGAAACTTCAAGTTGTGTGGCAAAAACACAAGTCTATCCACAGCATCTGGCTTTAGAGCAGCATAATTACATGCTGCAATATTTCCTCTGGTGCTGAAAGCCCTCTTTTCTGCTTCTGCTTGAGGCTCAGGTACTTTTTTGCAAGTTTTCCTAATTTGGGGAAAATGTACTTCTTGTGTTTTCCACCACTTAGAGGGAGTTACATTACTGTGGACCTCAGGTATCATCAAGTAGCTCTTGATCTCTTTTTCACTGGTTGTGTGCTGAGACCTATCTTCTCTGAATTCCTGTTTTTTTGTTTTTTTAATACCCGCTAAAAGACTTTTTTTTCAACTGTTTCAAATAATGAAAGAAAAAAATGTGCTTTGGAATCATGGACCCCCCAACCAAGACGACTTGCAAAATAAAACACATCCAACAGGCCAACGTTTATTACGGAAATATAAATAATCTGTTCTAATGAATTATGTCATTTGTTCAAACCGATCAATAAGTTATAACAGTTATCGAGCTGTTTTTAACGGCAAACGATTTCCAACATAGTTTGCAGATTACTGTCTTTTATGCAACATCAGTCTTTTCAAAGTCAAGCCACCTACCTGCGAGTGAGGATGATCCACATTTTGCAATTAAATCCAGTGATGTAGATTGTGAGGCTGTTACTCTCCTAGCTCTGTTTGAGTAGCACTTACTCAGTTTTAGTCAGCTACCCTAGCTTAACTTGTGGTGCGCTGACCATACACACATTTACACAGAAGTCTATCCTGTTAGGTTACATGAGAAAGTAAATGTGTTAAATGTCAAGGCGTGTTTTTAATTGTTTTTTGCAAAGTGAGTGACATACACAATAATTTCAGCTTGCACATCATTAAAACAATTAAGGTATTATCGTAGACAATACATATTGTAAACTCCTACCCATCATATAACATATAAAAGTTGTGTGGAATAATTTATCTCGATTTTAAAATGACCATGCATCAATCAAGAAACTCTACAGTAAAGTCTAAAGCAGAAATTGACTTGGCACTACCTAACTTTCAGTTGTATTACTGCACTACAAATATCCATACAATAAATTATTGAGATTCATGAAACTACATGATTCTGTAAATTTTCTGCTTCGTTTCCAATGATAACAAATCATGTTCTTCATCTTTATAGCTTGCTCTGTCCTCTGGTGGTTCACAATTTATTAAAGATGTGGAACCAATGTAATGAAGAGAAGCAGAATGACATGTTATTGGCTAGCTTAGTAGATGACAATATGCAGGCTTTCAAGGCAGCTCAGACACCTTCTTCAGACCAACAAGTGTTATCACTCTACTACTGGAACCAATATACAAAACATTTTAACACTAGAATCCCTGAAGCCTATGAAAATATTTGTAATTCTGGGCCACCTTAAATTCCCTCGCACCTCGTCATTAGCGTCTTTGTTTTTCAAATATGTCAATCAGTACGGGCAGCAGGCAGCTTGCTCATTCATCCCCTACCAAGGTAGCTTCAGACACAAAAATTCTCAGAGCTGAAGTCTGTTTATCTGGGAGTTAGGTGTCTGGAGTTGTATACGGTAAATAATATATCATTATTTGGAATACATACATTTCATGTGTGTCCCGTGTCTACAACAATCTGTGTAAGTGTAGGATGACAGGAGGCAAGAAATGTTGAACACATAACCAAAACAGAAACTTTTTTTCATGTTGTAGTAATAATTGACAAAATGTTGATGTGAAGTGTATAATTGAAGTGTGTAATGTGCGAAGACTGCAGTCCAAATATCAAATAAACACTTTCACAAAAGGTATAACAAAGTGCACTTCTATTAAAGAATATAACCGAAGAAAAATAAATTGTTCAATTTACATGTTACTGTCAATGTGTAAAAACTGAAGCCGAACTATTAATCGATACAAAATAAACATGTCAGCTTGGCGCGTGCAGAGGTAAGGAATGCTGTTTCATAATCAAGAGGTTGCTGGTTTGATCCTGAGTCCTCCTCGCATTTATGTTTTTGAGTAGTGAGCTGCTATTACTGCTACTACATTTTGATTTGAGTCTGTAACAGCTGGTGTAAATTTATGGTACTTCTAAAGGTTAGCACTGAAGGGATAAAAGCAGACACACAAACGCAGCTCAATCATTTGTTCTTGCTGTCTTATTGAACAAGCAGACACCACAGTGTCTATGGTGGATGTTACTTTTCCTCACACACAGACATTCACATCAACATGTCATTTCAACAATTTTATTTTTTTCAAGAATAAAACAATAAAAAAAATCTAATTAAGTTTTATTTACGAATCAAACTATAAAACAAAAAAATCATTCAAATTCAGTTTTATTCAAGAATCTAAGAATAAAACTGAATAAAAAAAATCGTTCAAATGATATGTTGATATGAATTTCTGTGTGCAAGGAAAATTAAAATTTAAATGTACAATAAATTTACACAGGATGTTACAGACTCACATCAGATGCATGTTTTTATCTATACTAATAAAAGGCAAAGCCCTCACTCACTCACTCACTCACTCACTGACTCATCACTAATTCTCCAACTTCCCGTGTGGGTGGAAGGCTGAAATTTGGCAGGTTCATTCCTTACAGCTTCCTTACAAAAGTTGGGCAGGTTTTATATCGAAATTCTACGCGTAATGGTCATAACTGGAAGCAGTTTTTCTCCATTTACTGTAATGGAGATGAGCTTTAACGCCGTGGGGCGGAGTTTCGTGTGACATCATCACGCCTCCCGTAATCACGCAGTACATAGAAAACCAGGAAGACCTCAAAAAAGCGCTGAAGAAAACATGCATTATATAATTGAGAAGGCAGCGAAACAATAAGAAGCGAGCGAGTGACATATACAACCATATTCATGAGTTCTGCTACTTCGGAAACAAAGCACGATGTAAACCTACACTTTAAATTAAGTTCATAGACAGGCTGCCGCTGGCGTTTGTAATTTAGTGCCTGCCCATATAAGGCCGTCCGTCAGCGGCAATCCAATAGCAAACTCCCACTAAATATTCACGGGTGAACGACTGTGCTTATGGAGAGGAAGATGAGATGGTCAGGGTGGTGTTTGACACAAACTCAGCGAAACTGCGAGAGAAAGTTTTAAGTGCCAGGACTAAGGTAACATTAAATACAGCCATGGACATAGCACGAGATGGCACCAGCACAGCTGGGAACCTTCGATGCATGTACACCGAGTGGCTCACGTGAACTGGCGCAGTGCACAGATAAAAGCAACAGTTCCAAAGCTGAACAAAACCGAATTACACAATTGAAAAGGCAGCAAAAATATGAAGCGTCTGTACATACAAGCATATTCATAAATCCAACTACTGCGGAAACAAAGCACACGTTGGAAAAAGTCAATGTCCGCTAAAGGAAGACAGTGTAAAAAACCCGTGCATGCAGTGTGTCAGGTCTCAGATAAAGAAGAAGACGAGCTGTTTATTGATGCAGTAAGAAACGAATCGATGAATGAAACCTGTCATCTTTACAGCGATTGACAAACACGGAATGTAACTTGAACACAACACATCCTACAAATACGAACCTGATTGAAAGAAATAATGATAATCAAATCCTTGATGACAGCAACACTCAGTAACACTCACAAAACAAATACTGTATATTGACAGTCATGTTACGTTATTTTTAAAATGTTCCCTTTTCTTTTCTAGCTTTTTAACACACTACTTCTCGCTGCGATACGGGTATATATATATGTATATATATATATCCGATCTACATACTCGAATAATGGATACTTTATTCGCCATCAATGATTGTTTTGGTAAAGCCATACTCAGTGTATTCATTAGATGAACGGTAAAAAAGTAAGAGCGAGGGGAATATGACTTATTGAGGCATGCAGGCTGTAGTGTGCGTCAACTCTATCTGAATTGCGCAATCACATTTGAAAAAATATATCTTTTCAAGTTCTATTTAGTCCATATGTGTCAAACTCAAGGGCGCGGGCCACATCCGGCGTGTAATTATATCCGCCCGAGATCATTTTATATACTGTATTATTGTTATTAATGGCCGGGTATATGAAGCGCTGGTAACACAATAAACTACAGATCCCATAATGCAGCGCTTCAGCTGCCTTGCCAACACTTACGCGTTAATCAAGTCTAGCTTATGATGCTGCAAGTTATTGCGAAGCTAGCTCACACGATGCTGAAGAGAAAAGTTGATTCTGAAAATAGAGCCTTTAAAACCGATGGGAGGCTGAGTATATGTTTACTGAACCCGTGTGTCTCATTTGTGGAGCTAATGTGGCTGTAATTACAGAATTTAATCTAAGACGGCACTATGAGACAAAACATCAGGGTAACCTGAATGCAATGCAGAAGATACAGAAAGCAGAAGAATTAAATAAGAATCTGACACTTCAGCGGACGTTTTACCCGTGCACAATCACAAAGTGATTTCAAGTGAAGCTGCTTTTATGGGAGACACAAATGCACCAGTGCAATTTGCCCCACTTTCCCTGTTGCCAAGTAATGTTAAACCAAGTCGTCACTACGGTGTTCCCAAATACACACTTTGCTGATAAACTGAGCGCACTGAGTTTGCACGGCGCTTTGGTGACTTTGAAGAACAAAAAAAGTCCGTCTACATGCGGCTCGAACCTTGTGCATGTTTGGTAGCACATATCTGTGTGAGAAGCTCTTCTCAGTGATAAAGACTAACAAAACAGCACACAGGAGTCGCCTCACTGATGAGCACCTGCAATCCATCCTGAGAATCTCCACAACACAGAACCTCACACCAAACAGAAACGAACTTGTTGCCAAAAAGATGCCAGGCGTCCAGCTCTAAAATGACATATGAGCAAAGACAACTGAATGATTTGATTTGTTATTGCTGAAAGGAACACATTTTATTTATATTTCTAGGTTTTGTTATGCAGCATGTTCATATTTGAATTTGTATAATTTTGACAGGATATATTTTTATGGAGAGCAAAATCTTTTGGGATATTTAAAATCTAAGTTTATTTTTTATATAAAATTACATAAGAGTAAAGAAATTTGAATGTTTGTTCTTTTAACGTTTACTTTATTTCTAACTTGTATAATTTAGACAGGATATATTTTTATGGAGAGCAAAATATTATAAGTTGTTTAAGGTTTGAGTTGATTTATTCACAAATAATATTCCTGTCTGTTTTTACCATTCCTACCAAAGATATTTCTGTCGACTAAATAAAAATTCCTTCTATTTAAAATTTAAATAGAACTTGAACAAATACTATAGTTCATAATATCCACGCAGACTTTGCGTAAGAGGGAGTTATCCGTTTTAACAAGCAGCGTATTGCACTGATACTGAAATAGCTGTGTGTGTATATATGTAGATATGTACGTATATGTATATATGTTTATATATGTGTGTGTGTGTATGTATATATATATATATGTATTTGTGTGTATATATGTAGATATATATATGTATGTATATATGTGTGTGTGTAAATATATATATATATATATATATATATGACAGCAACACTCATCACTCACAACAGTGACAAAACAATTACATTGACAATCATGTTACGTTATTTTCAAAATGTTTCCTTTTCTTTTTCATTGCTTCTTTAACACACTACTTCTCCGCTGCGAAGCGCGGGTATTTTGCTAGTTATATGATAATTGCAGCAGCTCACTATGCAAAGCGCTAGACATGGAGACGACGCAGGATTCAACTGTATTACCTTGCCATTACTAAACTGATGCATATCCACTGCACCATCAGTACAGATCTGTGACAGAGCAGCATTACCACTGTGACAACTGGTTGAATATGAAACGCACAAACACACACATATGCAAACGTCTTTTACTTTGTACTGACTGATAGTTGGGCTTCAACAACATGTCAAGTGAACAATTTCTTTTTCTTCACTTGAGTAAAAGCATACTTGTTTTGTTACACCTTTTGTGAAAGTGTTTCTTGGTTATTTTGGTTTCTGTCTTCACACATCCTTCATTTCACATCAAAGTTATGTTGTTATTCCTATAACATATCTTTTTTAGCCATGTGTTTAGCATTTCTTGCCTCGCATTTCCTCTGTAATTATATATTTACTGTACACAGATCGTTGTAGACACAGAACAACATGAAATGTATGTATTTCAAATCATGGTATTTATCTATATAATTCCTTACAAACACATAATCAGATAAACACAGACTTGAACTATGAGGATTGCAGCAGAATGATGCCTTCATCAGACTGAATGGGGCCAGGGGAGTATAGTAGGCTGCTTTCTGCTACAGAAATGGGCTATTAGTGCAGTGATAAGGAGTTACAGGTTTCTTGCGATATGTCAGGAAAATTTACGGAGGTTCGGGACAACAAAAATAAAAACATAAGCTTCAGGAATTCTAGTGTTAAGGAACAGAAGTTCATATCCGTTGCCTTTTTACATGATAATCACTTATTGCATCCTCCTTTAACTGTAGAAGATGCCTAGATAGGAGACACTGGGGCAAATATTATGCAAAGGGAAAGCTTAAGCCAGAGCCCCAGCTAACTCAGACGTAAAGGAAGGGCTAGAAACAAGGCCCTAGGCTGTTCTGACAAATGTAATGAACAATTGATTTATCAATCTTTATTTTAATTAGCACTTTCACAGAGTACACTATTATAAGTTAAATCCTAAAGAAAACAATAACATTTAAATGTGTCAAAATAAAATTCATGAATTACACAATGTATAAAACATCTTAACATAAATTGACAGCATGCATTGATAATGCAGTTTTACATGATCGGTAGATTTTGCAAAAGACACAAGAATAGTTAACAGTACATTCGATTAAATGACAAAGGAGAAAACCAGAATTTACATAGGCTTTGATTAGCCTGACAACAGCAGAACAATGCAAAGGAAAGAGATGTCTGAGAACTAGAAAATGGTAAATTTTTAATAGGGGCATGGGAGTGTGAAAAGACAGAGACAGATGTCAATTCAACATGGATTAACTTAGTGAAAAAGACTTTTAACCACACCTTCTGCTGCTTCTGTTAATCACTGAGTAAAAATACCCTCAATGGACAGACAGCAAAGAAGCTACACACAAATAGCTCTCTAGCATTTTTTGATTAACATAAGAGCATAAAAATGTGGATTAGTCTAAATGAGTATTTTTTTTTTTACAAAGCAGACATTTTGTTTTTCTAATCACCTTAATGTGAAAATTCATTTTCAGGACCTTCCATGCTTAAAGTTCTTTGGTCTTTGGTACACAACCCTTTTTCAGATGTAGAATATGTCATGCAGGCTGGAAGTAACTTTATTACAAATCAATAAAACTGATAAGAGTTTGCCATCTAATGGTGTAATGGCAAGGGTTGGTTTTGTTATGGCTCAAGTGGGGGAAAAGGCCAGTCCAGATGGGCAAGTTCTCAAAGCAAGGAGCAGGAGACAAACAACCAAGACATTTTGTAAAGAGAATAGTTAAAAAGTCAAAGTGAGCCAGCAACCAAAATTAAAAAGGAAGTAAAAAATCAAAGGTCAAAAAATGAGACTAAAGGCTAAAGAGCCTTTTCCAAACTCTGACTAAAGGCTGAAGTTGATTGATTTAAATTATTAAAAAGCTTGTACTGCATCACTTGCCACATCCACATAACCAGCAAAAAGTGTCATCACCATAAATAGTATGGCCACAGCCATAGCAAACAACCACAAAAATGGTGGTGAAAATATCTGCTAACAAAATGGCACTAAAGAAATAACAATGCAAAAACATAATAGTAAAGTAAAAAAGAAACTCATAACACATTACTGAAATCATATTTTGGATAACCAGAAAACATTAATGAATGGTTCTTGCCCTACACCCTGTGCTGCTCTGATACAATCTGGTCCTTCATGGCCCTGTAGTTGAAAAACAAATGTGGAATATATGCATGTAAAGGAATTTGCCCCTATCTGATTTTGTGAATTATTATTATTATTTTTTAATTAATATCTGGTACTGAAATAAAGCAGATCAGTGCAGTGAATTGATCTTGATAATTAATAAAGACAACTTGTTTCTGCTCTGTTATATTTCATGTAAAAAAAAAAACTATTCAAGTACAGCAACATATTTAACTGTCATACAGTAGAGAGGGGGAAATGGCCTAAATATCTCTGTATGTAAAAAAAAAAAGCTAGACGTCAAAGTGTTTATTATCCAGTCCATAGATTGCATAAATTATTTATGTTTTTATAGTCCCCGGTACTCCAGTGAAAGTCGGCCGCAGGTTTCTAGTTGACTCATACACTGTGCATCTTTGTTAATATATAGATCTTCTTTCAGGTTCTTGGCATGTTAATTAATGCAGCCTACAAGCCAGGCCGTGTTCTGAGAGAGCTGCAGCTTGTTGAAGATCCACAATGGAACTTTCAAGAGGAAACACTTAAAGCCAAGTAAGAGGTTCTTTTTTTAAACACATTCTCTGCAATGTGAGGGAAACAAAAAGAAAAAAAATAAAACACTGAATGTTTTTCATCCTTGATTTTACTCCTTCCTGTGCAGTGTTATTTCATATCTGTGATCTTTGTCTTGTCTTCTTCTTCTTTCATCATGGATATTTATCTTGTACAAGTAGCATGAATTATTTAAAAATGTACTTATTAAATATGTACATATTTATTAAGGGTTGGATTGATTTCCTTTACCTTTCTTTTCTGCTTTCATGCTTTGTTCCTTCAGTTTTTAATGTATTTATTTTTGACAGATTGAATTATTTTTTAAAAAAACTTTGGGACTGTTTAAAAAAATGTAATATTAAAAGGAAAATAATTGTTTGTAAATTTAGACCTAACTACCCAACACACTCACACCTAAAGCAATATAATGTTCATTGTAAAATGTATCAGTTAAGTTCTGAAACAGTTCAATCTAATAACATTCTATCATTGCTTTTTCATTTTTTCAACTGCTTTATTTCAAACAGTGTTATAAAATACTCTTTGAGCTTTTGCAACCAGAATGTTTCCACTATTGTCTTATGTAAGTTTCATGTGAATTTATTGATCCATCCATTTTAGTAAAGCACTTTTTCAGTAATACTTTTGTATCTTATCACTGAGAAATCGGTTACTTTTGTAGACTATAAATTGCAGTGTATTTGAAGTGATTAATCTTAGTCTTCAGAATCGCTAATGGCAGATGTGAATTGAAAGCTTAATTAGAAAGACATGAAGCAAATTATATTTTATATAAATAACTGCATAACAATTTTTGTACATAAGAAGTATTAAAATGTTATTTGTTATAATTTAATGGGAGAATTTGGATTTAGAAAGTATAAGATCAGGAAAGTTTCAGAGTGGAGTCACCACTCCTCCGTAGAAAGAGGAGCCAGTTGAAGTGGTTTGGCAGTGTTGTAAGTATACCTCATGGGTGGTCCCCCAAGAATTGCTCTGAGCACGTCTCACTGGGTAGAGACCATGCGACAGACCCAGGACATGTTGGAGTGATTATATCTCTTGACTGGTGTGGGAATGACTAATAATCCCTCCAAAAATGCTGGAATCTGTAGCTGGGGACAGGGAGGTATGGGTTGATGTTCCTGGACTGCTTCCACCAAGACTCTCACCAAGAAAAGCTGTTTCAGAAATTGGAATGAGAAGACCTGAAAGTCTTTTTGGGCACTGCCCTTTGGGCACAGTATGCTGAAGAAATTAAAATTTTAGTAGTATACTTTCAAACTGAGGACCACGTAGTAGGTTGGCACTGCTATTCTTTTGACCTTTAATTCTTAAATCAGTGTTATTTTGCATATTTTAGTCCATGAGTCATGTTTTGGTCAAAATGTTTTGTGTGTTCTTAATTCTAGCCTTTGCTTTTCCTTCAGTGTAAATCATTAAATGATATATCCATAGATACTGTATATCATATGCCTGTATACTGAGTGCTGTGCTCACTTTTGTACCCCTTGTTCACCTCTGACTGTGTGACCAGACACAGCTCCAACTCTATCATAGGCCTGATAATGAACAATGGAGGTGGCTTAAAGATTTGAGGGTTACCTGCTAACTCAGTGGTGTCGGGGCAATAATCTCACTATTAAAGTCAACAAAACCAAGGAGCTGGCCATAGACTTCAGAAAGGGCAGTCAACATGTCTATCTGCATTGAAGTGAAAGTTGTTAAAAGAGTAAGCAACTTTAAATTTCTTGGAGTGACCATAACTGACAAAATTAATTCGACACAACACATTTAATCTCACCACCTCCTCATAAATCTGAGCACAACTCATATTTCTCCACTTGTTCTCTCAAACATCTGCCAGTTCATGGTGGAGTCCATCTTCACTGGCTTTGCATATGCGAATGGCTAAAGATTGTAGAGCATTGCAGAGGGTGACGAAGGTTGCACAAAACATTACCGGCACCAAGCTACCTTCTGATCAGAACAAATATAACACTAGCAAATAATATAATTAAATATAATACTAGCAAATAATATAATTAAAGATCTCAGACATCCTGTACAGCTGCTTTACTCAGTCCTCCCTTCTAGCAAATGGTACAGGACAAGTGGCTCTGTAACCAGCAGATTTTGTGAGAGTTTCTACTTGTTTTGACTATAAAGTCCTAGGTGAGCTTGTTTTCCCCTTTATGCTCTTTATAATGTAGACTTTACCAAAATGCCTCAAATCCCTTACATTTACCATTCTGTGGTCAGACACTTTACTTTAGCACTTCCAATCCTTTTCTCTTCTTTATCTATAACTTCAGGTAATTAGATAGAGTGAAAGAACAGGCAATCGAAGGAGTTACGCATATAATTATGTATTTTAGATAATATGCCCAAATAGTAATCAATTTGAAATAACTGTGAAAAATATACCACTACAGCCTAGGTAGTGCATCCTGCATCCACAGGCGCCTCTTGGCTAATCTTCAGTCTAGCTTGGTCTTTGCTACCATGTGGCCTTTGAATGAAGTATCGAAACAGGTCCCATACCTCTCTCAATATAGCTGCCAAGAGAGAGTTGCCTTCATCATGGAGAAATGGCAAGAGAGAGAAGTGGTGTTCTCTTTGTGGAAGGAGAGAGCTAGAGATGTGAAGTGATCAACTTATACCAGTTCTTGCCATAAGTCATGAACCAATGGGTGCAGTCAACTCCCTTGGTTCATCCAATCTTGTTTCAGCTTGACTCAACCAATGGGTCTTTGCAGTACGGAATTGTAAACAACCACATTTCAGACCTCCAGACCCTTATACCAGCTAAGCAATTTATAGCCTTCCTGCAGACTTTATAGGCTCTTTAATGTCCGAACAGAGTCACCCTTGCATGCTCCCAGAGAAATCGCCTCCCCATAAATCGCACTCCCTAAACCTTTCATTCTGAAGAGGAAAGCTACGTATACTCATATACTCCTGTCTAAACTCCTCCTGCCCCACTTCCAGGTCATAAGCAATGGCAGCCCTCACCCCTACAACCAATTTCACATCCTGAGTCAGTACTTAACACTGTCTCCTAAAGACTCTGCAGTTGGTTAGGTAAACATCAAAGCATAGATATTCTTACCATGCCTCCTGAAGCAATATTTCTTACACCATAGAATATATGCATACTTTTTGTAATGCAAACTTAAACCTATTCGTAAAATGCGTAATATATACAATTATAACAATACTAGATAGTATGCAACAGCAAAAAGAAGATTAAAACAAATGCAGTTTGTTTAGTCCTTAAATCAGTTATTTTTTTCTTGTGTAATTTAATTTGTGAGCATTTTTCATCTCTGTTACATTACACATAGTTTGCAAATTTGCTGAACAGTCAATCATTAGAACAAATATTGTATTTAATGTTTTTGTAAAATCTTCCCTTTACAAGTGTCCTTCTACAGTATATTCCCATGTTCTTATTGAAGAACTTAATTTAAAGTAATAACTGGGATGCTTCAAAAATGTCAGTCTTGTTACCTCTTAAACTCTGATCTTTTCTGCAGCTCATAACAGTCCAACCGGGAATCAGTTTAGTTTGCCTTTATCAGGTACTGCTATATCTTTTTTATAAAATGGAGACAAAACTGCATTAAGTACTCCAGATGAAGTCTCACAAGTGTCTTATATAATGTGCTACATTCTATATTTCATGCTAAATAACCTAAAATCCTATTAGGCTTCTTAATGGCCTCTGTACATTGACCAATACTATCCACATTCCAAGACATTGCATGTAAGATGCCCGGCTTGCATATATGAACTGGATTAATTTTTTTCTGTTATGATTCTGTAATGTTTATATACATGCTTATGTTTTTTAAGCAATGTTTGTAGTACTAGGCTGTTGTACTGTGTTAGCCATTATGGATGTAATGAGAAGTCAAGCAAAATTACACCCTTTATTGGCTGACTAAAAAGACTGCAATATGTAAGCCTTTGAGGCAACTCAGGCCCCTTTGTCAAACAAGTTGTAATCAAAAGAAATGAAATTATACCTGTTGATGTGGTGAGTATGGAGATCATTCATTACTTCAACAAAGTGTACAGTATATGAGATGATAGAGGTTTTCACTAATGGTCAGAAAAGTGGAATGAATGCAGAGTACTAAACACTGTCAGCAGCATTAGAGAGTAGTGAGATGCAAGAAGAAGTTACATCCATTGCACTCACCAACAGAAGAGAAGCATTTGAGAAAATCGCAGTGCAACTATGAGAAGGTGCTGATTTGTTCAGTATGTGATGATAAAATGAAAGAAGCTATTTAACATTTGACCAAATGTTTTTACTCTGTCTATATGCAACTGTAAGCAAATTTCCAGAGATCCATTATTATATTTGTTCTTTCTTTTTAAGGGACTATAAATTATTTTAACCTTTCAGAGTTTCGTATATAGTGAAGAGCTTCATCATGGCTTAGTTTGGCCTTGAACATGACTAAGTGAAATGTTGCATCTAACAAGCAAACCGTAAATTAGTAAATGTATTTTCTCAAATAAAACAAAAGTGCAGTGGATAATTATAGTGTTAAGAGCAAAAGGGAAATTCTAAATTATCATTTTTAAGGCAATGGTAACGAGCAAACTCTAAATACCAGTTATAAAATTATGGGTAATGAGCAAATCAAAATTGCAAAAGACAGCAATATGAGTCATATAGAAGCAAAAGATTACCATTTTTTAATGTAATGGGCAACAAGAAATGTGTAAATTGCTAATTATAGGGGTTACAGTTTACAGAAAAGCCTTGCAATACTAATTACAGCATGAGGGGTAACAAACTAATTTTACATTAATAACTATAATGCTGCTAATACAATCTTTACCAGCTCTATAATTAACAAATACATTAAAGAGCCAGTGGCATGGTGACGCAGGGGTTAGTCCTGCAGTTTTGAGAACCCAGGGATCTGTGTTCAGATCCTGGTGTGGTCCATGTATATGTGGAGACCTCATTCCTGTGTCTCTGTGGTGTTTCTCTGGGTATTCCAGTTCCCTACCACTTTCCAAATGTATGCAAGTAATGTTGATTGGTAACTCTAAATTGTTTAAGTGTTAGTGAATGCACACCGGGATGGGCTTGCAGCTGTTAGTTAGGTCCTGACTAGTCCTAGTCCTGGTAGAATAGGCTGTATTTCATCACAACACTTTAATAGCATATTAGATTCAGAAAATAAATGGATAAATGCTATAGTGTTAACGAAAATAACATAAAATACCTGAAATTATATGGATTTTGTATGGTAGATTCTAAATTATTAATGCAGTGTGGTCTGGTACTACTAATGATGATGTAAAGGATAGGTATTAAGGCTATAAATTTCAAATTAGATAATGCTGCTGTTCTTGCAAAATATTGTCTAGCTGGTGTATAAGACCATCTAAGGTAAAGTTCACTGTCATACAAAGTGTAAGGTCATCTCATGGAGAATCCTTGCTTTGCAATGACTGATATCGGTGACACTGTGTAGGCAGCCGTCAGGATAAAAAAAAGAAAAAGACAGCAATGAATGTTGTCACCAGACTTGTTGTAAGAAAAGAAAGAGGAACCAGGGCATCCTGAAAGGCAGATGGTGTCTGGCTACTTCACATCAAACTGCACCTCACATGCAGACATTTTTGTATTAAAGCTGTTGAAAAGATGCTTTTTTGCTATTTGCTGAATATTGCCATGTGATATTCTTTTTTCTTCTTTATTGTTTTGTATTGTACACTGAATGAGAAGCTTTTGCAATATGTGCATAGCACTGCTGGTGAACTGTGACAGTTGTCTTGTTTCAGTTGCACTGTATCAGTGGTTGTATTTACATTGCTGAGTGATACCAAGTATAAGAAAATTAACTTGTACTTGAAGACATTAAAGGCTATTAAAAGAATGAAGAATGTAACATTCTCAATTAGTCAGTTCAGGATCATGGATTGTGCCGGAGCTTTGTTGGCAGCACTCGGACTAGGCAGGGATTGCAAGACCAGCTATAACTTATCGCAGAGACTACTGAGGGCTTTGGATGAAAACTAGAGTTTTTAGTTTACAGTTTAGAGTGCCAGGAATAAACCCATAACATCACAGGGAGAAAGTCCAAACTATGCTAAGACAATAACTGGGTTTGGGGTTTGAACCAGGACACTGAATCTATCAGTGCCAACCACTAAGGTGCCCCAATAATGGAGAACACCTTACAAGTAAAAGTAATTTGAAAACTTTAAATTACCAACTGGCCTGCCACAAATGTAATAGTATCTAAAAATTATTCATTTTTAACCATTTATCAATCCATTATCAAACCTGTTTAATTTATTCCAAGATTCTGACCTGGTAGTAAAAAGAACAAAGTGAGGCCTAGCCCTAAATAGAATACAGGTCTGATGCACACCAACACAATACAAATTTGGTCATATTTGACTTAAGCAGAAATATCCCCTATCAGTATCTTTTGGTTAATTGTTTGTTGATAATGCTATTGTTCAGGAAGGTATAGATTCTGGTGTAAGGAACTCATTTGCAGCCACAAAGTCTTGAAATAAGCCTGTTAGTTTACATACTAGTATAAATTAACCTTTAATGTGTTTATGATCTTGTTTCTTGTTCTCTTAAAACAACCAGTTATTCAAAAGGCACAGTACAGTAAATTATTATAAATTGCAGCTTTTAGTTATAATACAAAAGGCAGAAGGTGGCATGGCTCTACCTAACTTCCAGTTTTATTACTGGGCAGCAAACATACAAACTATAAAAACCTGGACACAAATAGATGAACATACACAGGCCTGGTCCGCAATAGAACTAAAATCCTGCAGTACTTCTTTATATTCCCTGCTCTATGCCCCCAATAAATGAAAGTTATCGGCAATATAAAAATAACCCAATTGTGCTTCACTCACTCAGAATATAGAACCAATGTAGAAAGCATTTTAAGATGGAGAAGCTTCTATCTGTGGCACCCCTGCAAGAGAACCACCTCTTTCAACCATCGCAAACATATGCAGTTTTTAATATTTGGAAAAAATTTGGGATTAACTTGCTTAGAGATCTTTATATACGCAACGTCTTTGCATCCTATGAACAATTACATTCCAAATTTAACATTCCAGCTACACATTTCTTTCACTATCTTCAAATTACGGTAGGAACTTTGTTAAACAGAATCTGTCCGATTTTCCTGATCTTGCACCCACGTCCATGCTGGAAAAAATATTGCTCAATTTCAAGGACTTAGACACCATCTCTGCAATATATAAAATTATTTTACAGTCCCTCCCTTTCAAAGATCCAAAAGGACACTGGGAAAAAGATCTCTCAATTAATATATCAGAAAAAGAGTGGAGCTCCATATGCGCAAAGCATATAATTATTCAACTCAAAATTATATATCAAGCACATCTGTCTCGCCTAAAACTCTCCAAAATGTTTCCAGGGCAAGATCCAACCTGTGAACGCTGCAATCAAGTCCCAGCCTCACTGGGTCACATGTTTTGGGCCTGCACCAAATTAACATTATTCTGGAAAAAATTTTTGAATTACCTTTCAGACAGCCTTGGTGTCACAATCCCTCCTAACCCATTAAAAGCTGTGTTAGGTGTTCTTCCAGATGGGTTTAAAGTGGAGAAAGACAAACAAATTGTGATTGCACGCACTACACTTTTGGCACGCAGACTTATTTTGCTAAAATGGAAAAATCCTAACTCTCCTCTTTTAAGTCAGTGGGAAACCGATGTTTTATACTATTTGAAATTAGAAAAAATCAAATACTCAGTTAGAGGATCTGTACAGATTTGTTTTAAAACATGGCAGGATCTAATCAGTAATATTTTAGAATAAGCTCTTAAAGCACAGAGGAAGCAATTATTTCTGCATTTCTTTTTCTTCTCCATTCATCTCTATTGGCTTATCAAACTCATCAATTTAGGTATGTTTACAAGCCTTAAGTTTTACTTCGTTGGCCATGCTCTCTCTCTCTCTCTCGGGTGGGGGTCGACTTGTTCTCAATCCTACTTTTTCTAAAAATTGATTTATTTGTATGGAATGATTGTAATAAAATTAACAAAATTTAAAAAAAAAATAATTATAATACAGATAAATATTGGTAATGCTTTAGAATAATGACTATATTGTTAGAAAATTGTGAATTAAGATGCTATAAGGTACAATTTTGTTCCAATCCATGATATTTTATAGGGTCATTAATGTCAAATGTAAAGAGTACATTGAGATTGTTACTGGCATATGGTAATCAGTTTGAGTGGCAATAACTCTCACATTAGTTCATAATAAAAAAGAATAAGTGGTCACTATTGTAAAGCATTACGTATATTTTTCAAGAATAATTTTCATTTAATGTAATTTGTTATCATGTAAATCGTCATGTAAACTGTTGTCATGGGTTCCTCTTGTCTTTGGGAAAACCTCATTTAATGGCAGGTTAATTAAGTAAAGGAAGGTACAGTTCAAGGAGTTTATGAATGCATTTATGTTATCTGGTCCTATGGAGTTTCCTGAGTTGTATTGAAATACCCATTTTTTGTCCCCTTAGATATAAAGGAAAGACTTACAGATCAACAATTAAGATCGTCCGAACCTCGGACCAAGTTTCTGATTTCTGCAGAAAAGTATGCCTCAAGCTTCAGTGTTGTCCAAATTTGTTCAGCCCTGCATTGGTCACAGATAAATGTCCAGAGAACTGTTCTATTCACACAAAAACTAAATATAGTAAGTATCCCCTAAAATGGTACAAATGTCTTGAGGTTTTCAAAAATGTGATCCTAATTTCTGAATCTATTTTGTAACCACATGTTTCACCTTTACAGTGCTTTTTGGTTCCCAAATTTAATTTACTGTACACAAAATGAAGCTTTTGCAACATATATAATACATATGAAGCATGAGACAGCGTAGACAAATCAAATCAAAAATCTTTTTTAGCTTTCTAAGATGATGTGTTTTCCTATGTAATGCTGACAACCCTGACCTACTCAAGACTATATTTTCTCTTTCATCTATTTGTGTCTACCCTTTTTCTTACCTGTGAGTCATCTTTTTAGCACTTAAAGTTTGATTATAAATGATCAGTTTCTTGTATAATGTGTGTTGAAGTTTTTAAACAGTAATGGGTGCTTGCAACCCCAGATAATAGTACAGTGGCACAGTGGAGTGTCCCAAAAATAATAACAGATTCAAGTTCTCCAAAAGGCTGGTTTTATTCATTATCCTATTTATAACAAATACACAAAATGTCTTAAAAATAAACATTTAAAGGTCACTCCTGTGGCAGTTTGTATGTCATTTGAACTGAGCAGCAGACAACTGCATGCTTATAGGTCTACAGTATTAGCACAGACTTTGATGAAGTTGGAAAATTCTTGCGATAGTTTGCAACCAGTCAAAGAATAAACTGTTTCTGTTCCCCGTCTATTGTCAGTGTGATGTTTTACTTTTCAATGAGAGTAATGTGTGGCAAAAGGTTCACAAAATTTTTTGAAGATTGGATCATGTGTACACTGGGAAGTTTCTTGAGAAACGACCAAGATCTTTTTCCATAAGGACATCAAAAAGGATGTTGATCTTTCTGTTACCAGATCATCCTACATTAGCTGTTCGGATTCACGTGTCCTTTTAAAATGTTGAATAATGCCTGGTAATGGTGGCCACTGCAGGCTTTGCACTATCTTTTCCTTTATTTCTGCTGAGATTCATTCACCAAAAAATGCTAAAATAGAAGCTGCCACTGTACTTGCTGCTAGAATGTTCTTGAAACACTTACTTAATGCTTGTTCTGGAAACTTCCACTTACTATTAGAATGTCCTGGGAGTTTTCTCTGTTTCTTAATTTTATTGTTTATTAATCACTTAGCCAGTTAAGAATCCCACACAAGAATAAAATGTTAACAATGGACTGACCTCTACATGTTTTTCACAATCAGGCCAGAATTTCACAGGTAAGCTAGCTATCCCTAATGGCCATAAATAAGCGTTTGGAGAAATTATTCTAAAAACATGAATTCTTTACATTGGTCTCTGGGTTATGTTAGTTTTATAGCTACTACTGTTTAGAGGCCTAGGTCAAGGTATGAGATACTGGAGGGATCCTCCTGTGAATAGTGCAGCATATTTTGAAATGTGGCTTTTTCATGGATTTTTTTGCTTTTTGAGCGTCCGCTTCTCCCCTGCACTGTTTAATCCACTGACATTGTATGACAGCATTAGGAAAATCATTATCTGTGAACGTCTTTCTTGACAGTCATCTCCAGTTATTTTTGTTACGCCATATTGTACTATAAATTAGGGTTTTCCTTAACTAAAGCTCTTTGTTTGCATTAGTAAAAGGCATTCCATTAAGATCATGCTTTGCTGTGTTACCGGTACTTTGAAGGGAAAATCTGCTAAAGTATTCCATCTGTATAATGCTTTACTAATAGTGGCTTTCATCTGTTGAAAATGGGAAATTGCAATGCGCTGCCTTTGTCAGTTGCATGTTTTTTTAATGATTGGCAGTCAAATGTTAAATGAACCACAGCTTCTGTGTGCAATTTGACATGCTTTTCCTTGAGATTTAAATACATTTTTAAACACACTACAGATAAAAAAGTAGTTGCTTATAAAGACACATTTTAAATGATATCATTCCAGAACATAGACACCATTTTATTACTAGTGTTTTATCTACTGGCCAATGATGAATTTTTATTTTCTATGATAAGGTGTAAGATGAAGAGTGAGGTGGCTAAAGCTAAAGAAAAGATGTATGGTGAGTTGTATGAGAGGCTGGACACTAAGGAGAGAGAAAAGGACCTGTACCGATTGGCTAGACAGGGACCGAGCTGGGAAAGATGTGCAGCAGGTTAGGGTGTGTAAGAATAATGACCATCAGACATTGCGAAGGTTTGGGGCAGCTACCCATATAAAGGTTGTGGATGCAGAAGAGAGCATCAGCGTTGGTGTGGAGAGAACCCTTCCGATGAATGAGTGAGAACTTACAAGGTTGTAGATCATGGAACCACCTAGTGGCTCGAGGGTTGGACTCCTTAAGCAGGGCCATCCACTGTAAAGGTGCATGGTCCATGAGAAGTGTAAACTCCCGACCCAGGAGGTAGTGCCTCAACTGTGTAATCGCCCACTTAATCGCAAGAGCCTCTCTTTCCACCACCGCATACCTGGTCTCCCAATCCAGCAGTTTCCGGCTCAGGAACATGACAGGGTGTTCAGCACCATCGACACTTTGGCTCAGCACTGCTACTAGGCCTCTGTCCGAAGCGCCCGTCTGGAAGATAAGAGGAAGTGAAAAGTTAGGTGCCTTCAAAACAGGTGCCGACATCAGGGCCCATTTTGAGTCACTGAATGCAGCTTCTGTCGTATCACTCCATACCACAATGTTAGGAGCCCTTTTCTTTGTTAAATCACTCAAGGGCACAGCTCTCTCCAAAAAGCAAGGTACACACCGGCAGTAGTACCCAGCTAAACCGAGAAATGCTTGGACCTGCTGCTTGGTTCGTGGACGGGGCATTTTCAAAATGGCATCTATTTTAGAGCACTGTGACGTCACAGTACCGTGACCCACCAGGTAACCCAGATATTTGGCTTCTTTCAACCCAAAGAAACATTTCTTTGGATTGACTCGAAGACCGGCTTCACCCAGCGTCTGTAATGTCGTTCGGACATGCTGGTTAAATGTGGTCAGATATTTTGCCTGTCCAAGCCTCTCAAGGAGGTTGTCCACTTGAGGCATAGGATAAGCATCAAACTGTGAGACCTGATTAAGTTGACGGAAGTCATTGCAAAGCTACCAACCTCCGTCAGGCTTAGAAACCAAGACTATTGGACTGGACCAGGGACTATAACTTTCCTCTATGACACCTAGGTCGAGCATGCGCATGATTTCCAGTTCCACTTCAGCCTTCTTTGCCTCTGGAAGTTGATAGGGGTGCTCTCGGACTATGACCCCGGGTTCAGTCACAATATCGTGGGCAATCAGAGAGGTTCTTCCGGGGTTTTTGTCTATCACTTCTGGAACAGATGAGATAAATGCTTCGAACTCTCGCCTCTGTCGGGTATTCAAGTTAGAGCAGAAGTTAAGTTTGTTGGTCTGAGCAAAGAATGAGCGGGGCTGGCCGGAGGAGGTATAACGGTCCCTCTCCTTCCACGGTTTCAGCAGGTTCACGTGATATATCCACTTGCTCAGTCCACGATTGGGCTGTATTCACCAAATAGTCGATGAATCCTTTCCTCTCCTTAACTTCATATGGCCTTTGCCAATGGGCAAGTAGTTTAGAGTGAGAGGTGGGAACCAACACCATGACCCGATCCCCCAGTTGGAATTCCCAAAGCGTCGTGCCACAGTCATAATAGCGGGCCTGTGCTGCTTGCGCCTCCTCAATGTGACTTTTTAATATGGGTCGAATTTTCTCGAATCTATCGTGTAACTGGCACAATATACTCCAAAATATTAGTCGAGGGAAGAACCTTTCCTTCCCAACCTTCTTTTAAAATGTCCAATATGCCCCTGGGTTGCCCTCCATATAATAATTCAAATGGTGAGAACCCCGTCGTGGCTTGTGGAACTTCCCTGTAGGCAAAGAGTATGAGGGGGAGGAGTTGATCCCAATTCCTTCCATCCTCGCTGACCACCTTGTGAAGCATCTGTTTGAGAGTTTGATTAAACCTCTCCACTAGACCGTCGGTTTGAGGATGATACACCGCGGTCTTTAAGTGCTTTATTTTAAATAACTTGGCCGTTTCCCTGAATGTCTCAGAGGTAAACGGCGTCCCTTCTTTAGGAATGCCAACTCACGCAAAGACCCCTACTAGTTCCCGTGCGATGGCTTTCGAATTAGCTGAGCGCAATGGAACAGCTTCTGGATACTGGGTCGCATAATCCACGAGGACTAATATATATTTATGTCTTCGGGCCGAGGGTTGCAGGGGTCCCACTATATCGACCCCTATTCTTTCAAACGGGACATCAATCAAGGGAAGGGGAACAAGAGGAGCACGGTCCCTCCTAGGAATTTGCCGCAGCTGACACTCTGGACAAGAGATACAGAAGTGGCGAACCTCCTTGTTAATTCCTGGCCAATAAAATCGGAGCTTGATACACTCTAATGTTTTCTCCGTGGCCTCCTAGGAGGTGGGCGTGCGCTAATTCACATACCTGCCGCCAGAAAGTTTACGGGATTAGCAACAGCTTCCGCAGACCCCCTCGTGCTCACTGACCCGATATAATAAATCATTTTTTATAACAAAGTGGGGGCCCCTGTGGCATGGGCTGATAGGTGCCTTGACCGTTGATGAGAACCACTGTATTCTTTGCAAATTTTAGGGACTCATCATTCTATTGTTCCCTTTTAAACAAGACTGGTGTTTGTCTAAATTGAAAGCTTAAATCTGAGAGAGGGTCCAGTCTGACCTCAAGGGGCGGGGAGTCATCCCGCTCCGTCGAGACGCGGACAGTTGACATAACGGTCTGCAACAGCCTGGGAAGCTCTCCATTCTCCTCTTGACCTCCCATATCTCTCTCTTCCGACTGAGTACACGGTGTGGAGACAACCTGCGATGGAGGATTCCCGTCTGTTACTAGGTCAAAATTAAGTTTAGGAGGGGTCAGTACTTCACCGCTTTTACTATCAGACCAGTCCTGCCCGATAATTACAGTGAAAGGCAGATTTGGGAGGACCGCTACGGTGATCCTTTTAACTGGTCCTCCCTGGCTGATGAAACATTGGGCGGATTTATAGAATCAGATATCCCTGTGCACACAGGTTATACTGGTCTTTATTTTTAGCCACTGTCACGGTAGTACGTACTGGCAATCAACAATGGAAATGTTGCTGCCGCAATCAAAGAGAGCTTTCACTTTAAATCCATTTACAACTACCTCTCCCATATGAGCCATTGACAAGGTGTTTGAAAGTGCACACAACCCAGTCCCCTCTTTCCATTTACATTCCGCCTCGCTCCCAAGGGAGGGCCGCATCCACGGAATCGGGGACTCCGATTTATGCCGAGAGGGCAGATTAGGAGGGACATAATCTTCACGGCATCCGCTAAAGGACTGTTCTACTCTCCCAAATTGCGAGGCTGTCCTAGATGTTTTAATGAGCTCGTTCACAGTAGAAAAGTCTCCCCAGACCGGCTGGGTGAAATGTTCCGGCAGATTGTTTATTAATATAAAACAGACTACCTTTTATACAATTTGGAAGGTGGTGCACGCAGTGGGTTTTAACCAAGCCGCCAGCGTTTCCCATAGAGCCTCAAGCTGCTCTTGGGTAGACCACTCAGGGTCTAGTTTCCATGCCTGTAATCTCTTTACCTGCTGTTCTGGGGAATCCCCCTTTTGCACTGAGGTCTTTGCCCCTGCGGGGAGGACAGCTGTCTCCTCCGAGAGAGCATAATACGTCCCCATTGCTTCCCCCATAGAGACCAGCCCACATCGGTGTATCCCATCGACACTCTCCCTGTTTAATCTATATGGCCCGGAATTAGACAAAGGGAGCGGAGTCTGCACCGGTTCTTTCCAAAATCTGAGATGAAACCCCCACCCAGAAGTTCGGCACGGTACTCTCCCACTTGGTCATGATTCAGGTCCGGTCCTGTTCTTTTCTGAGCTTTTATCATCCTACCGGCTGCACCACTATAAGAATAATAAACATTGGACATTTCGAAGGTTTGGGGCAGCCACCCGTTTAATTTTTCCTGGCTGTAAAACTGTTGCAAAAGTATAGACATGTTCACACAAGAGTCCAAAACAGAACTGACTATTATCCACAAGATGGCTGCTTTAAAGGCCAGTAGGGGAAGTGATGTCATCGTTGGCTGCCCCAAAGCCGGGCGGGATTTCCCTAGATTGGTCTGTAAAAGATCGAGAGGGAGAATTAATGCACTTCGCCACCCCCGGTCCGCCGTGGAATTACATGTACTCAAGCCCTTTAGTTGTCTCCTAAACACGCGTGTGTGACAGGTGATAAAGTATAAAGATGGAAATGTACTCACAAGCAAAGATGGTGTGTTGAGTAGATGGAAAGAGTACTTTGAGAGACTGATGAATGAAGGTAATGACAGAGAAGTTTGGATGATGTAATGATAGTGAATCAGAAGGTGCAATAGATTAACAAGAAGGAAGTAAGGACAGCTATGAAGAGGATGAAGAATGAAAAAGTCATTGGTCCAGATGACATACATGTGGAAGCATGGAGTTGTTTAGGAGAGATGGCAGTGGAGTTTCTAACCAGATTATTTTATGGAATCTTGGAAAAGTGAGAGAATGCCTTAGGAGTGGAGAAGAAGTGTAATGGTACAGATTTTTAAGAATAAGGAGGAGGTGCTGAGCTGTAATAACTTCAGGGGGCTAAAATTGATGAGCTACAGCATGAAGTTATGGGAAAGAGCAGTGGCAGCTAGGTTAAGAAGGAAGGTGATCTAGTGAGCAGCAGTATGGTTTCATGCTAGGTAAGAGCACCGCAGATATGATGTTTTTGCTCTGAGAGTGTTGATAGAGAAGGCCAGAAGGAGTTGCATTGCATTGCGTCTTTGTGGACCTGGAGAAAACATATGGCAGGGTGCCTCGAGAGGAGCTGTGGTGTGTATGAGAAAGTCGGGAGTGGCAATAAAGTATGTAAGAGTTGTACAGGATATGTATTAGGGAAGTGTGACAGTAGTGAGGTCTGCGGTAGGAGTGACAGGTGCATTCAATGTGGAGGTGGGATTACAACAGGGATCAGCTCTAAACCCTTTCTTATTTACAATGATTATGGACAGGTAGCAGACAAGTTTACACAGGAGTCCCCGTGAACTATGATGTTTGCTGATGACACTGTGATCTGTAGCAAGAGTAGGGAGCAGGTTGAGGAGACCCTGGAGAGGTAGAGATATGCTCCAGAGAGGATAGGAATGAAGGTCAGTAGGAACAAGACAGAATACATGTGCGTAAATGAGAGGGAGGTCAGTGGAATGGTGAGGATGCAGGGAGTAGATTTGGCGAAGGTGGATGACTTTAAATACTTGGGATCAACAGTACTGAGTAACGGGGATTGTGGAAGAGGAGTGAAAAAGAGTACAGTCAGGGTAGAATGGGTGGAGAAGAGAGTCAGGAGTAATTGGTGACAGACTGATATCAGCAAGAGTGAAAGGGAAGGTCTACAGGACAGTAGCGAGACCAGCTATGTTATATGGGTTGGAGACGGTGGCACTTTACCAAAAAACAGGAGACAGAGCTGGAGGTCAGCTCAGGTTTGGAGACAAAGTCAGAGAGGTGAGATTGTGTTGGTCTGGACATGTGCAGAGGAGAGATGCTGGGTATATTGGGAAAAGGATGTTAAGGATAGAGCTGCCAGGCAAAAGGAAAATAGGAAGGCCTAAGAGGAGGTTTATGGATGAGGTGAGAGAGGACATGCAGGTGATAGGTGTAACAGAGCAAGATGCAGAGGACAGGAAGAAATGGAAAAAGATGATCATCTGTGGCAACCCCTAAAGGGAGCAGCAGAAAGAAGAAGAGGAAAAAAAATCAAAATATTTTAATTAATGCATACAGGTAAAACTGGTGACTGAATGGCCTTGTGTTAATTCTTCTCCACACTAAACTTTCTTCAGAACTTTAACACTTTTGAAATTAGATTGAACTCAACAACCTTGCCATGTACAGCAATAAAATAGTAAGAATTGATTATTTTTTCCATTTGTAAGTAAACACTGTTTTGAATAACTTGGGAGCACAACGTATATTAGCCGCATTAAGTATACAAAAGAAATCAATTTTTTATGGGGAGCTACAGTATATATATTCATCTATCAATTCATTTTCAAAAAAGCTTAATAAAGTGTAAGGTTGGTTCTTGTCAGTGCCTTAGTTTTTAATGTAAAATATTTGAAAGAAAGCCAGTGATTGATAAGTCAGACTGCACACAAACTTAGGAACAGGCCCATATTTGCAGAAACTGTGTCAAACCTCTGATGGTAGTAATACAAACACCAAGGTATGATGGAAACTTCAGTTGAAATGTTAATCTATTTCACTCTAAAAACATCTGCCATTCCATTGGGTTCTCAATGGAGGACAAAGCAGGCATCACTCAAAATGCTGAGTCTAACTGTGAGCGGTTTTAAAACAAATTGTAAATGAAATAGCAAAGAATTTTGGTGATAGTGAAGTTCCCAATGAGACTTGAACTAGATAATAATGTTAAATAGAAAACATGGAGTTTGTCCATGTTGTTCTGACACCACACAGGTTTACAGAATATTAATGGAGTGACCTGGAAATTAAACTTAGTCAGAACAAAACACACATCAAAAACAAATTAGTCAAGCCAGTCCTTCTTTTTAAAAAGTGGAGGTCACACTTCCTGTTGACTTTAACTGGCATTTGTCTAGAAACAAAGACAACAAAAAAACGCAACATTGCAGCACCCCCAAGCAAAAACAAAATGGCACAGTGGTAAAAGTAATTTTTGGTAACAAAATGAAAAACCTTACAAATACAGAAATTAATATAATAACTATATTCCTTGATTTTTAAAACATAATATTACATTAAAGGGAATGTACAGAAACATCTATAGAGCACAGAAAAAAATAAATTCATAATGAAATCGTAACACATATCACTAGCAAGGAATCGCTCCGGGTGGCTCCCCCATCTTTCTCTCTCTTTCTATTTCTTGCCAACCTTCCTTAAATGGCAGAGGTGGGATGAGTACAAATATCAAAGTATGCGCTAAAGGAAATGTAATGCAACAGATCTGTCTCTGTCTCTCAGCTGGGTTTCATGTGTGGCTTTTTACATGCACCCCTTCCCTGAATGATGGATAAGTCCCCAAATATAAATTGTGAGGAACTTTTCAGGGCAACACTTCCATGTCCCTCTACTCATACTCGGGAATTAAACTTGTCATTTCTACTACTGAACTAAAGCAATCAGACAGTTTCATATATGCCTGTTGTCTTTGTTGCCAGACAATTGCTATGACATAACCTGTCTCCTAAGCAATTCACTCTACCAGCCAGGTTGACCGCACTGCCAGAACTGTCCCACTTTTTATTATCTTCCACACTCGCATGAGATTTGGTGTTCATAAAAGTGGTTTATGGTTATATGTTACCATATGGAAATTATGAAACCAAAGCCTGAGCATAAGACATTTGCTACTAGAAATTATGTCTTGTTGATACAGAGTGTAGAACATCCTCAACTCTGCTAAGAATAGAAAGAGAACCTAGAAGACACTCCTATCCACATAATGATGAAGTATCAGCTTTTGCAAGTGAAGGTAAAAGGCAAGTCTTTCCATTCACCGTCAAAACAAAAGTTGTTTGCCAATTGAAAGTGAAATATAGCTTGAGATGAGGACAGCTGACCTGTGAATAATTTTTCGGGAGAGAAGCTCAGTTAGGTCTGGTGTGATCAGAGAAATGGACTTGTCAATTGGAAAGTAAGTCCAGCCAAGTCCTAATTTGTACAGAATAAACCATGTCAATTACCTAACTTCATTTTTTTAGTCACTCAGAAGTATTACAAATTACTAGCAGGTGGCTGTACTGGGCAGATACCAAAAATGTCTAATCCATAGCATCTGACAGTGAGTGGGCAATGCTATTACACTACAGCTTCTGGCTTTTAAACATTAATGGATGTTTTCATTCTCAGTTAAGGCCACACTTCATTTGCATATTCAGGAGGTGGAAGCCAAGAATCTGAATTCTGCTGTGGCAGGAAAATGACAATAGTGCTGCAGGCTGGCATGCTGACAGATGAAACACTGAACAAAAGACATAATGTGACAGTCTAGCAGTAGGCATCAACTGTAATATAACTTTCCACCTTAGTTTTTAACTAGAAAAAAGCAAGTTGCAACCTATGATGCTAAACTAAAATTATGCTTGTAGATCATCTGGCCTCAGCCGGAAAAGGATAGCGTGCCCTCTCAGGGTTGGGGGAGAGATCCTGCCCCAAGTGGAGGAGTTCAAGTATCTTGGGGTCTTGTTCACGAGTGAGGGAAGAATGGACCGTGAGGTCGACAGGCAGATCGGTGCAGCATCCGCAGTGATGCGGGCTCTGCATCGGTCTGTTGTGGTGAAAAAAGAGCTGAGCCGTAAGGCAAAGCTCTCAATTTACCAGTCGATCTATGTTCCTACCCTCACCTATGGTCATGAGCTATGGGTAGTGACCGAAAGAACGAGATCGCGAATATAAGCGGCTGAAATGAGTTGAAGCTCAGTCATCCGGGAGGGGCTCAGAGTATAGCCGCTACTCCTCCGCATCGAGAGGAGTCAGATTAAGTGGCTCGGGCATCTGATCAGGATGCCTCCTGGATGCCTCCCTGGTGAGGTGTTCTGGGCACATCCAACCAGGAGGAGGCCCCGGGGAAGACCCAGGACACGCTGGAGGGACTATGTCTCCCGGCTGGCCTGGGAACGCCTAGGGATTCTCCCGGAAAAGCTAGAAGAAGTGGCCGGGGAGAGGGAAGTCTGAGCCTCTCTGCTTAAGCTGCTGCCCCCGCGACCCGACCCCGGATAAGCGGAAGAGGATGGATGGATGGATGGAGATCATCTGGCATCATATTGTAAATTGCTGGCTGGTGAAGCAGAAAATTGTGTGCTATAAAACTATAATGAAGTGCTCACAACTTTTCCTGGTTCTGCTTCAGTAGTACAGCAACAAAAGTTTTTGATATTGATATTTGATTTGATATACTTTGTTAATCCCCAAAGATAAAGAGAGCATACCACAGAATGTTTTTAAAGAAAGGTTGCCATTGTTTGAAAAGGGAAAAGCAGAGATTTTGGCATTTTGTTGGAATACTGTTTGTGTTTTGCAGACCTCAAGTGCATTTGAGAACTTGGCGGATTGTGTTCTGGTCATTTGTTCCTTACCACCCAATGTGTAATGTATTTACACATTCTGCTTGTATAGTCTTCTGCATCTGGAATCTTTTATTGACTGTTAGAATGCACCTGATTATCAGAATTAAAGTCCAACCATAAGACACATCAGTTGGTGCGCAGATAGTAGAGTTTCTGAAACTTGTCATTAGCACTGAAAGAGTAGCTTTCTGCACTGTAGATTACAGTATAAGCAATATGGAAATGCTTTTCTAAAAGTGTTTCGATTTAAGCAACTAGACCAGGGAATGCAAGTCAGATACAGGGCAACTGTAATAATAGTCAAAGGTTAATAAGCAAGACAGTCAAAGCTGCCAAATCAATACTGGAAATTTTAAGCATGAGGCAAAAATTTTGTGGTAAAAAAAATTCTGGCTACCTAATGTCTTTCCCATAAATAATTAATGCCAAGTGTACCACAGCTTTCCACTTCTTTATAATGGAGCCAGGTGACCCATTGATCCATAACACTTAAGGTTCAAGTAGGTTTAGATTTATAGAAAAAGAACTTACAGAATTATACAGAGAGCGAGTCTAGAGATTTCCAACAAGCGACTGTGATTAGTTTAGCAGAGGTGGTATCCAGACAGAGTAACCTGTGCTGGACAGAAATCAAAGTAAGAGAAGAGAGGTCCAAGTGAAGAAATATATGAGACAAAAGGACAATATTAACAGAAAAAAATGGTGGAGAGGCAATTAGAAGCTTTCATCCAAAATGCAGAAACTCAAGGGCAGTCCCAACACATATGGATAAAAGTCCCAGGGACATTTAAAGGATCTGGCACTCACTTAAAATCCTTAAACGCTGTGCTTGATTTCACACTTACTCATTTCTCATTTTCAATGATTTTTCTTTTGTATCTTTAAGGGTTCTTAAATTCCCTTTTACTGTATTTTTTGATGGAGCTGTACTGGAAAAATGCTTGCTATTTGTTTTAGCTTTAATAAGCAGTTATTTTTTCAGTTTCTGTTTTTGCCTTTCTGATCTGATCTTTTCAGTCTTATGGTTTTAATAATATCATAGTCTCAAAGTAATACTGTTGCCTTTAGCTTATGTATTTTGTTTCTAAGAAAACATTTTAAATGGGAATATTGTGTGGTATTTTTGGATGATTTTCAACTAATTTAGTTTCTTAAATCCTGTATGCCTTCATCAGGTTTACCTACACACTATATTGTTTAAATATCTGCACACTTTTCTAAAGATTCTTTCACAGCTAGAACATTTTCCCCTTCCTCATGTAAGTGCAGTCTGTCTCATCAGTGAATGAAATGATTTTGATGAAAGGTTATCCAGGCACACAGAAAAGTAACATTGTTTTCTTCACACCATACCCACACCTTTGTATTATGGTTGAACATGAAGTTCTGGTATGGTTGCATTTTCTACATTACTAGCAGAATGTCAGAAACAATAACTGATTTGGTTTGGCCTTTAGTTTGTTTTCAGGTTAATGAATTTGTTTTGCGATCCTGATATGCCTTTGTTTCCAGTGACATTCATTCCAATATACAGTAATCCCTCGCTATATCACGCTTCGACTTTCGCGGCTTCACTCTATCGGGGATTTTTATATGTAAGCATTACTAAATATATAACGTGGATTTTTCGCTGCTTCGCGGGTTCTGCGGGCAATGGGTCTTTTTACTTCCTGTACATGCTTCTTTAGTTGGTTTGCCCAGTTGATTTCATACAAGGGACGCTATTGGTGGATGGCTGAGAAGCTGACCAATCAGAGCACGCAGTTAAGTTCCTGTGTGCTGAATGCGGTGTTAACCAGGAAGTTTTGTCTGGCTCATTCAGCATCAACGTGTTTCGCTGTGTAAAGAGTTAACTTTTGTGCTCTTTTGTGTTTATCTTTGTGCATTTATCATTATGGCTCCAAAATGACCTGCTCCTGCTACTGCTTCAGGGGCCGTGCCCAAGCGCCAACAGAAGATGTTAACGATTGCCGAAAAGGTAAACGATTTGGATTTGTTGAAGGAAGGGAAAAGCTACACCGCTGTAGGACGCCATTACAGCATCAATGAGGCTACGATTCTTTTTATTTAAAAAGTAAGAAAGGAATATAAGATCTATGGCCGCAGTGTCCTTTTAACCAGGGTGCAAAACGAGTTGTAAGTGGATGTAATAAGGCAGTAGTCTGGATGGAATCTGCTTTAGGGATTTGAATTGAAGACTGCCGGAAGAATAACAATGGCGGTGCTATACAGTCGCCTGAAGAGGCTCCTTTAGAAGGGCTGTAACGCTCTCTTTTGTTGTGCAGTAAAATTAAACTCATCGTTATCAGACAAGTCATCGTGTCATTGTTGGTGAGTAACCATAATTAATTTTCTACTTACAGTATTTAGTACATGTACTTACGTTTAGTGTCACTGTACACACATTTACTGTATACAATTTTTCTTGCATTGTACGTATTTATTGCTGGTGGCCTGTCTATTGTAATGGCTGTAACATATGTGATATCGGAGACACTCAATATCTTTAAAATAATATTTAGGTTTTACTGTATATAAACAGTGTGTTTACATACATAATTTCAATGAATCTTACCTAATATCTAAGAGAATACAAAGGGATTATGCTGTAAAACTGTGCAGGGAATATTTATAAACAGTGTGGGAGAGTTTATAAGGGCTTAAAATATATAAAAATAACCATACAAACATATGGTTTCTACTTCGCGGATTTTCACCTATCACGGGGGGTCTGGAACGCAACGTGAGGAGGGATTACTGAACAGTACAACAGGAGGCTCGTCCGCTGATCTTGCCAGTAGGCTGTCAACTCTTTGGATGATCTGAGAAACATTTGCAGCACACTTTTGTTGATTCAAGGTCTCAACTTCATATTGAACTTATTCAGTCTCCAACAGCAAATACTTATATATGTCTCGTTTTCATTTTAACTTTGTTAAACTCTTAATATACAGTCTTTTCAGTTTTCTGATGCAGTTTGTTGTAAAGTGACAAAAAGGCAATAAATAATAAAGATATTAACTAATAATAACAAAGATAAAGTTTCTGGGGCACCCAATGGCAAACCCCTTATATTAAGGTAAGCAAAAGGCGTAAAAAGAAAATGTGTGGTACTACACAAATGATATGTTGTGGATTCTCAAAGATGATCTCGCTCTAAGATGGCATCAATCCCCTCTATGAGGAATTCTGTGAGGAAGAGGCAGGTCCAGGTAGTTTGACCCCAGAAGTGACTTCAGACAATCAGATTGGAACTCAGACAATGGATGCTATGAATGTAATTACTCCGATCTCCAGGCTGTCAAATAAACTAACCACATGCGCAACATAAAGGGGCTTCGTCTCTGACGCTGACGTCCGAGGTTCGATCCCTGCAAGGGGTACAGTGGAGTGTGTACGCCTGATAAACCCAAATAAGGGCGAAACACGTGTTGCATATTCTTTGCATTATTTGACAATAAACTATGTGACATTCTATGATCTGCTTCTCGCAACTGAGAGGGTACTAGTGGCGGATGTTTGCCGATTGGCAGACCAACCACATCAGATCGGGACTCAGACAACGGATGCTATGAATATATATATATATATATTTTTTTTTAATGATGGGATACAGTGGTTTGGACTGCTTCGGATCAAGTCTGCTCTGTGATGGTCTGCATGTTGTTGTCTTTAATTTCAATGGGTGTTTCATTGTCTGTTTGGGTTTTCTGAGCCTGCAGTTTTGAGAGTTTCTGAGTATGTGAAGCGGTGTCTCGAATGCACAAAGGACAGGTGGCAGTTTTCACTTAACATTGTCCAACTCTACATGAAATTCTTCATGTTGCATGTTTCGTAGGCAGTAAGTCTGGGAATTCTTTCTTTCAGTGAACTTTGAACAGTCAGTTATTTCAGTACTTGGTTTATTAAACAAAAAGTTAGGTATTGATTTTTGGTTCAGTAGTAGTTTTGACCCTTTATTTTATTTTTAAGTACACAAGAAACAACGTAAGATTTTCTGTAGAGACCTTGGTACTCAGATGAAAAGTGCTCAAAATTAGCAGGCAATCAGTTTGACATGAACTAGAAATGAACCAAAAAACCTTTGAAGTGCCATTTAATTGACTTGAGACCGATCTTAGTTGAGCAGCATAAACACAAAGTGGGTCATCTGTACTAACATCTGAATGGAAAATTAGAAAAAATCACTAAAAAAATCCAAACTGAAGTTATTTTATCTCAACAGCTCTAAAGTTTCTGACTGTTTGGAAATCCCAATATTTTTTTTCTTCTGTGTACTGCAAATCCTGCCATGTCTTTTTATGATTTGCATTATTCTTCAACCTTTTTCAGTATTTAACTAGATTCAATTAACACTTGACTTGAGCAAGTTAACTGTGATCTTTACACTGATGAACAATGCTCCCCTAGCTTTTTCTCTGAGGAATATAAAATAAATGTATCTTCCTCTGGCTTTCTTCCCTTACGCCAGTGGTCTTTGGTCAGCCATTTTCTTGTAATCCACCCAGAGATCTGTTAACAAACATGTCTTAAGGGCATGTTCCTCTCCAATCATACCTTTCATGTGCAATATGAAGAATTAGCTCATGATTATTAATAGTTATGTAAATTCATCCACAAATACCATGAACTGTGGTATGCTTAGTACACTGTTTCTGGCATTAATACTCACAAATTAATTAGTCACTCAATTGTAATTTCTGGGACAATCCTGAAAACTGCACCAAAGCACATTGTAAATTCATATTCTCTGAGCCCAGACCCATTATTAAAGATTGGCTGAGGGATACAGTGCATCCTGTGGTGGCATGTTAATCCACAGCCTTGAGGTTTCAGCTTCAATTTCTTAGTCTTGTGTATGGGTAAAAAGACGGCTTCCAAAAACACAGCTGGTGATGCAAAAATTAAAACAAAAAAGATATTTTCATTTATTCACTGGAAAAAGAAATGAATCAAAGAAAAAATGTGTGAAGGCAAAGTAACAAGTAATGATAAAGATGAAACTATTTTTTTTTCCAAGACATTTTTATTAGCAATTTCTTCAAAGTGTGCTGATGTTATTGTAACTGACATAGAGATCATAGAGAGTGATTTACTAAAGAGACACCGGGCACTTCAATCTAATAAGTCACTAGTGCCTGAGAGCTTTTATCCTCAGATATCAGTACTGAAGCTACAGTATACAGTACAGTAGATTTGAACTTCTGCGTTTTATCATGCTCTACAAAGATGGGAAATTCCATGCCCAAAGTAGAATTCAAAGAATTAATATTCTTTGAAAATTATTCTAAATGCTTACTGTACATACTAAGTTACAAAAACAATTATCTAATGTAAATTGAAAATATAGTCATGGATATATGTGAAATTGTGACTCTCATTGCCTAATTTTAACCTCTTTTCCTGGTTCCACATTTTGGGCTGGAAAAGCTCCCTCTTCAGTTTATAGCCCCTGCTGCCCCTTCCTGCCGTAAAGCCCTAAAATGACTGAGTCTCCTTGAACACTCTCATGTCCATTATCTCATAGGACAGTAGGACACTCCATCCTACCTGAGAGCTGTCCGCTAACACTTTTCAGTCTGTAAGCCTTGGGGCATTTATTATCCCTCATTGGTCTATTCCCTGTTATAGACACAAATATAACTACGTACTAGGAAATGAAAACACTTGAATGGGTTTAGAGATGTCTTACTGATTTTACCTCCTTTCCAGCATGTCATTTGTAGCCACTGTAACAAGCTCCACAGATTAACAGAAATACATACAGAATTTTCCAAGCAACTGAGAAGTGTTTTTAAAGAATGACCGACTCCTTAAAAATATGCTTTCCTGTGACTCATACATTTTCACCTACTTTGCAATCACTGGGTTCTAAAGAATTTGCTTAGGCTAAAAAGACACTTTGTTTTACACACTACTGTGTAGATAGTAGTTGTCATGTTCTACCTGATCACAACTTGGGGGAGAAATAATCCTTAGAAATAGTTCTTAATTGTACAGAGTGGCTAAAATGGAAAGAAAGCACTATTAAAAAAGCTTTGTAACATTGTAAATTCACTATATTGCCATATTAAGGACCAGCTGAGGGATATATACAGGGTGGGCCTGATCTAATTATGCAGATCCAGATCGTCTGGATGACTTTGATTTATGCGGGGACGATTCCAGTTTGACGCAAAAAGGATTCTTCTCGTCATCAGTTTGCACACTTCTCGATGGTCTGGGATTTTTCAGGTGATTTTCTATGTAATAAACATAATAAGTTATAGCATAATGAAAATTGCATAATTAGATCTGGACCAGCCTATATAATGATTGCTGTGGTGGCATGTTAAACCAGAAGCCAGGAAAAACAATTTGAAAAGGGAAATGTGAACTTAAAATAAAAGCCACAATAAGTTAGTAAATAATTAAAATACTGCTAGATTCTCCAATATTTATATTTTGTCTGTATTTCCATGAAGAGGAGCAGTTTCTTTTCATTGGAACAATAGAACAGCTTTGATGAGAACAGATTATCCAGCCTTGCATATGTCTGTTGTTCTCTGTGTGAAGAAACTCTTTCTGTTTGTGTGAAAATTACCCTTAATTTTCCATCAGTGTTGCCATGTTCTTGTTGAATTATTTCATGTAAAGTAAAAAGTGGGATCCACAGTACTAATTTCTTTCATAGTTTAAACATTTAAAAAAAAAAAAACGTAAAACTCGAACTGTTTGTGGGTGTTATCATGAGTGTGTCGTGAAGTAGAGGGTTTTTGCCATGCACCCAATTATATTAGGCACTTTAGAATATGGGTCAGTCTATACACAAATTCATTTTTTAAGGTTTCAGGTGACAATTACATAATGATGATTGTGTTCCAAAACACTGGATGTGATGAAATAAATTTATTTAGATTAAATCCATTTTGTATTGCCTTTTGACTGTTGTTTTGATTGTAGTTTTTGCAATGTTTTTAAGCTGACATTTTCCTGCTTATTTGAGAAGTGAGTCTGGGAACATAGCTTGGTGTAGTATTGAACAATTTAATAGGTCAGAAGCTGAGCTGTGTAGATATTCCTCTCACCATTTTTGGTTTTAACGAACACAGTAATGCATCTAAACTGGAGATCACTATTTTGACTTTTTAATGGGCATACATTGTCACACAATCAGCAATTTGGTATGCATATTCAGTGCCATTAATGTAAACGTGTGTCTCAGTGTGACGATGTGGGTTCTGGCTCCACACTCCCTTTGCTGTTGGTAGCACATGAACCCAACACCGTCGATAATGTTGCCGAGTGAGCTAGTCAATGGAGGCAAATAATTCCAGCAAGGGGAAGGTATACAAAAAGTGCAACAGTGCTTTTATTAAAACAGTCAACAAATCAAAAACAGTGTTCATAAATAGTGCAATACTCCCAGATTCATTAAATAAATAATCCATAAAAAGAACGTGGAGGTTAAAAATCAATAAATAGAAAAAAAAACACATCCTTAAAAATCGGAGGTTAAAATCTTCTCTTGGAAGCAGTTTTAAAACCAACAACAAACAAATCCGGTGCTCTTTTGTTAGCGTCTCACCTGCTAATCCCGTTTGGGCATCGCAGCAGGCAAGACGCTCTCTTCAGCTGCCCTCCTGAAACACACGCACGAGACTGGAGACCTCCCGATCCCTGGCTTCGGTATGGCACTCATCCCAGTCCCGGAGAACTTGTTTTCCCACAACGGCCAGGTCGCTCACGTTGGGGATTCCCACCACCAAGTCTCCCGACTTCCGCTGCCTTTCCATGGCCTTCATGCGGCCAGTCGCCTTCCCTGGTCACTCCCGCTACCTGATCGCTCAGCGGGAGCGACATCAACACCAACACGTGGGTGTCGGCCTAACACCCAGCTTCAACGCAGCTGCCCACGAGCGCTCATTCGCTCGCCCGTCCGCTCGCTCTTCGCGGCTCTCTCTCTCTCTCTCACCGACCTGCTTCCTCTCCTGCTCCCGGTAACCTCCGTCCTCTCCTTTCCTTTTTCTCCCCGATCGTTTTTTTACACCTCCTTCAAAACCGACTCGCGCTTCTTTTTAAAATGACGAGGGCCACAGCAGCTGCAGCATTAGCCACGGGACAATCATGAATGTGGGCAGTTCCTCATAACACCACACTCAGGTACTGTATGTAAAATAGTGCCATTATACAAGGAGTGAATACTGAGCCTCCGAGCGAGTGTACTGGTGAAGAGAATGATGTCATTCTAAATATACCAGTTTTAATTTGGAAAGTATTCTGTCTGGGGACCTGAGGTTATCATCTGCCCTATGTGGAAGGCTTCAAGTACCTAGCTCTCTTATTTATGAGTAAGCACAAAGATGATGGTTGAATTGTACTGTTAAATACAAGGTGTGATCAGTAGGCAGGAGACCAAACTTTACTGTTCATTCCAGTTTATTTTACTTTTATGTTTTAATCATGTTCTAAATGACTAGCTCTTTTTTGAATGCTTATCTCACTCTTAACAGAGATTTAGCACTTTTGAGGAAATTACTGAGCTGGTACTGATTGTGATGGGCCTCCCTTTACTAGTTCCACCAGGGGATAATATTCAGAATGGGTAGTCCATTTCAATCTAGCTAGGCAGCTTTAATCTCCCTTGGAGTTCAGGTTGCCCTTCATGGGCATGCCCTGGGTAATGTGTTCCTACTTCCATCATGAGGAGACAGAGAGCGAGAGAATATAACAGGTTCTGAAGCATCTGCAGTTTTCAAACCCCACCCCAGAGATTTTCGCCACACCACTAGTGGTTCATACAGGAGAAGGCACAGCAAGCTGTGCCAGAGGTTTCTTTTCTGTAACTCAATCTTACTCTAAGCAAGTCTTTTTATTCATGTGATCAAAAATATTAAAGACATTATGGAATGGTGTTAGTTGGCTTAGTTTTTGTTATTGAACTGCAGCACTATGAAAATACATGATTTACCCCATACTCTCAAAGTCTATTTTGTTCATACAGTTTATATATCGAATATATGGACACAGGTGATATGACAGAATTATGGAGATATTGTTCGGATTTAAACTTTTAAGTCTGAGACATGTAGATTGTCTAATTTGTGTTGCCATCTGGGAAAAGTAGTGTTTCTTCCCAATGAAGAGGCATATCTCCGAGAATTAAAAGATTGGTTGTTGGCAAGTGAAGTGAGCAGGGGGCGAAGCCCCTTAGTAATTTAAAAATTTAACAGTTTTCAAAACTGCATTACACAGTTGCTAAATATCACATGATTACATTGCCAAAACCAGTTATTAAAAGACCTATCACACTTTTTCTTCACCTTAAAATTGCTCAACATGTGCCCCTCATGTCACACAGCACACGTCAGTCCTATACTGTAATTCTTTCCAGATCCTTTGTAGCTTATCACTGTGGATGGATGACACCATAGCAACATTCCATTCTCTCATTTACTGAACTGTTATAATCTGGAAAAAGATTAAAGATAACACAACAATTTAGTACGTACATATTACATGTACACATGATACTTAATTACCAAGTTAAACATTTTTAAAGTAGCTCAATTTTTTTTATTTATCTCCATATCTGAGGTGGAGAATTAATGAGATGACAATATAAAAGTGATAAATTTGCTGTTTTCTACATTAATGATACCCTGATTTTCATTTAAAATTTTATTACCTAACAGATCTTCAGAAATGCAAACAACAACATACAGTATAGAACTGGATCTCCAGGCACTACATATTAATAAGCAAGAACTATTGGGGGGAAGTTTTTACGTTTCTTCAGACTTTATTTATGTTGGTGCTATTTGTCACTTTTTCAGCTCAATCAAGCCTTGCGTGTCTTTAACTTCATTCTTTAATGCTTTGCTTCTTTTTTCATTCATCTTGTAATTATTGAAATTTGTTCACTTGAAGAGTTCAGCAGCTGAGCATGACAAGGGTCAATGTTAAATGACAGCTTATAATTGCAACCTGCATGTTCTTTGCATCCCCTGCCTTCATTCTCAGCTGCCTCATTAATCAGAATGGAGCCTCTTGAGACTGAATGTCAGCAGCACATTTTGCCCAGTCATACTTGAGTGTATTAGCCATGATTTACTGTGTCTTATTTTCATGCAGGCTGAAGAAAAGGTCTCTATGAATGTTTTCAGCTAATTTAAAACACTGTTATCTAGACTAAGGTCCTCATCTTGATGTCTACACCTGTGATTTTGTTCCATGAACCACACGTTCAAATCATAGTGGTAGGGTTCCCTGATTTCTTCTGTGCTGTATGTGTCATCATGGGTTTAGGAGGTTTCCTAGATCCCATACTTTTATATCTCTGTAACTCCTGTGGGGTAGGAAAATGGTTGACCTGAACAGCCTTGATTATCAACTATCTGCTAACATTGTTTGTCATCAGATATGTCTTTTTCTAGAATTTGTCCTACACCTCCTCTTATGAAGCTCTTATATCTTACTGTTTCAAAGATCCTATTCCTGTCTTGGAGTATAATTATATAATCTATTTTGTAGCTCTTATATGCTGTATATTTAAATTCTTTTGTGTGTATTCTAGGGTAGAATCATACACATACTCTGTTGTGTACTGTATATACAGAGGTGCAAGGTACGTGATAGTCTACATTTTATAAATTTTATATCTTTCTAACGTCATCCATTATTACCTATAACAGCAACAAGTAGTCAAGAGAAATGAATGTACCACTGATTCTTCAACATGTTCTTCTAATAGTTTACTGTTGCACCCCAACAGTATTTTTAATGTACTCTGGTGGGCTCCATCCCCTGTTCGCATTCGCTTGTCCACCTCTGGGTTTGGTTAACAGGATATACAATTTAAAGAGATTGTTATTTTCATGGGAATTGTTACATACTCCTTCGATTCTATGTTGCATCGGTCCGCCGTGATCATAAATATGCACCTGACCAAATTGTGGTTTCTTCCAAATTAAACTTGTCGTAGCTTTAACTCATAGCATATGGTCCATTATTGTGTAAATCTACGTTTTGAGCATTGAATGATGCAAACGTGAAAAGATTATTGTAGACTCAGATATTTTGCCTGCAATGTTTGTGTATTTTACTTTCATCAAACCACAGATCTTATAATTCTCGCAGATAAGTCATTTTATTGGGAGGCAACACGAATTAGACAATCTACAAGTCTCTGACTTAAACTTTAAAGCCGAACAATATCTGCATACTTCTGACGTATCACCTATGTCCTGTTCCATTATTTCACCGAGTAATAATTTCTGTTTGTTTGTGCTAATGCGATCTATATTATCTTTTTTTTTCGATACTTTCGAATTTTCCTATTTTCATATTCTTTAACTTGCTCTGCATGTGTATCTCGCCAATGTTTTTTTTGAGCCTTTCGATTTCCACTGCTTTCATAATCTCTAACCTGCTATGCATGTGTATTGTGCCAACATTTTTGAACGTCTTTATGAAGTGTTTTATTTCTGACCCCGTTTGGACCTACGAGGTGTTCAGTACCACTTGGTCTTGGCTGATTATTACTTTCCTTATTTTCAGAATTTGCACATAGATTATTATTGTTCTTTTGTGCATTCTTTTTTTCCTTCTTTTCTCTCTTTTTGACACGCTGCTCTTTCTTCTAAGCTTAGTCATTGACGTGCCATCTAGAACGTATAAAATTTTTAAAAGCTGGGAGCACATGAAGTGTGTCTGCCAAAAGCATTCCAACAGAGGTTAGATGTCCTTGATCTTGTTTTAAATTGTTTGTAAGTAGGGCATGACATGCAAAAGTCACCGTCTCATGGGTCTTGCTTCCAAAGGTTGTAAAGTCTAGTCTTGCAGGACGTCAATGTGTCTTTCCGAGAAGGTCACATCTCGACCCAAGATTTTTTTATTGTAATAGAGAGATGTTTTTGCTTGTTTTTATTATGCTTTGTAATTTTTGTAAAAACCTAAGCCAGACCTTTCTGTACCATGTTATGGATCAAATGTAGTCTGCCTTATATTTATCATTTCAAATTTCACCAAATACATTAATAATAAGAATTATAACCTGAAATATAAACGTATTTGACTGTATGTCTTCTGCATACTATAACCTTTCATTATTTCAAATAGCTTTAACAATTTTAACAATTTTCACCTTTCTAGACTAGTGCTTCTAAAACAGTGAGTTTAATTTAAAAAACTTGTAGGAGCTGAAAGTGATAGTCTTGAGGGACACGAGGATCTTGAGTTACTAGAAGGCTAATACAAACTACCCTTCAATCTGTTTTTCTAGTAGTGTCCCCTGTTTTCCTCTGTCTGGTTCCCTCACTTTGTTGGTGGGGGGAAATGTCCTTTAGTTTTCCAGATTAAGGCCAGGGCTTAATCTCAGTACAAAATTAATCAAATTGGATTAATTTTACACCAAGAAATACGCAAGATTGATTGCCACATCAACAAAGTTTTTTTATAATTTTATTTTCCTTTGATTTATTGGAAGGGGTACAACGATGTGAGGATCTTTGTTTTGGCTTAGGCATACATGGAAGAAAATAGTTTGAAGCACTGTTCTAGACCATACATTTTAGTCTGTGTTAAAATATTCTGATCAGTCTGATCAAAAACCAATAGTCCTATACATGTTTTGATGTCAGGACAGTTTTTGGATCACTTGCCATGGCTGTCTGTGAATGCCTCACATACCCTAACCCAAATGCACCCTAACAGACTGAAGTTTCCCACACAATAATGTAAGTTATAAGGCTCTGCTATAGATAAAGCTAAATCTGTTCATTGGTAGCACTGCTGCCTCGCAGTAAGGAGACCTGGGTTCACTTCCCAGCTCCTCCCTGCGTGGAGTTTGCATGTTCTCCCCGTATCTGCGTGGGTTTCCTGCCGTGCATTGGCAATCCTAAATTGTCCCTAGTGTGTGCTTGGTGTGTGTGTGCCCTGCGGTGGGCTGGTGCCCTGCCCAGGAATTGTTCCTGCCTTTGCCCTGTGTTGGCTGGGATTGGCTCCAGAAGACCCCCGTGTTAGGATATAGCGGGTTGGACAATGACTGATTGACTGTTAACACAGCTGGCATACCGCCAAAGATGTGTGATGATTTATATTTTACATTTACATTTTTTATGTATGGAGGTTTAGTTCACCTTTTTCCTGAAAAGTTTCTTTAGGGTATTTGACAACATGTTGTACAGACATACAAGTATAACTTTCACTGTACCTTGTACTGTTAACATTACTACTACTTCAACAGGTACTGCTATTTCTTTGTCAGTTATCAATTTGTTCTTAAAAACTGTTCCATAAGCAATGAATTATTAGTGCTCATTTAAAGAATATACACAATAAAATAAGTATTGTTTTAATAATAGTAATATAAATACTTTGGACATTATTTCTGCTACGCATGAACACAGAAGACAAACAAATCTGACTATTGTCCATTACTGATTACACTCAAAATGTTGGATTATATATATATTTTTAATACATTCAGCTAATTGTTTTATATTTTATAATTTTCAGTGTACTTTCTTTTATTTGCCATACTGTATATTGTATTACTAACGTTTTCTCTTTGTTACTCTCGATTTGTGTTACTGAGAGAAAAAATGAAAATAATCATTGTAGTGAAGTGTCTAAATGTAACATGAATTTGATCATTATTACTTCATTAATTTTAACTGGATATTTTTCTTTTCTGCTGCTAATATTTTCCATTATTATCTACTTTTGTTATAAATAAGTATGATACATCTGCCCAAATGTTATCCATTAATGTTTTATGTTTTCCTGACCCTAACACATTAAATTATGTCCCTGTATATTGTTTCTTAGCATACTACTATGGTAAGCGGAAGAAGGTCATCAAGCCAACTATTGGCGTAGGCTGTGCAGAAAGTGGGTTGACAAAGCCAACCAGGCGCCGGAAGAAGCGTAAATCGATCTTTGTACAGAAAAAGAGAAGGTCATCTGCTGTGGATTACACGCTAGGAGGCTCACCACAGGTACTAGTCAGCCAGTATATTTTTACATGAACAATTGCTTTCTTATATATTTCTTTAAAGTTGTAATTTGAAAGAATATGTTTTTATATTTTAAAGAGGCTCCGCTTCTCTATTCATCACAGTCTTTTTCTCAGTTAATAATATGGAATATTTATTGAAGGGAAGCTTGTTCCAAAATCATAATAAAACCTAAATTGCTATAAGAGAAAAATAATTTTTGCCAAATGCTATTTTTGCTTTATTAGTTTTTCTTCTGGCATGTCTGCTATTTAAAAAAAAAAAGCTTTGTGAACGGCACAGTTACATTGCAGGTAGCGGTTAGTTTTTTTTTTTCTCTGGAGTCACATTCCCAACGCATTTGCATGATCCTCATGTGTTTAAGAAGGCCTCTGGCCTTCTCCCACAGTCCAAAGTTAGGTGGATTAGTGTCATTTCTGGTCTGGTTCTTTTTGTAATTGTCGCTGCTGGCTTAGGTCCTGTGTCTCGGCATATCATTTACTGAGAAATCAAGATTAAAAAAAAAACAACTGAGTAAATAAATGAAAAGTTAACAATGAGAAATGGTTACACACTGATGAACTCAGTGTATTCTTATGCTAAGTTTACCGAGAAGATATGCTTGGGAGTTGTAAAAATATTTACACATGTGAAACATCCATCTATATATAATCTTGTTTTTTACAGAAATGACAATTGCCTGGTTAAAGTTAGCCCAAGATTATCTAACCTGAGACTCAAAGTCATAACTGACTCCGGACATGATACTTACAAGTCTATCAGAGGCATTGATGTGTGCACTGTTGTGCAGTCTTGCCTAAGCAATTTATAGTCACCAGTTAACCTAACTTGCACCTTTTTAGGTTATTAGAGGAATAGGAATACCTGGAAAAAAACCTACCTGGACACAAAATAAAACCTATAAACTATATACAGATCTTGAGTGGGCTTGGAATCAAAAACAATTTGTACAAACTGTAATGCAGAAATACTAGTCACGTTGTCACTGTGCATTCCAAATATAAAACACTATCAGAAAAATCCAAATTAAGCAACATTTTACATAACCATATTTTAATATTTGGTTATAAAAGAAAAAAGATGTATTTACTTTCCCACAGTTGAACTCTAGGAAATATAAATCTGTTAAGCAAAGCATAAATATCCTTTAGGTAATGGAAGAGATATTAAGCTTAACTGAAGCTTATTAACCAAAGATTACACTATAAGCCAACTTTATAAATATTTTTTGTAATGTCAGAAAACACTAAATCAATTCTGTAAACTGAATAAGTGCCTGACTTGTCTTAGAAGTTTTCTGTAGTTGGATAATTTTGCAACACCCTTTTAGAGGGCCTCATGCATAGCTTGTGAGATATACTGTATGGATATGGACATACCTTAAGATGGCTGCTCCTTTCCATGGTGGCCAAGGTTCAGTCTAGTTCTGTGAACTGGAACACATCCCTGATCATCGTTCTTATGAAGGTATAGTTTAATTTGGATTGTAAAGTACAGAATCAACTTGGTAAATAGACTATGTACATATAGTATATACAGGTTAGTAAATACTGTACATATTCTAACAAATCAACTTTGTAGTGCATAATTAATATTCAGATCTCATGTGCTATTTGATTATCTTCAGTGTGTTCATTATAGATACATTTTTATAATGATGCAGCATTATTTTTAAACAATTGTTTTGTAGAACAGTTTTAATTGTGAATGAAACAAGTCAATGCAATAAACAGAGTTATTTTGCATAAAAGCTATACTTAAACATAGAAATACAGATGTCGGGATAGGATAAAGGTTTATTTGATATTATTTTAAAGTACATTAAGAAAAGAAAAGTTATCAAGAGAAAACCACATATGCTGAAAGTCCAAGGTATATCATCAGGTACTTTAGATATGAAATCCTCGAGCATCACAAGTAACACATCTTTGAATGTGTAGAAGGCCAGCCTTTAAAGCTTTCAGCCATTGTAAAGTTATATAACATTAGTAGTGTAAACATGCACTTTGAAATGTTTAGTTTGGGAGCATAGCAGATAGGCATCTTCCGGAAGAGTATTTTTAAACAAACATAAAGTCAGTTGAGCAGGCTGAAGGTTATGTGATCAGATCACCATGTTATTTTATGCATTTGTATGGGTTGTAAACAACATGCCTTTGTTGTGAGGTTAGTGATTAACAGCAGGTTTATTTGCAATATTTCATTACATTTGAACCCTCACCGTTAGCATAATGTATACAGTGCACATTATTAATTAAATGTGTGCTATTATAAAATAAAAAAATGCCGGTGCTGTACTGTTTAATATGTGTGTAATATCTGTATTATCTGTACTGTAATCTTATGTGCAGTTCTTTTCTCATATTTACTCAGCACATTTATTTCATGCTCATGCATGAAATATAGCTGAGAAATATTGTGATTTGTATTTCTTAGCCAATAATCAAGTTTTAGAAATGCTGTTTACCATTATTAAAATTTGTATTAAATGAATAACTGAATGCTCATGAAAATGGTGATAGAACAGATAATCAGCTCTGTTAATTATACAGCTGTAAAAGAATAAAGGTGTACCTGTGCTAAAACAGGAGTTTAACTGGGGAAGATGGTGCACTGTCACCCACTTAACTTTTACCACAGGACCTGAACTCTTTCTGAATGCAAGTTGAATCAGACTATATGAATTGAGTGGCAACTAAAAGCTGTATTCTGTTGTGTATACTCTCACAAAAATTAACCTCCCATTACATCATAAGGTATGTATGTGTGCAATGGTTCAAAACTTAAGAACTTGAGATTGTTTTTCATTTTGACATAGGGTGTACACTTTAGCCCATGGGCGCTTTTGGTTACTCATCTCTGCACAGTGCACTATATACAGTGTTTATATTAGTTAGAAACTGTAAACAATAAAACATTTCACATAATCCTTCTTTCTTTTTTACATTCATAATAATTTAAGCATACATTTTCTTATATTTTATTATACTAACTTCTACACATTGTGTTTACAACAAGAGAATTAACCCAGTAAATCCTCTCTTGGTTTTCTTGTATTCCAGCATTCCATTACTTTTTATCTTAACATTTTTCAGATACCTATGCTGAATTGCAAACTTTAAAAATGATCTACGCCCCAATGCATATTTGGAAAATGTTCTTTTTTGGTATTATTTGCAGATTCCCAAATCCCAAGTCTGTATCTTGAACAAGCAAGCCATTATGTAACTTCTTCACTAGAATAACTATAATTTGTTTGTGAACTTTTATGTTTTTTCAATATATATAACATTATTATAAATTACGCTGCCCAGTGTTTCTACCCTATTAAATTCACCCACACGGCTGGACTTGAATACCACTGTCCTGGTGGAGCTTTTTATTGACAATGGCTATGTAGGTGTTGCGTAAAGAGGGAGAATCTACTCTAAAAGATTACTGCTATGTTGTTGAAGTAGATGAGTTACATTATATATCCTTACAGGAGTTACATCTGGATACTGAAAATATGGAAAGTAAACTGTTCTACTATGGGATTACCAGCAATTCATGTCCAAGGTTGGCTCCTGCCTTACAACCAAGATAGATAGATAGACAGACATATAGTAGTACATTACATTGATAAATAAATCATATCTTTTAGGTAAATGAGATGTTATAAAATCTCTTCCTGGAGTGGTAGAATTCTTCTTGTTCTGTATGTGCTTCAGAGGTTGATCAGAGTGCCATGAAAGGGATAGCGTTGTGCATGAAAGGCATCAGCTTAGTCAATATCCTCTTCTACCTGCAGAGATCCACACTAGCAAAAAAGAACAGGACCAGCCTTCCAGATGAACTTGTTAAGTCACCTGTTCTCATGGTAGCCCTTAAAATACCATTGTATAACAGAACACACTTGCAAACATGGGCTGATGGAACATATGTCAATGAACCCCTGACTCTGGTTCTTTTTCGATGTGGCTTCTGATTGGCAGCCTAATTCAGATTTCTGTCCAAGTGCTTTTATAGCTGATTTCTAGATGAGGACTAATATTAGGGAAGAGTTGTTCTTCCTAATCTTCTCCATCATCACATGGTTTTGCTGATGTTTGTCTGTAGATGATTCAGCATGCACTAGTCAACAAAGTCATTCCCTAATTCTTGGTGTTCCTTATGTACTCGTACACTCCATGATTCTAGAGTCATCTGCAGGTGGTGTATCTCAGAATTGTCTTGACATGTAAAGAGTGAATGGGAAAGTGGCTAGGGGCACTTTCACAGATTGTGATCTGCCTTTCAAGAAGTAAGTAATCTGTGGCCCAGTGTAGCAGATAGATAATCATGCTGTCTAACCTACTGTGTGCATTGTAGTCACAATCTAGACAGTCCAGTGCTGTGCTGAACACAAGCCTTTTCAGGTTTTCATTGTTTCCTATCAATTTTAGACACAAGGAAATTCAATATGCTTAGCTGAACTGCTCCTCAATTTTAATTCAAACACATAGTTACCAAAGCTCTAATCATTTTAAGTTTGTTTTTTTTGGTTCTCAGGACAGTGAAGATGATGATGATCAGGATGGTGGGGAAGATGAAACAGCAAGTGAAGAGACAAGCTCAGAACAACGTGAAGATCAGACCGATACATCTTCTGTAGAAGTCCAAACTGGGAGACCGAGAAGGGCTGCCGCTTTAAGAAGGAGCAGTGATACCATAAGACCTACAAACATCGAGAGGACTAGAAGAAAAAGAACAACTCGATCTTTGTCTTATACCGAAGATGTAACATATTATCCAGCCAAACGCCCTACTGCTAAGGTAACCATTTTGATTCTTATATAAAGTTTGGATCTATGAGTACACATTCTTTGTTTCTTTCTTGCAAACATTTCACAGACACTTCTTTTTTCCGTTGAGGAAACATTTAATTTACAGGTATATGTACATTTTTCTCTTGAGTATAAGATGAATGCTTGATTATTTATCAATTTATCTCCAAGAATTTGTAGAGATGTAAAGACTTAAAATAAGACAACTTCCTTTTAGTTTAAAACCTATTTTTTCTAAAATATTCTGAAGTGAAGCATAATGGAATATTCAGATCTAAATATATAACTTAAAACACATTTCTTTGGGTGTACAAGTGCCTTTTCTTTGTAGGAAAGATAAAGAAAGCTTTTTCATCTCCAAATAATTTCTTCTGGAAGACTAACAACATGACTGAATTTGTTGAAAGACAAAAGTGACATCTTACTCAGCTAAATATGATCTATTATTCAGCCCTTTTCATTCAAAATTATGGTTTTGTTTGTTTCCTTCCTGTTTACAACAGTGTTTTTAGATTGTCAATATCCATAATAACTTAATCACAGTTAACATCCTACACAGAACACATGTTCAGTACCTTCCTTTATTTCCCTTTGTTTTTATTAAAATATTTATGTTGTATGTGTGTGCATTGTTTTTACTCTTAGTAATGTTGTTCTGTGGTTTTACTATTCAACACCAAGGATTCTGATAATAAATTATTGTTTTCTTAGACTTAGATAAGACATCATTAATGAAAACTTTGTTGTCTATGAGAAGTATTCATTTTTGCTACCCTCTTCAGAGAACTGCTTAAGTAATGTGATGTTTTTACCAATGTCTATGTGGAGCAGTTAAAACAATCAAACATACCTTCTTTTTTCTGTTTTGGCTGGCATTGCAGATAGAGAACCATGATGAAGAAGACAAACTTATTTTGGACAGCAATCCACTAGAATGGACCGTAACTGATGTTGTCAGGTTCATTCAGTCAACAGATTGTGCACCAGTTGCAAAAATATTTCAAGAGCAGGTAAACATGTGTAAGGGAAAAACTGTACATTAACATCAGTAAATAAATGGTTGATGACTTAATATTTTTATTACAAGTATGCATAGGCGTCTTCAATATTTTAAAACACAACATTATTGAACAAGAAATTACTTCTGAAAGGCATGGGAGTAATTCAGGGAACATTTCAATTTACTTCTAAAATATATGTATATTTTTAACAATAGTTACATTTTGTTGGCAGGACAAACTCACCTATTGTTTGTTTTATTCTAAATTAATTTTCCACATTTCATGTAGAAAATAAATAGAGCTTTGTTGTAGATACCCCCATACCCATATGCTACCCACAGATCTATGGCTCAGCCCGCTTTGTTCAGGTTTGTTGGTTTCTCTTAAGGTCATCTACTCGTAAAAATACAAAGTAAAATTAATTTTCCTCAGCTACTTTTAGAGCTCTTACTTATATCCAATAATAGTCAACTCAGTTTTTTGTACCTATGCTAGTAACAGATATAGAATGACAGACTATATACATACTGTCAAAGATGGCAACTACTTGTACATCACACAAATGTTATCGATTTCATGTTAAAAATAAAACCACATCTTTTGCTTGTGAATGTAAGCAAAACTATCTTTTGACAGTCTAGGGGGCATACACATCATACAGTCTCCACTCAGTCTGTAATTCAGTTCCTGGGGCTTTAATCTCATGTACAGTACTGGCATACTTTGTGTTCTTTAAATAAATAAAATCATTGTGTTTTGATTATAGCGCCACATTATAGCAAAACAGATGAGGACTTCAAAAATATCCACAAAACACAAACTAGAATCTTAACTGCTCTACCAAAAAGTAGGTCTCACAAAATGGGGGCCAAGACAATACAAAACTGAGAGGCTTTGGCCTACAAGACCCCAAAGAAAGAAACCTTGGAAAAGAATTAATAATGTCCAGAAATATTTCATGAACATCAATAAATATTAGTAAATAGTCCTCAAAAGAGGGAGAACTGTAAATCTCTGGTTTAAAGAGATACGTCTAACGAGGAATCTTTATAAGCAAACATAAACAAAAACCCAGCAAAAAATAAAATAAAATAGCAATTCTCACACAACCCTCCTCCAAAGTACATGTTATTAACCACAAGGAACTCGCTTTCCCAACCTACTTTTAAAGGTGAGGTGAGGGTGATCTACGCATGAAATATAAGGCACATAGCAGAACACAGACACACAGTTATAAACTAAATAATAACTAAATAAGTAATTCACAAATAACAAAAGTAATAATAAATGTCTACTAAATAGTAAATGGAAATAACAGTATTAACAGAAATGACTGAAACAAATAATACTGAAAACTGATTGAAAAATACAGTTAAAACAAATTTTAACATAAGCATGTGGAGTAATCCTGGCTAAAACATAACATATTGATTCCTAAAAACCATTTGGTGGAAGGTATTCAAAACAGAAGGATTGCCTGCCCAGATTGTGCATTAATATTTACACAAAAAAAAAACTAAATACAGATAAACAAAGATGCAAAATATTCAGAAGTTTAACAGAGAAAAGGCAATCAAAATTAAGAGTAAACCAACTAAAACTAAATGTAACTAAAAATCTAAACCAGAAAATGACAGCCAATGTCAAGGAAAATTAAAAGATCTGAATGAAATTGGTCAAAAGAGCTGAATAAAAAATCAAGGAAGTAGTTAGGTACTGAGCAATGAGTGGAGTATATGGACTTTTCAGTTTGCAACTGAAGATCTTATTTGCAATCTAGTAAGAAAAGAAGAAACAAAGGAGTGAGGAAAATATATATAGTAATATGTAATAATATAATAAATGATATGATAAAAAGAAAAGACCACACAGGGTAAAGAGGACTGGGGTCCCGTGGGAAGCGACAGGCATAGGTGTTGAGAAAAGAAATTAAGGTGATGATTCAACAATGACAGACGCTAAGTCAGTGTCCTTGCAAACTACAAAAAAATCTTCAGAGGCCCCTTAGCTTGTCTGTCCTCTAGGCTTCCATTGTTCAATGTCTGGGTATTTGTCTTCTTCCACTCTTAAGTAGACTGATAGAACAAAAGTTAGAGGCAGTGTCACACTTAATTTCTTCTCCAGATTCACCCAACACAACCCCATAAAACATACCCTATGCCCGCATGTCTGAGTGTATATAATTATGTGCTCTTCTTTTCCCACCCTAGCGGCCCACTTTTTCTCTTCTTTCGTCGGCATCTTTTCTCGTTAAAACTAATTAATTCAGAGTTTGTGCTGCAATTACTTAGTACGTTACTTAAGCTAACACTTAAGTCTTCAATCTGCCTCAAGAATGATTAGCGAAGGAGGTAGGAAATGAGAATGGCACCCATACACATGCACCGCACGGCCGCCCTGCTGCGCGCTGCCAAGAGTTGATTCTACAATAAAATAAAATAAAAATAAAAAGAGTAATAAATATCATCACCCAGAAAGTGGATAGTAGATGTCACGTAATATATGTGTACCAAATTTCAAGTCAATAGGTAAAACGGTTTGCGAGCTACAGGTGATTTAAAATCCTGGACAGACAAACGAACAGCCACGGTAGCATATTATAGAAAAAGATATATAGTATATATATTTTTATTCCTGCAAATGTGACATCAAGCAGACCATAATCGAAACCATGATATTACCTTAGCCTGTTCACTGAAAGTCAAGTGGTCTGCCACATGGCTTTTTAACACTAGAATTACCAGAGCCTACGAAAAAACTCGTAAATCCGTCCAATCTTAAATCGCTTCTTAAAATCGTTCACAGCTCTCCACCAGCGTCTTTTGTCCTCTATATGTGCTGATAAAAATCAGGCTGCAAGCAGCCGGCTATTCCATCCCCCCACCAACTTAGAACGGGCACAAACTTCTCCCAGCTCATGCCTTGATTGATTTTCTGGGAGTGAAGTGGAGTTTTAGAGTGGAAATAATAGATTGTTGCTTGGAACACACACATTTCTGGTCTGTTCCGTTTCTACAGTAATCTGTGTAAACACATTGTTAAAACAGAAATGTTTTTTGTAGTCTGGATGTCATTCATCACTTGACTCTGAAGTGTAGGGAAAGTGGGCTGGGAAGGTTTGAGGCATGAGACATGAAATAACGTAAAACTACAAAAACCAACCAATGTCTAATTGTACAAGTATTTGGCTTTATAGCCCCCCTGTAGTCAGTAAGTAGTAGTCAGATGGTGAATATTTAAATAAGATTTGATTAGCATTCATGGTTAAGGTTTCTTTTCTTTTAACTCGCAAAATTTTCTCTTAACATCTTATAAAGTACTTTGATCAGCATGTTTTATATGAAAATGTGATAAGAAGAAAAATTATGTTCTTGATGGAATAAATAGTATGCGTATCCTCCATACCTAGACTTTAGATGAAGCTCACTGGGACATATAAATAGCATGCTGTGAATCATCATATTTAGCTCCTCTTGTTTTAGAGGACATGTGACCATAGCAACAATATTTACATAGACGCATTTCCATATTCTCTGAATTGCTTGTGTATATTTAGATATTATTCTTTTTGTAGCACTATTAAAAATGCCTTGTATGTTTGTTTTCCAGGACATTGACGGCCAAGCACTGCTTCTCCTGACACTTCCGACAGTTCAAGAATGCATGGATCTTAAACTTGGGCCAGCCATTAAATTATGCCACCAGATCGAGCGAGTAAAAGTTGCATTCTATGCTCAATATGCCAGCTGACTTACAACAAGCAGCCCTGCATTTCAATCAGGTCATTATCCTTCAGCGTTCAAGACTTGCTCACTTGTATGCTAACAGAGAGGGACCAAGAAGAGTATGTTGCAATGTAGCTGGTGCTGGTTTGGCCACTAAATGTCAGAGCCCATGGCAAAATAAGAATTTATTGAAGATTTTTACATAAATAGTAGTGAACATTTCTAGCTATTGTGATAAAAATGCCATTATGGTTCATTATGGTATTTTCCATCCATAGTGTGCTCTAATTTTTGTACAAGCTGTAAAGCAGCAAAGTAAATTACCTATAGGAGTTTTCTGACACTGCTGATAAATTTGGGCTTTTGTATTTCATGATTTGCTACATGTAAAATATGAGCCAGAATGTTATAAGTTCTGTGGTGGGCTGGTGCCCTGCCCGGGGTTTGTTTCATGCCTTGTGCCCAGTGTTGGCTGGGATTGGCTCCAGCAGACCCCCGTGACCCTATAGTTAGGATATAGCGGGTTGGATAATGGATGTTATAAGTAATCAGTGGTTGTTTCTTGTCTATAGTTAAGTCTTATACAGCAGCTACTAACTGATACCTACACCTCTGATGTCCCAGATAACAAAGTTCTTATAATCTTATTTTAACTGCAGTTTTATTGCAGATACATTTTTCTTACATTGCAGTTAAACTGCAGATAAAATGTTTTCTGATCTTTTCCAGAAGTCAAATGCTGATATTTTTAAATTTTATAATAAAATTTCAGCTTTAATGTAATTTTCATTGTGTTTGTGAAAACAGTAAGACAGTGCCTGGAGACGTGTGCACAGAGAAGAAAATAAATGTATGAAGCCATACTCCAGACTACATAGAACACCTTCATGAAATATGCAACTCATGTCTGAAAATTTATTGTAAAATAATTTAACGGCGGGTCGGGGAGCAGTGCATTTTGGATACTCAAAATTCAAATATGTACAATATGTCTGTTCTGATCTCAGAACTTGAAAACAAGTAAGGTATGCCCTTCCCAATCAAAAGTGTTCATATTTTCTTTTTGATTTCTTATAATATGTAGAACAATGGTGGGCCATGTTATGAAATGAGCCAGATAAATATGTTCTGGTGGAGAGATCCACATTACTATCTCAATCCCTGCTGCTTGGTCCAGCTTTTTAAGTACTTTATAGGCTAATGGATGTGATCCTTTTAGGGTGGCTAATACTTTACCAGCTCTGTTTTTAGATATGAACAGATTGTTGCCAATACCAACATGGAATCCAGAAATGTTTTTACATTTTTAAAGTTTATGTAGTCATCCTAATTTTAAGAAGGGGGTTTACATGCTATGTTTAAATTGATCATTTTCTCAGACATGCAGTAGAGCACATGTAAGTTCCCATCTGTCTGTCACAGATGCCTTGGTTAATGCATGGATTTATTCCACTTATTTTTTTTGGCTGTGGTTTTGCCATTTAAAAAAATAATTTTCTTATGTATGGCAAAACAGTTTGCCAGTTCTATTTATTCTGTTATACTGTGAGCTATTATATGTGTATGTGTATTTTGAGGTGTTAATTTGCAGATATTTAAAACATTTAAAATGTATTTATGGGAGCATAACTTATTTTTTAAGGTCATACTTTCTAAGGAGGCATTTTTCCAATTAACGTATATCATTGACAAAGAGGAGTGTATTTTATACTCGCTATTAATTATTTGCAGGAGAGGTAGCTGTGTATTCTGGTTTCAAGACGATTTTAGTTCTTGTGATTCAATGAGATCATAATATGACAGCTGAAATTATTTCTGGATCTTTAACTTGCTCTTTTCTTGAAGGTTTGCTTTTAAATGGCATGTGTAAATTGCACAATTTAGTGAAATTTTACTGTGACAATTTGCATTGAAGATTCTTATTTGCCTTCAGTTCTTTATCCGAGAGAGTCTTTAAGTAAGGAGTAACTTGATGCTTCTGGCAGTAGAATCCATTGTCTTTTTTACAGATTTCATATTTTATATTTAAATTGACTTTCAGCTTTTTATAGCATTGCATTCATCCAACTGTGAAATGTATTATGATTAACATTTGCAAGTGATAGCTTAATCCTCTATGCAAAATATGTGAATATAACTATTTTGTGATGGGAAGTAATACATGAAATGCAAGCAATTGCATTTTTCTTTTTTGAAAAATACAAAATGCACATTCCATTTTTTTTTTTGTGAATGTGGTCTGTAAAGCTTCTAAATTTTGTCAGACTCGCTGTTTATCATTTTTTTCATTTCATTTTAAGAAGGCACAGGGCTTGGCAAATGTAGGTTTACAGTTGTGAGTATGGAAAGGACATACTGGTTATGATTATTACAATAGTTTTATTAACTCTAAAGTAGTAATAGCTTTAATAACTCAATTGCTGTAAACAATACAATAGTTAATAAATAAATAAATAATAATACAAGAATAAACTGTGTAAACCTACTTTAGCTCACCCCTAATATATATATATATATATATATATATATATATATATATATATATATATATATAAATATATATATATATATATATATATATATGTGTGTGTGTGTGTGTGTGTGTGTGTGCATACAAGAGGTCAACAAAAAGTTTCGAGGGTTAGTTTTATTAAAGGACAAGTATTAGCTTATAAGTACTAGAATATGTTTATGACAGTTTTCTAGCATTTGTGGTTTATTGCGTATGTCTTTTTTTTAGAACTGATGTAAAACCCACAGAATCACATATTGTGATATCATTGACTCTGACATATGAATCTTCAAAGGTTCTCTGGCATCATTGTGTACATGTGGCTAATGTTTGGCCGCATACAACCTCCATGTAACATTCTGTCTGTCTTTCAGACTTAGGCTTGAAATTTTTTTTTGTCCCTCTTGTATTATATATATTTCTTTATAAAGTTTTCAACAATTATTCTGTATCTGACATGAAAGTGGGCAGATATTTTGAACAAATTCTAAGAGATTTGAAGTAATAAATGAATGCACTTAACAAACGTAATAGCCTTTGTATTTCAGAGCTTGATCATTCTTCTTATGTATATTTGTTTTGTCAAACCATCTCATGCTACCAAGACCAATCACATATTCAGACATTGCATTTCTGTGAAGTTTACTCATTTCTACCTGTCCATCTGTACATATATTTTTGTGCAAATACACAGACTATTCAGAGTTCTATTTTAAATGTTTCCTAAATTTAAAGAAGCTCATTTTTACATGTTGAATAGCAAAGCACATTGAGAAAATAAAAAAAAATGAACTAAACTGAAATGTATTGCCCGTGTTTTATTAAATCATTTATCACGTTGTGGAGTCTGCCTTTGTATGTGTGTCCTTTGCTCCAGTTTGAGAACTTCTATGATAATAACGGGCCTCACCAACTTCGGTTTTACAGTATATGCCAGTTTTCACAAAGCCATCCTTTTCTTGGCTAAAGCAAGAGCTACAGTCTATGCCTTGTTGTGCTTGTGTAAACCTGAAATAGCAGATTATTAATGTTTTAATTACCCTCACTATGCATAGTTGCCTTTGCTCATAGTTCATTTTTTGAACTGCTGTTTTTCACTGTTCAAATGATTCTTGCTCACTGTAGCTGATTGACAAGAAGCTTTAATTTTTCTGTGCTCTGCTCAGTCTATGCATTATATAAATGGCATTGCTATGTTCTGCTGTGATGTGCCCTCCCTTCCTTGAACAGCTGATTATGTCTTTTTCTAGGAGTAAGCAAATCACAAACTGAATATCAAGAACAAACAGATTCAGCTTTTGGTGACTTTCAGTGCAATACAAGACTCAATTATTTGTGTTTTATTGTTTCGTTTTTATCATTTTAAAATATATTTCTTACCTATGTCTTTGTGCAAGCTTTCAGTTATTGTGTAAACTAATGAACTGCAAGTCTACCTGCACGCAAGATATTTGTATGCAAGGCTATGCAAATGTGAAATGAAGAACTCCAAACTTATACACATAGAATTTAATGCCCACTTATCCACCCCTTGCTGGACATGAGGTCAGTCCATTGCATGGCACTCTCATGCACATGCTTATACTCACTTACTCATGCCAGGGCTGTGTTTTGTGAAAATATTGTAATGCTAAGAATACTGCAAACTCAGTCAGAACATCATTCATTTACAAGTGTTTTTCAGAACCCTTCATAACTAAAGTGACACATTATATCCTTCGTAATCTATGTGTTACCCAACCTAGTCATTCATCGCCAAGTACTTCTTGAAATGGTTACTTCTTGTGACAAACATAGTGAAAGGCAATGTTTTCCACACTGTATATTAGTTATATCAACACCATGATAGTTCTCTTAGTCTTTAGAATATTAAGATTTATGCTTGAGATTATATTATTTTCATAATGAAATCCATTCATTCATTTATTGGATTAAATTTTCATAGAGAAACGTAAATTCATTTAAACAATTTCCACTGTTAATAATTACAAATGTTTAAGTTAGTATTTCTTTATTCTTTAAAAGTGCCCTAAAGATAGCAGTTACCTTTACTATGATGGAAATATTTTCTGTATTGTTTTTTGGTTATGGAGAAAGGCAGGAAAAAAGGAAGAACAAGAATTTAGGATTGGTGCATTTAAAGAGCAATAGTAATAAAGAATAAGCAGTACAGAAAACTCAATTCAACCCTTGCACCTTGTTAAAATTAAACCAGTTGGTTGTAAGATGATACCCATTCATACATTACACCTGCCATAAAGGTTCTCTGTGTTAAACATACAGGTAATTTACCTCACTAAGGACTTTTCACAGATATTGTGACAAAATGGTAGGAAATGCCTATGACACCTTCATGTGGGCTTGTTTTAAATGAGTCAGAAAGCAATAAGCAGCCACTTTGGTGATTATTGACTACTGGGTCATAGCCAGTATCCCCTCCATGTAAACCTACTGACAACTGAAAGTAACCCTCGGATGACAGCTGAACAAGAATATACTGTAGCTCATGCAAGGGATGTAAATAAGCATAGCTAGTGTATATCGAAAAACCACCATCTTCATAAATCATTGGGTAATATCAGATTTTCACTTCAGCCATGAGGCACTGTAATTGTGTGTTCAAGGCTCTATAACACTGATGTTAGAGAACGCATACACCTCCAATATGAAGAACGGGAAGAGGGGATGGAGGGCGGAAATGTCAAAATTATGATCTTAGCACAAAGGGTATGTATGCCAGGCTGGAGTAGAGACTAGGCTGGCCATTATCTCACCATTTGTACATGATTATTTTGTTCACCAAGTTAATTGTTTATCTCATTATCTTCAGTTATTCCCAAAGAAATGTGGAATTTATGATTGGATTTATTTAGATTGTCTCATTTAGCGATTGTGGTTGTCTGTGTGTCTGAAAAATAAGAGTAAAGTTAGTTATGATGTGCAGGCACTTCTTGTTGCTCCATCCCACCTTAGTTTTTTTAGGCAACAACAGCGCTGTATTATCATCTGAAAATGAACAAACGTATTGAGGAAATGTGGTTTTGTTTTACAACATATTACTTATTTATATTGTGCTCATCGTTTTTTGTGGTTATTTACAGTACACCCCCAAAATTCATTGGGTTTACATCCCTAGAGTACCTGCGAATTGTGAAAAACCGCAACTTTTGGATGTGGTTAAAAAATGCCTATTTTTATAGTTTAAACCCTAAATACAGCATGCCCCCAAAGCACTTTAATTTCGTTGCAAACTCAGCTTAATACATTAATACATTACCTAAAAAATTACCTTAATACATTACCTAAAAAGGTAAAGGTAAACCCGTACTGTACTGCTATGTCTCCCACGGTGCTAGAATGTAAAATACCGATGTTACCGCTATACATACTAATACGTAATTTATGCAAGCTTGTTTTCTTTGATATGCACTGTCGTTTTCTTTGTTATAAGTAAAGTAAATACATAATTTAATTTTACTAAAATACAGTAAAATGTACGGGTACTCACCAATGATGAATGATTTTGATGATGATGAAAATGATCAAACCATCCCTTACTGGCTTGAAAATCTTCAGGCTGCAGTGCTGTTGATGGTCTTGATTGTGGTTCTTCGGTACTTTCTACATTGTTTCCTGTAGTGAACTGCTGGTACAATTTCCATGCCTTCTCACTGATAATGTTACCGTCCAAGGGGGATGTTCTTTTTCCTGCAGTCGGTGATCCACAATCCCAAGGCAGATTCCATCCTGATGATATTTTTATTCCTTATGGTCGTTACCTTTTTGGCACAGAAACATACAGATACGGTACTCCAGATTGCTGCTTCGTTCTTCTTTATGTAGCGTACGGTGCTTTCATTAATGCCATAGTGGTGTGCTACTGCAACATAACTTTTTAGTTCCCAGAGCAAATCCAGTAGTTCAGCCTTCCCCTGGAGTGTTTTAAACTTCTTCTGGCACTTAGGCTCAGTACCAGAAGCCTTAGAAGGTGCAGGGCGTTTCGGTGACATGTTGTGCGTTTAAGAATAACAAAATGAATACAATAACAAAATGGAAAACACGAGGACACTCAGCTGGAGACACGTCTTAGGGCTCTCGGATTGGCTACTTTTACCATCCCAAACCACGTTTCCCTCAGCGGTTGCTTCCTGTTCTCTCTACAGCACAGTATTGCTATGAAAAAAGCCATAACAAATTGCGGAGGATATCTGTGCTTTCTGCCAACAATTAATAGTTATGCTCTAAGGAAAAGTCTGCGAACCCTGAACAGTGTCTTCGCGGGGGTCTACTGTATATGCTTTGGATTAACTGGTTATTCAATAATGTTATGCATACTCCACATTACTTTACACAAGTGTATTTTAAACTACCAAAGGGGCATAAATGTCACCATATAATGAAAGTATTGTAAGTCAACTGTGTTCAAATGACTTTTGGAAAATGCACCAAAAAGCATCCCGTGCGTTATTATATATGGGCACTGTACTCGTTCTCAGAAAAAGCACGCCATATTGATTAGAAATTCCAATTAAATTACAAATCTTTTTAGATTTTAAAGTACCCAGAAAAACTGGTGATATCATGGGCAGGAATGGGCATCAAGACACAGCACAATGTTACCTCTACTTGTAATTAAATTGTGTGAAACTTTTTCTGTTAGCCAGTTGTCATATTTTGGCAATCGGCACAAAGGTCAACTTTCCTTACTTAAATAAGGTGTGCAAATGTTGTGTTCACCGTTAATCAGTATTACTGTATGTGTGATATTTGTCCAGAGGATGGTATGTGCATATGCCTTAGAGAAGTAAGACACATGGTCTACTGTATTCACTATTTAAGATGAACCTTTGCCTTATAAAGGATTACTTAAATTGCTTAATGTTTTTATACTAACCAGAAACTGAAGTCCCCAGATGACTTGCAATTATCCAATTGGGTGTGTTGCCGGCCTAATTAATGAGTAACTTCCAAGTGTTCCCACTTTTTAAAAGTGGGCTATTTGATAATTAATCTTAAAATAGCTGAGCAATTAAAAAAGATATATGCACTATTTTAATACAACATGTTCTGTAAACGGCTCACTGCATATTTTCGTTTCAGAAAACAATCACATCCCTTGAGATGTAACCCGTTCAGCTTATCTTAAAGCAGACGTAAATCCATTCTTTATCCTCCTGGTACTTCATATTCTTCTTTCCATTAGTCTTGAATGTGGCTCTGTATATACTACAGACGGACAACTAAGTACCCAGATTTCTGAAAAATGCATCAGACAGCTGTGCTGGCAGGCCTGTGGGCTCTGGTTCTCTTTCTCAAGTGGGGGGAGCATTGACCTTAGACACGTTAAGGTTCAACCTGCAATCCCATGCGTGTGGACCTAGCACCTGTTTGGCTGTGCCACATTTTCGAAAAGACTGTGCTTTAGAAAAATAGTTTAATCATCTCGTGTCACAGAGCTGTTGGCAAAATTTCACTATTTGATGATTTATTCAGTTTTCCTGGAGAATGTGGCAATAGCAGTAGCAGCAGTGTGCAATGTCTTCATTTGAACTTCTACGTGCTCCAAGACTACAGTGTGCCCTAGTGGGCCATGCTTGATAAACCCTTCATCTGGGAAGCACTATCACTAATACCAAAACCACCACACACTGTTTTTTTCCTGATCAAGAAGGTAGCTGTATTATGTGATCATCAGCTTGACATGGAGAGCACTGAGCCCAGCAAACCTGCTGAGGAGCCTAATTTCAGCCACTTGTACATGCAGTACTGCTTGTTACCAGGATGGAAACATAAACTCCTATTTAAACTGAGAACTGCTTCCTCTTTCACCAATACTTCATTAGCTGATGAAGCCTCCATAATGTTTTCCTCATTCTGTGCTCATGTTACTAAATACACTAGACAATGAAGATTTTTTAGGTGTATCTATAGATTCTGGCCTGCTGATCATGAAAATCATATTTAGGTTTTTCTATCACATACCATTTTGTTGCAGTTGCCATTTTTGTGTTTTCCTTCAATAATTATACATATACAATACAACAACTGCAAATGTAATATATGTGATGATCTAAAAGTAGTGACACTGCTGCTAGGCATGAAACTTGGATATACCAAGTACTGTTTTTTTTGCAGCGAACAAGGAAGGTGAATTCTTTTGATTTTTGAATCAAATGTTAACACAAATAACTTCAAGTAACTTAAACTTTAAGTCCTTACCTCTTTGATGTAGTTATGGAGGTGTTGACTCATGGAATAAAAGACCAATCCCCTGGTGCATGCTTTTTGCCAGTAACATCAAGTTGCATTACACCAGAAAAGAGGAAGTTGGAGGAATGGGGAAGGGCTTTAAAAGATTGAGGGTTAAAGATAAATAGGCAGCAGACAGAATATGTGAGGTTTAATGATGATCAGTATTCAGACGTTAGCCTGCAGGGAGAGCTATTGAAAGAGTAGATAAATTTAAATGTCTAGGATCAGTGGTATCCCACAACGGAAAACTAGATGCAGAGATAATCCAGAGAGTGCTGTGTAGAATGAACAATTGGAAGAAGGTATCAGGACTATAGTGTGGTCAGATAATTAACACTAGAATTACCAGAGCCTACGAAAAAACTCGTAGATCCGTCCCACCTTAAATCGCTTCTTAAATCCGTTTGCACCTCTCCGCCAGCGTCTTTTGTCTTCTAAATGTGCCGATAAAGACAAGCTTCAAGCAGCCGGCTATTTCATCCCCACACGACTTAGAACATGCACAAACTTCTCCCAGCTCATGCCTTCATTGATTATCTGGGAGTGAAGTGCAGTTTTAGAGTGGAAATAATAGATCGTTATTTGGAACACATGCATTTCATGTCTGTTCCGTTTCTACAGTAATCTGTGTAAACACATTTTTAAAGCAGAAACGTTTTTTATATTCTAGTAGTAGATGACAAAATGTAGGCATAAACTATATAATGTATGAAGCATGAAGTCCAAATATCAAAGAAACACTTTCACAAAAGGCACAAATATAACAGAACAAGTGCGCTTTTATTCAAAAATATAACTGCAGAAACAAAAAGCTGCCTTAGCATGCAACATTGACACACATTTACTGTTACTGCCTCCGTGGCGCAACAGTATCAGCTGCTGACCGGGTATCTCACACGACTCCGTTTTGAGAAGTAAACTGCTCTTAGTCTTACTATTTTAGAATAAAAATATACATTTGATTTCAGTCTGTAACAGCCGGCGTAATTTATGATACTTGTAAAGGTTACCTTTGTTTTTGTTTTTATTATTCAGTTTTATTATCTCAGCCGCGTTCACGAGCCCAAACACACCCCTGCATTTGACACTACTGTTTTCACATAGACGCGCTATAACAGAGGTAAACTCAGATCATGACGACCCTTCTACATTGGAGCAAGAATGCACATTGCACTTTTGTCATCGCTGTACTTTGTGTGTATATATATATATATATATATATATATATATATATATATATATATATATATATATATATATATATATATATATATGGGAAGCTCTGCATTTTACTTGTGACTTTACACTGTAGGAAGTAAGTAAGTAAATAAAGGTAAACAGGTAAATAACATTCGAAAGCAATGCTCCGATGTAGAACTCAAACGACTCTACATGCTAGTGTTTAGATCTGGACGGTGTATGTGCCCCAAAAAAAGTCTAACTGCATTCTCGTACCATTGCTTGCATACTAAAGTGTCAGCAGGCACTTTTTGTGGCATTACACGTATTTTTTGAGCATGCCCTCTGCACACTACTCGTGACTTCAGGCTGTAGGAAGTAAGTAAATAAAGGTAAATCGCGTCATAAAATTATTTCTTCAAAACGTCACATATATTTGTCTCTTTTTTTAAAATGTGCGTTGATCACCACCAGCATGTTGTAGCACACAGCAACTGGCCACCTGCATGTTCTTGTTGTAGTGTTAAGGAGAATGTTAAAGGAAAGATGTTTAAAACAGTGGTAAGACCAGCAATGATGTACGGAGCTGAGAATTGGGCAATAAAGGGAGCACAGGAGAAGTTAGATGAGGCAGAATTGAGGACGTTGAGATGGATATGTGGAGTTACAAAAAAGGACAAGATCCGAGATACAACAAAAGTGGGAGAGATATCTAAGAAAGTACAGGAAAGTAGGTTGAAGTAGTATGGACATGTGATGAAGAGAGACAATGGATATATGGGCAAAAGAGTGATGGGAATGAAAGTACAGGGGATTAAAAAGCAGGGGAGGCCAAAGCGGAGGTGGATGGATAAAGTAAAAGAAGACCTGAAGGAAAAGGACTTGAGTGGGGAAGAGGTGCAGGACCAAGTTGTCTGGAGATGGCTGATCAAGCACATTGACCCTGCATAGAAGTGGGAAAAATGAAGAGGAAGAAGTTCATACAAATATCTGATGCAGAGATTAAGGACAACATTTTTGTTAGTCTACAAATTAGACATGCTGTCGATGACATATGGTCAAACATCTTTTAGTGGGACAGGATGAAAATCACTTGGAATGCATTCACAAATGTTGTTGAAAATTTTCTTGGCAACTACAGAGCACCAAACTGCATCAAGTGGGTTGACATCGTGCTTCAAGCAAGCAAAAACAAGAAGTGCGACATGTCACTAAAGATTAATTTTCTTTATTCCCTCATGGACTTCTTCCCTGTTAATCTTGGTGCAGTTAATGACAGACATGGTGAAAGGTCAGCAGGACAATGCAGCGACAGAATGGTGGAATCAAGGCTAATGGAATCCAATCAATGCTGGATGACTATTTTTGGACAATGAAATTAGAAACATCAAATGTCAAATACAAATGAAAATCAGCAGCAGAGCATGTTTAGCTCAAGTGAACTAATGCAAAGTGTCAGCATCATTAAGCGATTAAACACACTAAATTCAAAAAGGTTTAATTTCATGTTTCTCCAAATTCCTGTGTGATAAAATCAATTCATGATTATATTTTTTTCCGCTTGAAGCTGTCTATTATACTCCCCAAAGATTTTTCAGGAAGAAAACCTTTGAAAATATTTGTTGTCCCATTGACGTTAATGTTTAATGTATCTATGTTTGAAGAGCTAAGAGTGCATCAAATATTTTATGGCATTAAAGTGCTACTATGTGTAATCAGAATATACTGTGAGTTTAATATGTCACTGTGTTCTGTGCTAATATTTTAAATCTACTTTTCTTTCTACTCACTTGTACAGCTAACACAAAGCCAGGTTTAGCACACAGTGGTTAACCATATAAGAACTGCTAGGCAAGCTTTTTAAGACAAGACAAGTTAAGGACAACTGCAAAATGGACAATGTGCACCATTTCTGTGTGTCAAACTCAGCATGAAATTGTATCCTCTCTTTGCCTTGTTTGGAATTGTATTATTCACCTACACACGAAGAGTATAAAGCCTTGGAACATTGGGCGGCACACCCTTGAAGTCGATGGACGGATGGGAGATAACGAAAATGGCAGACTCTATGCATCGGGCTCCCACTCCCAAACTGTGTTTTTGTCATGGCTTCCTCGTCTGTTATGCAGTGCAAACCGTCATTAAAGAAGCTAAGTTACTTCTCCTATGTGATTCCTTACCGCCGTATCACTAAGGGAGGGGTATCGCCTTTTTATATCTATATAGTTTTGGGTTATGTAACATGTCGCAATTACAAAAGAACTTATTCCAACAAGGGAGCTAACGCCCCCTGCTGGATACACTATGTCATTAGAAAAACAATTAAATAAAAGAAAAAAAGAACATTCAACGTTGACTGTAGCCTCAGACCCAATGTTGCCAACCCGCCACATCCCTAACAGGATTGAAAATGGATGGATGGACTTAGTTGTCTAAGTGTAATATGTAACAGACTGTATTGTGTACGTTGTTAATCAAAATTTTGAAATGTGTTCGAAAATGATTATAATTATGACTTTAAGAATGGGTTTAAAAACTATTAGACCATACCATCTAAATACGATGAACCTTAAAATAGATTATAGGCTGTACAGAGTCTTCAAGTGTGTTTGTGTGAGTGTGTGTACAAATACATATTATCATTATCATGATTATATATTTGTTCTGAGATTTAAGTTCAAGTTAAGGAAGATGGTAGTTTCAAATTAAGGCAGAGTAATACGCACTAATCATGGCACCAACAAGTGGTGTGAGCATGTCCAGAAAACAAGAGTGCCTCACAGGCAAGTCGTGATGTTATCTGTTATCCAGGCTCTACTTTCTTACCCACTATTTAATAGAGTGATACTATTATATTGGAGTCAGTTGTGGCCAACACAAGAATGAGACACTCGCGTGTCGACTAGCTATGCCCACTACTATTTTGACTCAAGGCAAAACTTGCGTAACATCAATAAACAGGATAGCCCATGGGGGCCCAAACTTTCTTGATGCTCTGACTTGTTTTGCAGATCATAATCTTTAATATATATAACAAATATTATATTTAAATCAAAGTAGCAGAGGGGATTAGGCAGAGTTTGATGTCTGTAGAGGATGTGCATTAGCAGACACACCGGAGGCAGATATGAATGGACCTGGGCAGAATTCAGATTTGGGCAGATGTGCAACAAATGAAGTATAATAAAAACACACGTTACATTTTGCACATATGAAGAGAAAATATAAGGAGTACATAATGGAGCTAGAAAGTGTGCTCAAAGAATTAAGGATGAGTATTCTGGAGGCCTCATCACGAGCTCAACAGTGAACTGAAGTGATTAAAAAGCCTAATGCAGTAAAACCCTGACTTTCATATCTCCGCATGTGGAGGACAAGTCAAGAGAGGTCCTGCTGAAGATGTACACACAATGTGTGTAGTTTTAGTCTCCATGTGACAAAACGATTCAACACCATTGCAGGAAATCCAGAGGAGATTTTAAAGATTTTGGGGGTTGTAAGAGTAGGATCAATGCACACATGCTAAAGAAGCAGAACGGTATTGTACTTACCAAGTGACATTAACAGAAAATATTTTTCGAAACTTTGTGGGTTAAGCCATAGATCGTACTGTATATGTGTCTTTAATTTGCAAAATCTGCCCATGTCTCATTGGGGTTTACTCTAAAAACTCTGGTTGTCCAGCCGAGTCCTAAACACATCTCTTGTTCAATTGGACCAGCATGATGACCCTATCTGACCTGAGCTGGACTGGCACCCTGTAGATGTTGAGCTGCTGTCCTCTGCCTGATGCTGCTGGTGACAGACTTCAGTCCATGGAGCCTTGAATGGAAATGAGGAGGTTAAGAAAATGGATGAATAAAAATGAAACAAGAATAGGAATCACTGAAGAGCTTCCAAATTTATTCTAGAAGTCGCAGGAATACTCCAACAAAAAATGGCATATCATTTAAATGTTACTTACTCTGTGTGTAACATTAATTTCATACAGAAAGAAGGTAAGGAGGTTTATAGTTCAATGGTCCCAGTAGGTGACCAAAGCAGGACAACTGTAAGCAAACAACTGTAAAATCCCACATCACTTGTGTTGTATAATCTACATGAAAAGTCTTCCACTCATTTGCTTCCAACATCCTAAACATGCATTGTTAATAAAATATTTTTAAATAAACCACATCCTGGAAACGCTCTCATGAATGAGGAAGGAATACTCACGCACACACGAATGAAAGTCTGAACTGACGACCCGCCTCAACTCCTTCATTCATTGGTCAAGAGCCCTGTCTTCAGTTCAAAAGCACAGAATTGCGGGAATGCTGTTTACAAATCCTGCTGCTTTTACAAGAATTAAATGCTAATAATATTTTAGCAAAAAATATACTGTATTCTTTTTCAGCATTTAGCTGGATAATGGACATGTGGATTATACAAATGTTTTCACATTGTTTGGAGTTGGACAGAACTGGACACCATTGTTGTTCTTTTATGTCATAAACATTTTTGTCTTATTCTGCTTGAAAACATGAGATTAAAATCTCAATATAAAGCACACGAGGCAAGTAACATATACACAAAATATTGTTTTTGGGAGGAGCATTCCTCTGAGCATATGGTTGACTAGCAAATGTTAAAGAAGGTGTGTTTCTCCTATTTATATCAAGTTGACATAAAATATTGTGTAAATGTGGATTTAAATCCTGTCCAAATCCAATGTCCTTTCCTGTTGTTGGCTTTATTCAGGTAGCGGTGTATCTCTAGGCAATGTGGGCGCCACAGCTAGACCATAGGGCTGGGGGTCTGACAGTGACTGCGTGGTTGTTCGTAAGGCTTCATTATTAACCTGCTTGACAATCTGACATCAGAATGAAAAAGTTAATGGTGTGATCATTCCTACAACGCCATAAAGTTTAATTATAACTATTGACCTTTTATATACAGTAACTTTTATGTTTGACATATGTCACTGATGGTGGTCATTGTTAATTTAATTTCACATGAGGGAGGCTTATTTATTTATTGAATTTTGCACTAGAGCATAAATTCTAGTTACACCACTGTCACAAGCACTCTGGTTTTCTCCCTTACCCCAAATCCATGAGTATGAGGTTATTTGGCCAGCGATTAATAAGTGATGTTTGTGGTGATGCAAACTGGGCCCCAATATTGCTGAGTTAGGCTGTGCCTTCCCATCACCTCATAAAACAGGATTAAGCAGACTCTGTATACTTACTAACAGAAGGTTGGAAATGGACCTGAAATGAAGGTTGCTCACCGTCTTGCACTCAGTACTGTTGGCATTGTCTCTGGATGCCAGGAAACTCACAACCCAGCAATGGAAAAGTGGTTTTGGAAAACAAATAGCTGGTGGTTGGGTATACAGTGGAACCTCAGTTCACGAACGTCTCGGAAAACGTAAAAATCGGTTTACGACCAAAAAGTTCACCAAACTTTTGCATCTGTTCACGACCACACACTCGGTATACAAACAAGCCAGTTTCCCTTTCGGTTTGTACGCGCCAATGATTGTGAGAGAGAGAGAGAGACACAGACAGACACACGCGAGAGAGAGAGAGAGACACACAGACACACGCGAGAGACACACAGACGCGTGCAAGAGAGAGACACACACGTGAGAGAGAGACGGCTGGACGCATAAGGGTGAGAAGGCAGTTAAAGAACAAACCAGGCTTATTGTTAAAGAGACAGATCCGTGCATTGCTTTAACCTCGTTGTATTTAATAAAGACTTTTTTCTATTGGATTTTAACCTCCAATTCACTTCTGTTTACAGCGATCGGTTCGTAGTGTGCATTGTTGCAATGTTACTTTTCTTGGTGGTTTTTAAATTATGGATTTTTCAAATATTCATTTTTTTCCCTGTGCTTAAAACTCATTAAAAAAAAGTGCTTTTAGCGAGCGGTTGGTAGTGCTACAGCGTGAACTCTTGCAGTGTTAGTTTTCTCTGTTATTCAATGTTTTTACATTTAGTTTACTATTACGCTGTGCATTCTGTGGTTTAATTAACTATATTTGTGCTTAAAAATCTTTAAAAAAATATATTTACATACAGTTCATACGGTCTGGAACAGATTAATTGTATTTACATACAATCCTATGTGGGAAATTACTTTGAGTCACGACCAAATCGGGTTACGACCAGAGTTTTGGAACGACTTATGGTCGTGAGCCGAGGTTCCACTCTATATGGTCCTGAAAGGCTGCAGGAGTCCGAGTTTGGCCTTCTTTCTATGTGGTTTTGCCAGGGAAGGTCCAGGCCCCCTACAGCCTTGTAATACAAGTTCAGTCTTGGGGGAGCACTAAGGTAACTGATTTTCTTTCCAGGGATTTTCATAACCGCTATTTCATTTGTATTGTTTTGTTGTTTACTCAGCTTCCTTTTGTTTTTTTGTTTTTACACTCAGAAATGTGTGCTAGTGTGAGACTTCTAGGTGTAAGGCATCTACAGATTGTTGCATGTTTTGCTTTATGTTGAAATAATTAAATGACAATTTTGAAAAAAAAATTCTGTTGTGTTAGCTCCCTTAATTATATCAGAATACTAACAATTAACAAAGAGCAGCACAGTCACAATGCTGAATGTCATATCGATCTGTATGCTCTTACAATACTTAAATAACCAGAACATTCAAAAACAGAGAGCAAAATCCTAAAAAGCAAAATTCAGAAAGTATCAAAGAGATGTTTGTTACATTCCTATTCAAATCCATTGATTTTGATTTGATTTGAAATATTTTGTTAATCCCTGAAGGAAAATTGTCTTTTGGCCTGAGCTTTTGGAGGTCAGAGCACAGGATCAGCTATTTTACAGCACCGCTAGAGCAATTTTCAGGTTAAGAGCCTTACTCAAGGGCCCAATGGAGTATTTCGCCTTTCTGGATTGGCACCGAACTTTTCGAAACCGGGATATAGCAGAATGTCCAGTTGAAATTGGGAGTTCAGTTCAAAATGAAAACCTGCATCCTGGAGCTGAACTTGAAGACCACTGCTGTAATCTAAAAGCAGGATTTAAAAAATAAATTGAAGTACAACAATGAAGGGTTCAAGAAGGATGGTGCTACTTGGTACTTTAGATTTGCTTTTTCCCCCAAGACAATGAAACTGAGTGAGAGAAAGTTTTGCATAGATGTCATAAAATTCCATATCATCAGAGAACTTTGGATAAATACAACATTGTACCTTACTCCTTGTATTTTTTGGGATACACGATGGCCGAGTTCTTTTACAGTCTTTCAAGACTAAACGTCTAACAAATGGCAAAAGAACTGATAATGAAAAGTAAATGAGCAAAGTTCTGGGCTACCCGTGGAACACAATTTAAGGACTTTATCTGAAGAAACCCTTTTCTCTGCTGCTATAATATCTTGTGTGGGAGAAGATGGACTTAACTTTGCCACTTTATTGCTACCCTCATCCTCAACAATCTCTTGCCACTTGGATGCACCCCCCTTATGTTCTACACAACATGATGTTCTAAAACTCACTTAATCTATTTGTGCGGGGCAGGAGGCCGAGTCTTTCCTGGTGGAGAGAACTTGGATCAGGGCTCCAGTGGATTTAATATCGCCAGTCACCCTGATCCATAAATCCTCCACTTGCAGGAGGCAAACCACTTACAATGAGAGTATCATGACAGTAAAGAAAGCAGCAGTCTTAAAGATTTGTATTCTAGAGTAGGCAACAGAAACCACAAAACTTTCTCCAGAAACGCAAGGTAATGGCAAAGGGTAAATCTTTCCAAACAGAGTCGGGACATTAGACAGAAATTGGAGTTAAACTGATGTGGAGCCAACCCGGACACAGACAGGCGGACATGTTGTTACTCACCACCACACGTTTATTATGTACAATAATATTTACAAGTAATGGTCACTCAGACCCAATCCCATGTGCACAAACCCCAATATTCAGTCCTGGCCACTCCTGGCTGCCTCCACTCTCCTCTCTTGCCTCGTCCTCTTCCACCCGACTCTAGCTTCGAATGAAGGGAGACGGCCCCTTTTATCCTCTCCCCAGACGAGCTCCAGGTGGCTCCCGGCATTCTCTCATTGGCCACGCCCCAACGTGCCCTTAACCCGTGGCCCCCAAAGCAACCAGGAAGGCGGCCCCCACGTGATCCAGGGTGGGCACAGACCCACATCCGGTCCCTCACGGCGTCCCGGCTGGGTCATGGCCCCTGGCATCCCTGACACTATGCATAATAAAGAAGGCCAGAGAGAACTGAGAGACCAGTGCCTTAGCAAGAGATGAAAAACACTGGCAGAAGTAAAGGAAATTTGTAACTGGGAAGTCAGAACTACAGTAGTATCTCCCTTTAATGTTCGTTAATGAATTAGTGAAGACCACAATCTCTGACAGTGTGGAAACGTGAGATGCTGAGCTTCATTCTGTTGCATGTGTGTGTAATGTCAGGGTTGCCACAGCTGGCATACTCCTCTTGAACCTGGGACATCGATAGTCATGTACTGATGATGGACGAGGCCAATGAGGACACAAATCACAGCGAGGGTGGTGCAAACAGTGCACTGTTTCGATTTATTTCAAAAAAACAAAGCGTCCAAAATGCATTGCGAAATCTTCTTAATACTTAAATACATAATCCAACAAAAAAACAGGAAGTTAAAATCAATAATTAATCAATATTAATTAAAATTAGTATAAACACAAGCCAGAATCACCATTAAAATCCTCTCACTGTCATCTTGTTGCACTCACCCATTTCCTGGGTATTCTCAGTAGGGCCGAGACCCTAACCCTAATCGGTCCTATATCTCCCCTCGGCGTCCGCTGAGGCACATTGAGCCAGACTCCATGTTCCCAATCTCCTTGGCGTCTGCAGAATCCTTAGTAGCTCCGATCGTCCCTGATCTCCTCAGCGCAGCAAGAGCCATCCCATCCACCCCTGGTGTGGTCCTTATTCCACTCCAATGAGGGGTTTCCTCTGAGTGCTTCGTCCCCAGCTATTGAAAAACAATCAATTCTTCCAAATACTTCCTCAGTTCTTTTGCTTTTCTTCTGTTGGCTCGCTTTATACTCCTTTGGGTGCAGCGTACTACTTGCAGTCCGCGGAGTGCTGATGCTGAACAGCACACCTAATTAAGCAAACAAATCACCTCCACACTGAACACCTCATGGTCACCCAGCTCCGCAGATGCTGTGGAACCCAAATGCATTTTACCACAGTATGTTGTCACATATCACCCACTGCAACAATCCTAGCAATGACCCAATTGCAACATCACAAAATGTTACCGGGCCCAACAAAATTTAACTTAAGTCGCAGAACCTTAGCATTGTTACAAACACGCCTTTGTGGGATTTAACCCTGAAACTGCTGGAACCGGCTATAGTAGGTTCCCAATTCGATTTGCCAGCACACTGGAGCCAAGTATATTTAGCAACATACATTTGTTTAACTCCACAACCGACTACAGTCGGTTCCCAGTGTAATTTGCCAGAACGCAGTAGCACAGTATATTCGGCGACGTACATTTATTGAACACTACAACCGGCTATAGTCGGTTCCCAGTGCAATTTGCCAGCATGCCGGAGCTGATCAGTCAGTGCCATACATTTGTTAAGCAGCCAGCTCATGATTACTGCCGTCCTCTAGCGAATCAGCATCACTGTCCCAGGGATTCAGCCACTGCACTGGACTAACCTGCAAACATCAGTGATGGTCTCCGTGTGCTTGCGTGGAGCCAGTTCAAGCGCAGTTGGCTTGGTGACTTACTGAATTTCATCAATGACATCAGTTGCACCTTGTACATATAATAACAGATTGTTGCTGTAGTTTTTTTTTTTTAAATAGTTTTTACAGTTCATTGACAGTGTGTAAAATGATCAGTGTTGCAGTAATTGTGATGCTCTTTGCAGGAAAAAAATGTGTTCCATTACAATTTCACTTTTTCTTGGTGAATTGTGACATCTCCTTAAAAAGTGTAGCAAAAAAGTATTTGGCAACTTGAGGTGCATTAAGATAGATAGATAGATAGATAGAAAACACTAAATGGTAGATAGATAGATAGATCTCTATTGTCATTGTCACTTTTACAAAGGAACAACGAAATTGAAGGTGTAGTCGACTCAGTGTGAGGCATAAGAGTTAAAAAGACAAAATAATAACAAACCGAATAGTAATAAAAGTACTTTACAAAATATACAAGTATGTGTCAGTTTAAGGGTTCAACATATCTACTGAATTCCCAAAATGCTATTTGACATATTTTTTTAAAGGTCAAGAAGCACAGTAAAAAGAATCAAATCAATGACTCCCAGACAAAGATCAGAATTTGAAGTGAAGATGCTCAATTTGTCACGTTCCATAATCCTTTAATCTTTGTGTGACCATTTTGTGACATGATCTTCTTGTACACTACTTCATCCAAAATCGCTTCACTATGTGATTGGTTTTCTAATTGTATGTTTTATTTCAGATCTCAATTTTCTGAATGAAATACCCAGTAAGGCTGCAGTATTTCAGCTCTGAAACAGAATGATGTCATTACTAAAAAAAAAAAAGAAAAGCACAAATTTAACACAGATTGTGCATATTGTATGCTTTTACGCATTTTCTCATTTTTCTATATATATATATTAAAAATTAAACCAGGCATACAGAATCTTAAAAGACATACATTATAATATTTACCTTTTATAAAATCTGGTTTTGAACCTTGCATTAAAAACATTCCAGGCTAAGTCTATTTTGTAGATAATTGAGTCCAATTTTCTTGAAACCTATTAGACAACAATCAGCACTAATTATTTCTCTGCAATTACATTAGAGTGGCTAAATGAATTATGGATCTGTCCTCCAATTACATATCTATACATTTTTTACAAAATCTCGTAATAGCCTTAAGTGCTGTGTGCTTGGTGTATGGAGTACAATTCACAATTACATCAGTTGTACTAAAAGCAGATGCTCAGCACTCTGTCAATGTAGTTTTTAGGGTGGAAATTTTAGATTTTCCTATTTAAATAGAAACTTAAAAAAAATTATTTACTTTCATATTAATACAAAAATAAACTGTTTGTAAAAAAAAATGGATCTCCTTTCAGATACCCCTTCCACACATCCATCCATTTTTACACTCATTCAATCTAGATTAAATCGAGTATGTAAATCTGAAAATTATTCTTTTGTTTGTCTTTGTCATCTGGTGGGTGCCCCTCTCTCCCTTCTCTTTTCATTTTTAATATGCATTGTTTCTTAAGTTTTTGAAATCCAACAGATTCATTTTTAACATTTACTTCTGTCACAGCAATTGTTTTAATGTGAGTCACCATTTTGGGTACTCATTGTTGAGACGTGGCTCTGGGTTGTTAGGCCACACCCACCAGGAGGCATGTCATGTGACATCATGATCACACTATTGAGACTGCCATTGTACACACACACGTACACAGAGTGTTTAATGACATTTGGAGCACTGCCACATTGTGAGTTTGAGAAAAGACCAGGGGCCTCATGTATAAACGGTGCGTACACACAGAAATGTTGCATAAGAATATTTCCACGTTCAAATCACGATGTATAAAACCTACACTTGGCGTAAAGCCACGCACATTTCCACAGTACCTCATGCCTTGTTGTACGCAAGTTCTCCGCTCGGTTTTGCAGACTGGTGGCACCCAGCGTCAAAGCAGTGCTGCTGTTCCCGTGTGGTTACCCTTTATTTCTTGGAACCACATTACTGACACGGCTTTATAAATACACCGAAACTAACCGCATATTGTTTATTAGTGTAATGCATCTGATTGTAATTAACTTGTAACAATATAATGTTAGAGGGAACAGCCATAGTATTTCAAATACCATAACTGCTTTAGCGTTGTTACTCTCACTTCTTCTTCTTCTTCTTCTTCTTTCAGCTGCTCCCGTTAGGAGTTGCCACAGCCGATCATCTTTTTCCATATTGCTCTCACTGCACGACTCGGAGTATTTATATCACTGTATCTGAGTGTGAGTCACAGCAGCAGCTGATCGGAAAGAGAATTATCGGTATACGGCATTAAGCACACGCTGTCTCTGCCACGGCAAAACGTTTCAAAGCCTTTCCTGTACGGACCTCGCGGTTCAAAACAGTTTAATCCCAAGAACTTTAAATGCAGCCAATCAAGTGCTCCTTGTAGAACTGTTTGTACATATAAGTACAACCACCTCACTGTAAACTTGTACTACAGTTATAATATTGCACAACCTGAGCCACTTTATAAAGCGCGTATTTACATATGATGACGATATCATTTTTAAGATGAAATGCAGCAAAATATGTTTATTATATTATACAGATAAAACTTTAACTTCATTTAAATGATCTGTATTGTTAATAATTAAACATGTGAGGACATGGTGCCGCAGCGCTAGCAAGTTCACGTATTGCTCCTGCCTTGCGCTGTATATTTGCTGAGGCTGGCGCGACACTAGAAGGATAGACAGATAGAATAATTAAACACGGGAGTTGGTCTCGTCCGATGCGAGAGATGGACGTCTGAAGTGGAGCTCCGCTAGCAGTGGTGCTATTTTTCATGTTATTTGCTTATTATTCTGAGATATCCTGTATTTATTCAACCCGAGAGGGACCGCTACAGTATATGTAAACACATATAAACATGGCCAACAAGAAGGGGGGTCCGAAAGAATCGAAGACTAAAGCTACATCCAAGCTGCGATCAGCAAGCCCTAGTTCGAGATACGGCCTCTCAGAGACAGACCTGGATCAGATGGGCGAAAGTACAGACTCCTCGGGACCACGGTCCGCTACATCGTCGCCTGCTGAGAGCGAAAAGGGGAGCGAAGGTGCGATCGTGAGTGCAGATGTGGATAGCTCGCCGATTGGAGAGGATTACCTGAAACTGGAAAAGGCCGGGAGGTCCGCGGCTTCAGTTACGCAATCACGCGGGACTGGAGCAGCGGGGACACCGGCTTCAGCAGAGTCTGCTGCTTCATCTACGGTACAAGAAGGCACATTTGAGCTATCTGAACTGAAAGTGTTGCTCGCTGACCTCAGGCAAGATATAAAGAAAAGCGAGAAGGCTAATGAGAAAGCAACGGCAAAGGCACATGAGAGACTGAAACAGGAGATGAAACAGGCCAATGAATGTCTGCGACAGGAAATCCAACAGGCAAATGAAAGGCGTCAAGAGGTACAGCTTGAACTTCGACAGGTGCTGGGTAAAATTGAAGAGCGCATTGAGAAAAACTCGGCTAAACTGAGCACGCTTGCTGATCGATTGGAGCATCTTAGTGAGACATTCACGAATCGGATCGAAATAGCGAACATCTAGCTGCCAGTGCCGAGGAAAGAGCAGTAAATGTCAGTTTGGAATGTAAAAAACTCGGAGAAAAACTTGGAGACAGACTGGCTGCTTTAGAAGATGGGAATAGAAGGTATAATGTCAGAATTGAAGGCTTGCGGAGAATCGAGAAAGTTTAAACCCGTGAAATTCGCAACTGAACTTTTTCTAAAATAATCGGGGCGACTTTAAAGCAGAATCTGAGATAGCAGCGCTTACAGCGACGCTGATCAAACACCGTCAGACCCGACCAAGATCTTTTATAGTCCGTTTTGAACGATTATCATTTAAGTTAGAGGTGATGGAACTCCTCAGGAAAAAAAAGGAAGATATTATATATGAAGATTGCCTAATTCGCGTCTTCCCTGACTTCTCTCCAGCAACAGCTATCAAACGCGCCGCCTTCTATAATATTAAACAGCTGCTACGGCAAGCCAATGTCAAATCGGCCTCCTGTATCCGGCAAAACTGAAAGTGGAATGGCAGGGGCATTTCTATGTTTTCGCTAGCAAGGAGGAGGCAGAAAAGAGTTAAGAAAGCTGATCCGGGACTATTCTGATACATAATTGTGAGTCATGGCGGTAAATGATAAAGCTAGGATTAATAATCTACTGTCTGATCTATTTGTTTTAAAATACGGGTTTTTATCAGCATATATTCTCATATTCTTATATTATTATTACTTACTTATTACTTATCATTACTTAGTATTACTAGGGCTAAATGTTTGTGTTTTATTGTGCTTAATTACGTTTTCCTCCTCTTTTTTTTTCTTTTCTAATTATTTCATGTGTACCCTAAATGAGACTGTTCAATATCATACCCTTGGTTTGCTGTTATTGCTATTACTGCATTAAGACTTGTTATGCTTGTTTTGGACACATCTTTAACACCATCACCTGGGTTTATTATCTGGGGATATCATCTTAATGCACTAAAATTGATGAAGATTATATGTATGTATGTATGTATATATATATATATATATATATATATATATATGTATGTGTATATATATGTATATATATTAAGTGCAAAATTCTTTTCTTTTTTTTTCTTTTTCCTCTTTTAAAGACTATATTGGTAACAGATATCTCTATCTTTTAACCTTAAAGCGCCACTGCATGGGGGCTTGATGTGCTTTGGACGTGCTCTGTCTCTGGGTATGTCAGAGGACTGGGACTGCATGAAGTGGGTTTTAGCCTCACCTGGGGAGGCAAAAAGGGAGGGTGGGGGTTAAGGGGAAGAGAAAGAGAGCAGGCTTGATCTATATCTAATCTATCATCTCAATCTTTATAATTATAACTATCAACGTAATAATAAGCTGCATGGCAACAACTCTTGGGGAATAGGAAATTAAGACCTAAACTATTTCACTTCCAGTTAAGACTATAATATGACACCAAAAACTCAGAATCAGTGTCTCCATGATGGGACAGTTAACCGTAAGCTGGAATGTTAAAGGCCTGAATCACGAATTAAAGAGAAAGAAAGTACTTTCTCACCTAACAGGTCTAAATGCTAAAATAGTATTTTTACAGGAAACCCACTTACTAAGTAAGGATCAGTTCCGGCTGCAAAAGACTGGACTGGCCAAATGTTCCATTCTAGTTTTACAAAGAAAACTAGAGGGGTGGGAATTCTCATACATAGAACAGTACCATTTGTAGCATCAGATGTAGTATTGGATCCTGAAGGGAGATATGTGATGGTCATGGGAGACTTATCTAACTGTAAAATGATTTTGATAAATGTTTATGCACCTAATGTTGATGATAAGGAATTTATACAAAATTTATTTGCATCCATTCCCAATCTGAACACTCATAAACTTATAATGGCTGGGGACTTTAATTGTGTTCTAAATCCACTTTTAGATAAGACTTCCTCCACAGGGGAACGCAACTAACACCGCAAAGATAATTACAAAGTTTATAACTGATCACAACTTATCAGATCCCTGGAGGTTTTAAACCCAAATTCAAGAACATATTCTTTCTACTCACCAGTACATCATTGCTACTCAAGGATTGATTACTTCTTTATAGATAATAACTTCTTGCCTAAGATTAAATCTTGTAAATACGATGCTATTGTTATTTCAGACCATGCTCCGATGATCTTGGAGCTGAAATTACTAAGCCCCATACACTCACCCGCAGATGGCGTCTCAATCCGCTTCTATTAGCTGACGAGAATTGTACTGAATTTATATCCAAACAAATTGAATTCTTTCTAGAGACAAATACATCCCCTGAGATCTCTGCAGGAACACTCTGGGAAACTCTTAAGGCCTTCTTAAGAGGACAGATTATCTCATATCTTTCCCACAGAAATAAATCCGAAGCGAAGAAAGTAGCAGAGATAAAAGCGAAATTACTAAAATAGATGAAGAACATGCCAGACTACCAAGCGAGACTCTACATAAGAGGAGGCAGGCTCTACATTCAGAATTAAACCTCTTGACAACTAAAGAAACCGAACAACTAATTTACAAATCCAGACATCATTATTATGAACATGGAGAAAGCTAATAAGCTTTTAGCGCAACAAATTCACAAGCAAGAAGTGCATAGCGCAATCTCGTAATTACTAACACGAATGGAGATAAAATCATCGAACACAAAAATATAATGTGCACTTTTAGAGACTACTATAAATCCCTATATACTACTGAGTTTAAAGAAGACAATATACAATCTAATGCATTTCTGGATAAATTACAGATACCACAAATTGACGCTATTAGTGTGGAGGAGCTCGATAAACCTCTGTCATTATCAGAATTACTGGATGCTATAAAGTCACTCCAAGGTGGAAAAGCAGCAGGCCCTGATGGCTACCCTGCAGAGTTTTACAAGAAATTCTCCGCTCAGCCAGCTTCCCTCCTATTAGCAACATTTACAGAAGCCAGAGATAACCAATCTCTTCCACAAACCTTTGCCAAGCACTAATCACTGTCTTTCCAAAACAAAATAAGGACTTATTACAATGTGCATCATACAGACCAATTTCACTTCTGAATAACGACGTTAAAATACTCTCTAAAATCATAGCTAGAAGGATGGAGAAAGTGCTCCCTCAATAATATCACAAGACCAAACTGGATTTATTAGGGGCCGACACTTATCTTCAAATCTTGACGCCTGTTTAATGTAATATACTCACCAACTAAATCAAACACCCCAGAAATATTATTATCATTGGATGCAGAAAAAGCATTCGACATGATTGAATGGAAATACCTTTTACTATTTTGGAGAAGTTTGGGTTTGGCCCGAACATTTGTGCATGGATTAAATTACTGTATACTAACCCAGAAGCTTCAGTTTGCATCAATAACATTTGCTCAGACTACTTTAAACTAGAGCGTGGCACAAGACAAGGATGCCCTTTGTCACCACTGCTGTTTGCAATTGCCATTGAACCACTGGCAATACATTGTCGAAATACTGATCAGATAAAGGGGATTAGCAGAGAAGGACTGGAACAGAAAATCTCATTATATGCAGATGACATGGTACTGTATATATCGGACCCAGAAAATTCTGTGCCTGCAGTCTTAGCAGCACTCACAGAATTTCAAAAGCTCTCTGGTCTCAGAATTAATCTGAATAAAAGTGTACTCTTTCCGGTGAATTCGCAAGCATATAATATTAGATTAGACACCCTTCCTTTTATCATTGCAGAACAGTTTAAATACCTCGGGTAAACATCACAAGTAAACATAAAGCTCTTTATCAAAAAATTTCGTCGTCTGTATGGAAAAAATTAAACAAGACTTGCATAGATGGTCAACCCTTCATCTCACACTAGCTGGAAGAATTAACACTGTTAAGATGAATATTCTTCCTAAGCTCCTTTTTTTATTTCAAAACATACCAATATACATTAATAAATCGTTCTTTAAGCAATTAGATTCAACAATAACCTCATTTATTTGGAATTCTAAACATCCACGCATCAAAAGAGCGACCCTACAAAGACAAAAGGCAGAAGGCGGCATGGCTCTACCTAACTTCCAGTTTTATTACTGGGCAAATATACAGTCGATAAGAACCTGGACACAAATAGAAGAACATACACAGGCATGGACCGCAATAGAAGTAAAATCCTGCAGTACTTCTTTGTATTCCTTGCTTTGTGCTCCAATAAACACACGTTATCGGCAATACACTAATAACCCAATTGTGCTCCACTCACTTAGAATCTGGAACCAATGTAGAAAGCATTTTAAGACGGAGAAGCTTCTTTCTGTGGCACCTGCAAAAGAACCACCTCTTTCAACCCTCACAAACATATGCAGTTTTAATATCTGGAAAAATTTGGAATTAACTTGCTTAGAGACCTTTATATAGACAACGTCTTTGCATCCTATGAACAATTACGTTCCAAATTTAACATTCCAGCTACAAATTTCTTTCACTATCTTCAAATCAGGAACTTTGTTAAACAGAACCTTCCAGATTTTCCTCATCTTGCACCCTCATCCACGCTGGAAAAATTATTGCTCAATTTCAAGGAGTTAGACTCCATCTCTACAATATATAAAATCCTTTTACAATCCCTTCCTTTCAAAGATCCAAGAGGACACTGGGAAAATGACCTCTCAATTAATATATCAGAAAAGGAGTGGAAAGTAGCAATGCAGAGAATTCACTCAAGCTCCATATGCAAAGCATACAATTATACAACTCAAAATTATATATCGAGCACATCTGTCTCGACTAAAACTCTCAAAATGTTTCCAGGGCATGATCCAACCTGCGAACGTTGCAACCAAGCCCCAGCCTCACTAGGTCACATGTTCTGGGCCTGCTCCAAATTAACATTATTCTGGACAAAAATTTTTAATTACCTCTCAGACAGTCTTGGACTCACAATCCCTCCTAACCCATTAACAGCTGTGTTTGGGGTTCTTCCAGAGGGTCTTAAAGTGGAGAAAGACAAACAAACTGTGATTGCATTCACTACACTGTTGGCACGCAGACTTATTCTGATAAACTGGAAGAACCCAAACTCTCCTCTTTTAAGTCAGTGGGAAACTGATGTGTTATATTATTTAAAATTGGAAAAAATCAAATACTCAGTTAGAGGATCTGTGCAGACTTTTTCAAAACATGGCAGGATCTAATCAGTAATATTTTGAAATGATTTTATAAAGCACAGAGAATTTGTTGATTTAGGTATTTTTAAAAGCCTTAAATTTTACACCGTTTGGCTTGCTCTCTCTCTCAAGGGTGGGGATCGATCTGTTCTTAGCATAATTCTTTTTTTTTGTAAAACTTGATTGCTATGTATTGATTGTAATAAAATTAATAAATAAAAAAAAAAAAAAAAAGAATAATTAAACACGTACTATGAAGATATTTCAATGTTCCTTAAAAGTTTTGAAGAATCGTCGTTGTAAGCTTACAGATGGCTAAAAGTATATTACTGAGGTGATTGTGTGGCGATTGGGTATTTGGGGAAAGAAAAGTAAGGACAGGAATTGGAGGTTAGTGCTTTCATTGTAATCATCATGAAAATGACATCACGTATACATCTCAGTATTTTAGTTATTCAGAGAGCTGTAATATCACGAATGTAATGGATTCTGTGTCCAGTTGGAGGAAGAGAGCCGGTTTAAGAAGCAAGTAGTGATTTACACACATAGAGCACATAGAAAATCAAATACAAAACAAAGCATTTAACGTGCTACTTTAATTACGATGTGATTTGAGAAACTGGTTAATTAAACGATTTTAAGATGAAGTTTATGATGTTCTACTTTAATGACAAAATAAACTACGTGATTAAAGTGGAAATGTCGAGATTGAAGTTGACATTTCGTGCTTTTTCCCCACCGTGTGGCTTTTTCTCTGTACCCTAATAAGCTTTCATATGACACTCAGACAGTGGGCTTACAACTCGGCTTTCCACGGCGACTTTGATATGTGACTTCTTTTTTATTTCTGGCACTGTGCGATTTTGTGAACGTCAGCTTTCAAGTTTCTCCAACACGCTATGTCACTCGATCAACTTCCTTTTGTTGATTATACCACGGCTTATTTGAACAAATAGTATGTTTTTCCTTTGCCTCCACTTGGTATTCGCTGAAATTCTTATATTTTCCCCCGTGCTTTTCCCATTGTCTTTTCACAGAAAGCTGAGTTTAAGGGCGATTTATATTGATTTGCATATTCAAATAAGCGTAATTCTGGGAGGATTTGGGGCGTTACATAAAGCGCGTGCACGAGCGTTAGTTTTCACGCTGATCGGGATTTATGTAGCGGAAGAACGTGGAATTTAGTCAACTCACAGATTTATGTATCTGGATTTTTCTGTGCGTAAGCACATTTTGGCTTTTGTGCTTACGCCATGTTATAGTGCGAGTTCTACGCACGGCGTTATACATGAGGCCCCAGGACTGCCAATACCGTGGTGTTAAGTTCACATTACAGCCACTATGCCATCGAACTTATCAAAAACTTTCATACAAGAAATGGATGGCATACTTTTGTGCAGTTGTTCTGTTTTTTTTCATTGGCTTGCCTTGTCTTAATTAATTAGTGTTTCATAAGCAGCCTTTATTAAATAGCATTTTATTTAAATTGCTTTCATGCTAGCCCCATTAGCTAGACTCTTTGTACCTCCTGAAATAGAAATTGACTGTTTAATTTCTCTAATAAAAATAACTTTAATTTCACTTTGCAAAAAATAGATGACAAAAAAAAAAATGCGAGAGACAGTCCCATGAGAGCATAAAGAGTGCAGTGTAGCAACTGATTCTTGTGTCATTTTTCAATTAATGACGTAAAACAGACCTGCTATTTTCTCTGCGCGATACCTTTTAAAAAGCCATAGAATATGCAAAGAACAGAAAATGAATAATGGGTGAGAAGCTTTGATTTTTATTTTTGCTAAACCAATTAATTCAGAAGTAGGTAATGCAGTTTTTGGTCTGAGATTTTGATCAATAGCAAAAATTTATATAAACATTATATTTTTCATTTTGCTATGACAAAAAATTAATTAAAGGTTAGCAATTTTTCGACTATTTACAATACATTTGTTCTTTTCTGTTTTTGAGTGTTGCTCTATTTGCAATACAGCGTTCTTCCAGAATTCTTTTCATTATTTAAATCCCTAAATCCCCTTTGAGGGGAACTTCAGGTCCCTGCCATTTACAATGAATTAAGAAGCCACAGTAATAAAGTGCATACAGTATAACATACTGTATGTGTGCTTCATTCAAAGCAAATATAAATTGGACAGTGTTTTATCCTGTAATTTCCTGTGGTGACCCGATTTTCCCTTTTATACTTTTTATGGTGTAGACGTTAACAAAATGTCTAAAATCCCCCACACTGACCACTCACTTTTGCAACACCAAAATACATCTGTACCCTTGGGCGATTAGACAGAGTAAAGAAACAGGCAGGAGTTAAGTTGCACATTTAATTTTGTATTGTTAATAAAATGCCCAAAAATATTAAATTAGTATGAATGTTGGGACACCATACCCATACCCTTACCTCCCAAGTAGCAGTGCACCTTGCGTCCATAGGTGGCCCTCTGCTTATCTTCAGTCAAGCTTACTTTGATACCACATGGCCTTTGAATGGCCACATGCCTGTCTCAATATGGCTTGCATAGACAGAGTTGTCTTAATCATGAACTTTATACCATTCTTACCCCAAGACACAAACCAATGGGGCGTTGTGGTACAGAATGTCAACAGCCATACTTTAGACCAATAGAATTCCGGTACAACTCGTCCCCCAGTTGCTTTGTGTAGTCAGTTAATGGCCTTCCTGCAGGTGATGGCTAATACGCCTTCCCCTTGCCACACTGGTCGGACACACGCTCCATCCCCGTCACCATAAATATCACATCCTGAGTCAGCCCTAAAGTCTGGGGGTTGGTAAGGTGAACATCGAAGCACAGCTATTCTCACAAATGAAGTACAACATGCCTCCTCAAACACTAATATTACATTTGCTTTGCCTAGCTTACAAATACATCCATGCAAAATCTAACTATATGCTAGAGATCACTCCGCCACTTGTGGTCATTATTTTAAAGCCTCCATGTTTGTAAAAGGACATTAATTTTATATGAAATGTAACAAGACATCTGCAAAGAGGAAAGGTGAACTTGGAAACAATGTCCCAATGAAGCCTGTCATATTGGTAGTGACATGAAAAATGATGATGAGTAGTGCTGGTGGGAGAGAGAAAGAGAGACACCCTTTGGGTTCAAATGTACAAACAGTCACAAAAAAAATGATCTTAGCTAAGAAGGGCAGAGATTAGGGGAATATAAAAAAAAAATAAGATGGATTAGATCATTGGTCTGCGGTGGGTTGGCACCCTGCCCAGGATTGGTTCCTGCCTTGTGCCCTGTGTTGGCTGGGATTGGCTCCGGCAGACCCCCGTGACCCTATTCGGATTCAGCGGGTTAGACAATGGATGGATGGATGGATAGATCATTGGTAGAACTTCATTCTGCAGAGGCAACAGCCAAACCGAGATAGAATTGGATATTGTTATCTTCATCTAGGCCCCAGTCCGGGGAACTCATGGAGGGAAATTCTTTTCATTTCCTGGGATTCTGTCAACACATACAGTATCTCCAATCTTAAAAACAAGAAGGAACTGTCATGGACTCTGTTGAGTTCATCTTATGTGTAGGTCACGCTATTGCACCTGTATCTGACATACATAGGCAGGTAGTTTTAGTTGAGCTGACCCCCCGATCCATTTAAGAAGACCAGATGGAGGAAGCCAATGGGGAATACCTACTGAAACAGGCAGAAGAGGGGTTGCAGTTAGGCCTACTGGGAGTCACATCAGAACAATGCCAGCAGAACCATCACAATGGAAACTGACAGAGCCTATAAATCAGGGGCACTCCACTCCGGTCCTGGAGGGTGGCAGTTGGCAGCAAGTTTTTGCTTTAAGAACATTTTTAATTAGATCCCATTTATTTACTACTAAAGCAATATGCTTTTTTGTGCTTAGCTTTAGTTAGTTTGTTATGATTCAGGACCCTTAATCGCCTGTTTATTTTTAAACAGCTGCATTCAGGTTTCATTTGCTGTCTGTTTTACTTAATAATGAGGTGCAAATGGCAGCGACTCTCACCAGCAGTTACAGATGATGAGATGAGAGATGATTTGTTTCTCAGATACAATCTAAGTGTTTCACTGAGAATTTGTGCAGATATCTCTGGAGGTATGCAGTCAATTGTGAATACATTCATTTGATGGAGTGTTACCTTTCCTGCTTGTCTCCGGACCGTGGTTGGGGTGACGCAGGGGAGCTTCTCCTTCTTCGTGTCCAGTGGTGTGAAGCTCCAGGGCTAGAGTAACGTGCTCTGGGGTAAAACCCTGTCCCTGAGTTCCCTTCTCCTAATTTACAGCAGGGAGTGACACACAAGGCTTGACTGCTCAATGGTTGACTTTATTATCTCCTTCTTTTAAGGTGCCAAAAACGAGAGCCCCACCACGGCGTCAACAACCAAACCAACCACGCCTTAACTACCTCTATATTCAAGACTCCACCCCCCAAACACCGACAACTCCACCCACATCCCACGTTCAGTATAATCGGGATGTCAGGCTGCTATTTTAAGCTCTGATCCCAACAGGAGTCTAAGGGAATATTTCTAAACACGTCCCATCAGACTGAGTCAAAACAATCCTGCAGATTTCCCTCTGCCTCGTAGTCCAGTGCTTTCATAGGGTCTCCTTCTCTTTCAGTTTCTGCTTCAAAGGTGGCACCAGGAGTAGTGGAAGGTATACAGACGCTGCTCTTCAGCAAGAATGAAGACAGAAGTAGTGTAGCTCCATGCTTTACCAGTCCCTTTAGATTGGGGGATAATCTGAGACAGCATTAGCAATACTGTATGGTGTTTTAAAAAGAAACATTTCATTTATGAGTGGAAGGCAACTATCCTCATTGGCTTGGTCCAATTTAACTTAAAATCTTTATACAAAATATAATATAATGGCTCAAGCATTGGCCTCTTTGGGTCATTCTATGGGCAATACTTCAATAAAAACTTCTCTACTTGTTAGGACAGTTTTGGATGCAGAAGTACAGAAATCTCCAGAATAATACCAATGGGATCTCACTGCTTGAGGAACAGCTTGTATTGATCACTTACACTACACGACCATTGTGTTGCCTTTTTCTGCTCAACTGCAAAAGGCCTAACCCTCCTATTATAAAGCAGCACAAAAAAAGTGGCAAGCTGACATTAGATTTTACATAAAATTCAAAAAATGAAAGCCACTTTACATGAAACTATTCTGTCCTTGTTCAGAGTTTGGCAGGCATTCATTTGTGTTGTTGTAAACTTATTAACAAGCTGAACCTTGGTATCTATGAGTGTTTACTTCTCATTGTGTCTTCATCTTTCTGGATGGATGGCGACGGGATGTTAAATCTCAGGTTGAGTATAATTTATGTCAGTCATAATGCAATGAAAAATATAATACAAATGATAACAACTGACAAACAGAAAACAGTTTTTCCAGTACTGCTCTAATAAAATTAAGGGGTATATCATTGATGATGGCAAATCCATTTTACGATTAGATAGGATCACATGATCAAAATCCCATCAAAGGAAATGAAAAAATGTAGAAAGTGAATGGTGACAACAACAACAACATTTATTTATTAAGCATAATTTCACATATGAAGGTAGCTGAAAGTGCTTTACAATAATAACAGCTAAACAGAGTTACCAAAGGAAGTAATAACAAAAGAACTGTTAAACTAATGAACCGTAGGGGACAGTGGCTTGCTATGCTATGAGGTGCTCGCAGCCTTGACTTAAGCACTAGGCGTGATGCCCTGGACTTTAAACCTTCCACCAACATACTGTGCTATTCTAAGCACACTGCATAGCCTGCTTCTGCTCCCAACGGTGACTGTGAACCACCGGGATGCGTACAGCCGCCCTAACCCGACACAGACAGGCAGAGACACAAGTGTAGCACACAACACACTTTTATTCAAGACTGGTGAAGCGCTTTTCTTCTGTTCCCCACTACACAGTTCAGTACAAGCACAGATAAGCACCAAAGCCCAGTCCTTCTCTCCTTCTCTCACTTCCATTTCCTCCTCCTCCTTCAGCAAGGTTTGTCCTCTCCCACCCGACTCTGGCTCCTTGAATGAAGTGAGGCGGCTAATTTTAAACTGATCCCGAGTGTGTGTACCAGCATTACCTGGACTCACTCCCAGGTGTGTTGTCTCTACAGCTCCCCCTTGTGGTCCCCACAAAACCCAACAGGGCTGTGCCAAAGTCCAATTCCCAGCATGCCCTGCGGGAATCCATGTCCTCTAATGTCCTGGGGAAGGCAGGGTCTTGCAAATGACCTCTCCCCCGGTCCTTCCACCCAGCTAGCATCTTGGCCAGGTATAAGCCGTGGGCACCCGTCACATGACAAAATGACAGGAGATAATTAATAAACAACCATAAAACAGAAAAGAACCCAACTATCCCGATCCCACCCTTTCCACTGCTCTCTATGCAGTGTATATGTGCATCTTTGTGAACTAAACATAAATCCTTCCTCCAGTTTCTAACCCATTTATCTATTTCAGAGTCATGAGATAAATAAATCCTTACTTGATAAAGAAAAATAAATTACTACAGGGTTTCAAGTCCATAGCTCCAAAACCTTTAAATGAAGTTAATGGTTAAAATCAGAAGAAGATGAAAACATCCAAAAGCAACAGCATTTCATGTGTCATGCATGTGTGCCGCTCCTCTCAGACTTAGTTATGGTGTGTAATAAATAACCTGCTGAGACAAGAGGGGGGCGCTGCCGCTAACATTGTCATCACCTTCTTCCTCCACAGTGCCGAGAAGCCGCCCAGTGAGGGTAACTGACCCCGTCCATAACGGTGCATCTGCCATAAAAACTCGGACGTCCGGGAAGGAGGGGTCTTTTACAGGCTCGAGTGACATGCTAGATAAAGCTCCACTGCCAACAACTTGGCCACCCAGCCCAACCACTTACCATTTTTTTCCTTCCTAACAGGACATACACTGAAGAGTATTTTGTTCTGTTTTGTTTTGCTTAAATTAATTACATTTTCTTGGAGTCTCGAAGCTGTCATACCTCCACCCAGCCACACATGCTATGCAAATAAAAAAGAGCAATAATTACTGCCATGGGAAGGCTGATATTTGTGCATCGCCACTGCTGCTCATTCACAGTTTCTGTTATTTGTTTAGTCTGCCTGGAAGACATGTTAAATGGGCAAAGCCTACAGACAGGTAAATAGATAGACAGGCTTTGTAAATGTTGTAATATAATAATTACAAGAGTCATTGTTTATGAATAAGAAATTGAAGGGAAGCAACTGAAGGAACTGATGTTTGATTATCCTTACTCTATCAATAATATACTAGCAAAGAGTAACGTTGAACCTTTTTCAATTGTCATTAAGTGGTAACCCCACAGATTCTTCCTTTAAATGTCTAAAGTTGTACAGTAGGTTCTCAAGAAAGTTTATTATTTTTGTTAAAATGTGTTATTTACTTTGTTCCATTTAGTTTTCCATACATATTCACAACACTGATTAGGAGCAGACTGTGAATTAGAATAGTTTTATAAGATCTTATGCGCTTATTACACTACTGCTGTAGCAGTTAATTTATTCTAATTAAAGAAAATTTGAAAAGACGGTTCTTTTATTAATCAGGATTTTGTTATAAGGGGATCATCTTAAATAAAAGATGAGGCAGGAAATTATGTAATTGCTGTTTATTCAAAATCACATGTTGAATATCATCAAAACACATTCTAGCACAATACATTTGAATATCAATGAATTTTAAAATTTCTTTAAGTGTTGCAGCCTTGCTAGTGTTACAAGACACTGGCGTTCAGAACTATGTATCCCAGCAGCCTTTGAGTGCACATACAAAGAAGCTAATGGTGGGACGTTTGATTTTAAATTTACAAGGAGTCAGAGGTTCTGACATTGTGTCAGGTGTAAAGGCAACTTTATAAAGTTTGGGAACAAAGTGAACTGCGCAGTAGACAGAAGCAAGCCTTGAGGACAACACATGGCAATACTACTGCTATTACTGCAACACACAGCGCACATCTCTAACTACGGCCTCTGCGAATTAGTGCATTTTGAACTTTTGAACCACTTAGAATTAAAGAAAAAATGCTAAGAAGCACTGCTGTGAGTATAGGTGGTAAGAAAGTTCTTTTTTCATTAACTTTGGCCTTGCAAACTGATTTACCACAGCGCCCTAACTTATACCATCTGGACTGGCTGAAGACAGAAGATGGAAGAAGTTCAGCCAAAATACATTTTTTTTCCTTCTTTCACTGGGCATAAACAGAGACATGACCCAGCAACACAAAAAAAAAAGATCCAGAAGGTGGACAAGAATCACTCATGTTTTAAAACAGATTGAGGATTTCCACAAGACTTGTCCTATTGTACCATTAAGCCTGGGGAGCTGATGGCAGAGAATTTTACCCGTTTTAAAGGTATGAAAATGGATGAAGATGATTAAGATGCTTAGTTCCTCTTTGGAAGATAAGGGTAGAAAAATGTTGATGTCGATTAGCTTGAGACTGAGATAGAGGACTGTGAAATGCTACTAGTAGACTTGGGGAAACACTGACCTACCAGTGGCATTGAGATGGGGCAGGGGGCACAGCCCCTGATGTTTCAGTCCCAGATTTACAAATGATTAAAAGTGCCCCTGATCTTCATGGCCACAGTAAATATTATACCACCTGATCAATGGTGGATTGCAAAACTTCAAGGAAGGACTGCGCTCTTGCTCTTTGATTTTACATAGACATCCGATTCGTGAGAAATCATAAGATGGACGCCCACCCTCCTCTCTTCAATTTTACATACATGTACTTATCACACAAATCCACACTCTTCAGATTTTAATCAAGGTGTGACAGCAGCACGCAACAATCACAGAGTGGGCGAAGACCCTGGTCCCTGCAAATCCTACAAATGCTCCTTGACCTACTGTTTGGTTCACTAAACCAAAGTCCTCAAAGTCCTGTGAAGTGGCAAGTGATGATATTCTACAACAGGCCAATACAGTGAATACAACCAGATTTTGGACTATAATATATTGAAATTAATGACGAGTATATGGTGCTATACGTTACGATTATATTAAGAGTAGAGAGGCAAGCGCTGATGTTGTCAGTTTTGAAAGACATTTTGATCCTCTGGTTTATTTAGGGTTAATACACTCCATGCACAAGGTTCACTTCAATACCTTTGGGTTATTTTCACAATATTTTCAGGATAGTAAGATGGCGTATGGAATGCAACCACCTTAAGTGTTTGGATATTTACTGATTAACATTGTGCTGCTCCTGTCTTCTCTCCGAGGTTAGCCACTATTGCACATTTGTTAGCTCAAGATTATGGAAGCACCCATTACACTGCACCACTTTTCCAGTGATTATCAGTTGCAGACTTCATCTACAGTACATAATCTTAGAGAGTATGTAGCAGTGTAGTTGACATCTCCAGCGACCTAGTCAGACCAGGCTACGACTCGCTCCTATAAAACCAAACAGGTTTGCTTTTATCTTAAGTCATAGGGTTGGACTCGTGTGTGAAAGAACTGACAGCCAATGAATGCTCACTTGGAAGTACAATATATACAGTGTGTACAGGCGTTTTGGACCATGCAATCAGGAGTGAAGCTGGTATTTCCTAGCTTGTTGAATCCTGACAAAATTAAAAAAATGAAAATCAAAGGATTGACTTTGTGGTTGAATGCGCCATACCTGGAAATTATTGATAGAGGCACCAGAGGTGTCCAGCAGCATGTTCACTGACTGTCAGAATGATGTGAACCTGTGTTGAAAGGTTTGAAAAGAGCCATGTAATTTCTAATCCCCGCTGATTACTAGTCATGTACTATGACATACTCAAGGTGGCAGGTGTCTGAGCTGTGGATCTTTTGGGCAGTTTGCACTTTTGTAACTGGAGTAGCGTCACTGAATTGGTTCAGTGGAAGAATATCAGAAATGCCCATTTCATGTATGGCCTTCAACTTGAAATTTTGTGTGTTGTCTCTCCTGTCTCAGTGGAACATTTAGAACACTCTAGACTGAGAACAGGCCATTCAGCCCAACAAAGCTCGCCAGTCCTATCCACTTGCTTCCTCCAAGAAAACATCAAGTCGAGTTTTGAAAGTCCCTAACGTCTTACTGTCTACCACACTACTTGGTAGCTTATTCCAAGTGTCTATCATTCTTTGTGTAAAGAAAAACTTCCTAATGTTTGTGCGAAATTTACCCTTAACAAGTTTCCAACTGTGTCCCTGTGTTGTTGATGAACTCATTTTAAAATATAAGTCTTGATCCACTGTACTAATTCCCTTCAGAATTTTAAACACTTCAATCATGTCACCTCTTAATCTTCTTTTGCTTAAACTGTAAAGGCTCAGCTCTTTTAATCTTTCCTCATAATTCAACCCCTGTAGACCTGGAATCAGCCTAGTCGCTCTTCTCTGGACCTTTTCTAGTGCTGCTATGTCCTTTTTGTAGCCTGGAGACCAAACTGCACACAGTACTCAAGATGAGGCCTCACCAGTGCATTATAAAGGTTGAGCAGAACCTCCTTGGACTTGTACTCCACAGATCGTGCTATATAACCTAACATTCTGTTAGCCTTCTTAATGGCTTCTGAACACTGTTGAGAAGTTGATAGCTTAGAGTCCACTATAACTCCTAAATCCTTCTCATAAGGTGTACTCTCGATTTTCCGACCGCCCATTGTGTATTCAAACCTAATATTTTTACTTCCTATGTGTAATACTTTACATTTACTGACATTAAATTACATTTACATATATATATTTTATAGGAAATAGGTTTATAGGAAATGATACTGTTTGAGCCTAAGACTCCATGTTAGCCCACCATATTAACGAAGCAGCAATTCTGAACAAATCAGCAATTGCATATTTTGATGATGAAACATCAGGTTGAAAACGGTGATCAAGAAAGAAGCATTCCCTTTCCTGTTTGGGTTGGTGACATCATCAGACCTCCCAATTCAACAAGTGCTCTTACAATATAATGTGAAATGCAGAAATAGAGATTTACACTTTGAAAGGACATTTTTTTTTTCACTTTTAAAGACAACAACAAGGCCAAGGAGTTTATCTTTGCAAAGTAAGCAGTAAATCAAATATTCTACCCTTGGAAGTTTACCACAAAAATAAGACAATCATTTTTCCTTCTTGCACCATCAGAAGACTTGGTGTTTTGTACATTTCAGCTTAAAGAAGTCACAGCCTGAAGGTTTTCTCAGTGTTAACAATAATTTCTAATTTGTTACTTTATCGGTTTTAATCAGACAAGTAATTTTATGTGAAAATAAACAGAACCAAATCATCATTCAAAAACTTCAATTAAAAAAAAAGAGTATAAAACCGGATATACTAACTTAAGTTGAGAATTAATTCTATTTCTTCCTTCCACAAATGCTGTTATTGTCAGTTTTATGAGGTGTAGTACACTGAGGCGCTTGCCTGGAAATGATACCTTAGCAACAAATTTAGCTGAAAAGAAAAAGCAAAAAAAAAAAAAAAATGCAGTAAACTGTAAAAGAAAATTGGTTACTTGAAAATAAGAAGTCAGGCCAATTTTCCTTACAAACACTAATTTGATGTACTTTATATTGCAGGAACACAAGCTTGTAAATCTGGAATCTAGCAAATTAAAATGCTGCTTTTGTAATAGAATGCTTCATTATGTCCGTATATGTTTGTTTGTACAAAGTCATTTTTGTTTTGATCTACCAATGGTGCTCTGTCATTTTCAAATGTAGGTCTTTAAGAACAATAGACAACATTCACACAAATCGCTTTGGGTTCAGCAGGGATATTTTGAGTTGCTAGGCAACCTTCTTCTTCACATCTACCGGGAAGATTTTTGAAAACACCTGCGCACTTCTATAAACTAGTGCAGTTGTGAGTAAGTTGTCCGTGGTGTGTAGTGAACATTTGTAAAGTGTAAATAAGCAGAAGGTGGCATGCAGGTCTAACCTCCATGGCAGCAATTGCTTCAGCGTCAGCTGTTGTGCTGTTTGTAAAAAAACTTTCTTTGGAATTGGCCATATCGCCGGTTTCATACTCAAGGTTTGATTTGTCCAGTCTTTGCAACCCCTTGAATATTTTCAGCAGAGAGTTCAATTATTTACTCAGGAAACAATAAAAACCTCACTGGCTGGATTCAGAATGGAATACCCTGCATCATCACGTGCAGCCTGTTTGCCTGTCCTACTATAAAATGTCAGAGTCATTTTTTCCAGATTTATTTGTCATCAGGTGCATGTTTATATTTAGCAGGATTTTAATATAGACAACTAACATAATGGAAATATGCAATCATTTGAAGAGAAGTATGACTGCAGTGAGTCACTACTGTAAATTCTGCATGTGTGTATCACATTCTACATAAGGATATAGTAATGGAAAGTCAGAGAATATCTTTTACTGACTCATATCTGTTTATATATCTTAGCTTCTACTATGTAACTCAGTCATTTAATTTTCCAGAACCTTTAAAGAAGTTATTACTGACTTCCGCCTTTCATTATGTTTTGTACATGTTTCTTCCATCTTAAAAATGTTAGGAAATGAAGGCGCTTTCTAAACAAACAGGATTCTGAGAAATTAATTCATGCATTTATCTCTAGTAGGATTGACTACTGCTATGCGGTGTTCACTGGCTGTTCAAACTGTTCTCTATACAGCCTCCAGTTAATCCAAAATGCTGCTGCAAGAATTATTACAAGAACAAGAAAATATGAACACATAACTCCAGTTCTTAAATCCTGGCTCCCGGTTAAGTTTAGGGCAGATTTCAAAATCCTCCTTTTAACATATAAAGCATTAAATGGCCAAGGTCCGGCTTACTTGTCTGAACTTATCATGACTTACAAACCTGAGCGCACATTAAGATCTCAAGATGCCGGTCTGCTTAGGATTCCAAGGATTAATAAAATAACAGTGGGAGGTCGAGCTTTTAGTTACAGGGCCCCTAAATTGTGGAATGGTCTTCCTGCTTCTATAAGGGATGCCCCCTCGGTCTCAGCCTTTAAGTCTCGGCTGAAGACTCACTACTTCAGTTTAGCATATACTGAGTAGAGCTGCTGATTAACTGTACATACTGCATCTCTGTTGTTAGTCATTAGCACTAAAACATAAGTAACATGATAATTATATTTGAATACTAACCCTCACCTATTCTGTTTCTGTTCTCTGTACTCAAATGTGGCAATTGGTGCCACGGCCCACCTGCCAAGTTGTTTGCCTGCCTGTGGTAAAGTCATCCCTGATGGAGGATCACAGGAATCATGGGAAAGAGGGGTCCTTTCATCGGATTGGCTGGCCGAGCAACATTTCATCCGTGGAATGGCCAAATGGGGAGGCAGCTTGATGGATGAGGTCTCCAGGACTCTAAAATATCAAATCTTATTATGTGATATCATCTACTGTTAAATTCTGCTCCGTGCTTCTAACATTTTTATTATTATGCTGTATTGAGGATTTGTTCTGTTCTGTGTATTGTATTGTGTTGACCCCCTTCTTTTTGACACCCACTGTACGGCCAACCTACCTGGAAAGGGGTCTCTTTTTGAACTGCCTTTCCCAAGGTTTCTAACATTTTTTCCCTGCGAGGGTTTTTTTGGGGAGTTTTGCCTTTCTTCTTAGAGATTCAAGACTTAGGGTCTATCAAGAGGCAGGGCCTGTTAAAGCCCATTGCGGCACTTCCTGTGTGATTTTGGGCTATACAAAAATAAACTGTATTGTATTTGTACATTTGAACAGTCCTAAAATGTGTAATTCGCTACTATGTCCACACTACTTTGTTTTCACTTAAAAATGCAGACACAACAGTGCTCTGTTTTAGCCTTTCATTCATACGACCCCTTAAAATTTTAACCCCGGTAAATAAAGATTTTTTAAAATGCTCTCCAGAGCTGCATATTTCTGAAAGCACCAGCTCAGCATTACAGTTTAGACAGTTGAACAGCAGGTATGAAAATTCAGACTCTGATTGGGCTCTGATTGGTTTGTGCTTATTATGTGACCCTTCCCTGATTGGATGCTGCTCATGGAAGAAAACCAAAATCCAATATGGCAGACACAGAGGAATTGCCTTCTATGGTGCTTGCTGTGTTGCTTCTCTGTATGCATCTTAATTTTTGTTTTTCATATTCGCCCTGTTATACAATATACTCATTTTACAGCTCCCTCTTTCTTGAACTGGGCATTGGCAGGCACAGCCCACCTGGAAACAACTTGGCATAAAGCAGAAACAGTTTTGGAACGCTTAAATACACACTGGCATCATCTCAGTTTACAGTAGAAGCACCAGTCCACGGCATGTCATTCAATTGGGTCAGATGGAGGGCTTCCATGGAAAAATCCAATGCAAATGTAAGCAACCTGGTCTGGCTAGCACATGACTTTGTTCATATTTACCAAACTATAAGCATGATATACACATTTTAATCTATTTGAAAGGAAAATCTATATTAAAATGGCATTCTCTTTTTCCATGAAAACATACAATATGTGGACATTTTTGGGTTAAATTTGAGCAATTAATTAAGGAATCAGTTCTTCTGTAACTTTTCTTTTTTATGGTTTCTTTTATTTAAGATGTTCAAATTAGAAGTAGCAATGTGCACCTTCTATTTTCCTGCTAGTTTAGTCTTGGGATTCACACCCCAGCTCAAAAAATGAAGGTGCCAATTCAAAACTAAATAAAAGTAAAAAGACATCCTGATAATTTAATAAAGGCATAAAATATGAAGTTTATTTGTAATCAGAATTTAGCTGATAGCATTTAAAATATAGAAATTTTTAACAGTCAAACCTTAGAATTGAGCTCAAAATTCAAAAACATTTTTCTTTCAAAGTCCTTAATGCATACTGTATACAAAGTTTTGTGAACTGTTAAGCAGTGGAATGACTGGTGTTTGAAACTCTGAACTTGAAAAGCTTGAGACTGAATAGTTGGAACTCACCTGAAAGACAAACAAGCGCAAGTTGTCCACAATATTTTCTAGGGATCAGTCCATTCCTCAGTTACACTGTCCACTACGTTTTGACTACAGACACACACACATAGACTAATAGACACACATCTTTCCATAAATGCTCAAAACATATTTTAGGAATATTGAAATATGTTCTTCTGTTGGAGTTTTTCATGAATGTGGTATTTTCTTTGTGTATTAAAATATGGAGAAAGTAAAACTCCCAATGAATTAGTGATATGGGAACTCTGACTAAGCAACACTGTCCACTGCCAATCGTTTGCTGTTATTATGAAGATTTTTAAATTTCATTTTATATCTAGAAGTATATCATGAGTTTCTCTTTTTTATTAATTATGAGTTTTCAGCATGCAGTCTAATCTTCTTGACTTCCAAAGAATTTTTAATTCAAAATTTGCTATACAAGATTAAGTAAGTTAGTTATTTTAGAAATTAAATTAGTTATGTGAGAAAAAGAGTAAAACAGAAGCTTTAAAGATGTTAAAAGTACTGAATAATGAAAGATACAACACAAGAAGTTTGGAGGAGGAATCACTGCATTACCCATATGCACTTACGGTTCCTGCAAGGTAAACACTTCCACTCCAGAGATGGGACAGGATGCTGCCTCTAACTTCCTCTTCCTTTCTGTCTGGCAGTCCCAGAAGACATCTCACTTCTAATTCCAGGGTGGCTTCAGAAAGCCAACCCCTTCCAGGGGCGAGCACTATATATATACAGACCATTCACAGGAAGGGGTTGGTCATTTTGGGACCTACAACTAAAAGAGCCAGAACTCCTGTACCCTAGCAGAGAAAAGGTAGGCTCTGAATCGTGGTGAGAGCTGTGTGTTTGGTTTACTTGCTTTCATTTTTTTTTGTTACAGAACTAAACAGGGTTCACCTGGAGTTACCCCAGCCCTTGAGCTGCTGTTTTTCACAGTTTTTCACAATTCCTTAATTTTCCTTCCCCTTTTGAAGGTGCCTTTCAGGTTACAGAGCTAACATGAACTTCAAATGCACACATTAGTCCCAGCAGTGTGACAATTGCTCCATCAGATGCACAGAGCAGACATTTCTTACACACAGTAGACACAGAGGAATGCAGTAACTCATATTACTATTCCTTTAGCTGTGACCTGAGACCAATTTGCATTCTGAATTAAAGGGACATCTTGAAAACCTCACCTGAATGGCAGCACCTTGAATTTATTGCAACAGCTTGTGTCAAATGAATACGGAATTTAATTATTCTGTAGACAAGAAAATGATACCCTCTGCATAAATGTGTTCATTTTTTTTGTCCACACCTTAAGACAAAGAGGAAAGCTGGGGGATTCTCATCACAGTTTAATGTAAAAAAAAATTAATTAAGTGCTAATATGACAACTGCCCCATCCGCTGTTAAAGTTGTGGCTAAACACAGCCATCTGTTATCTTTAAGAAAGACTCCAAACTTTAAAGGACTTCTATCAGATGATGAAAGTGCTTTTCGTGTACTGAAAACAAAGTATTCACTATTCATATTGATAAGCATGCACTGCTGCTCCTTTATCATCTTTTGCCCTTTTTAGAAGATTTTATTTATAAGGAGAAATATGTGAACGTGACCAACTATGACACTATGTGATATTATAATCAAGTTAAGATCTCTATATTATGATATATTTACCATTTATAAAGGGAACTAATGTTTATTGAATATGACTTAAGATAAAATGCTGATGGGCGGCACGGTGGCGCAGTGGTAGCGCTGCTGCCTCGCAGTTAGGAGACCCGGGTTTGCTTCCCGGTCCTCCTCTGATGGAGTTGCATGTTCTCCCGTGTCTGCGTGGGTTTCCTCCCACAATCCAAAGACATGCAGGTTAGGTGGATTGGCGATTCTAAATTAGCCCTAGTGTGTGCTTGGTGTGTGGGTGTGTTTGTGTGTGTCCTGCGGTGGGTTGGCACCCCGCCCAGGATTGGTTCCTGCCTTGTGCCCTGTGTTGGCTGGGATTGGCTCCAGCAGACCCCCGTGACCCTGTATTCAGATTCAGCGGGTTAGAAAATGGATGGATAAAATGCTGATAACAGTGTAAGAAAGATAGCACTTTACCTTTTTATTTTAAACTAAAGTCTTGTTATAACCATTATGCAGGACAGAACTGAATGTAGTGCAAGGAGTAGGCATGCTTTTAGCTACTATGTCCTGGGGAGGAAAATTGTGCTGAAACATTACTTAAATAAAGTTCAAGTTCTTTCTATTTAAATAGCTTCATGCTATTTGTTTTACTACTGCTCAGCTGAAACCTTGAATCATGAAGGAAATATTTAGATGTGATATGAGGGGGGCCCTTGCGGCTGCACTCCACACCCAGAACGCACACACACAGGGATTTTATTTCTATTGCAGACCAGACTTGTGTAAATTCTTTGATTTGTGTCGATGTCCAGGTCTTTATAGCCTGTATATTTGCTACCCAGTAATAGAACTGATAGTTAGGTAGAGCCATGCGGCCTTCTGATTTAGGTCGTTGTAGAGTTGCCCTTTGGATGCGTGGAAGTTTTGAATTCCAAATAAATGAAGTTAGGATTGAGTCTAATTTCTTAAAAAAAACTGATTTGTTAATGTGTGTGGGGATGCTTTGAAATAGGAAGAGAACCTTGGGAAGGATAGTCATCTTAACAATGTGGATTCTCCCCGCTAATGTAAGATGGATGATGTGGTAGAAATTGAAAATCTTATTAAAGAAAGAAACATCTCCAACATGACAAATCAGTTATCAGGCAGGAGGAAAGCTGTTCATTGTATCTTTTAATTACTCCTCAGAAAAAATGCCTTAGAGGGAGTATTCTTCAAAAGCAGTCTGTTATAGTAGAATGGTCAGAATGATCAGAGAAACAAAGAATTGAGGTTCCTTTTATAAACTGTTAAATTTACATACAGTGTCATACATGTACTATGGTTGGTTTGTTGGTTTACATCCAAATGATTTATATAAAATAAATGTCTGTTCTATTCTGGATCTTCTTATACCTTTGAGTTAAGCCACCCACCCTTGAAATGTCTCTGCATATAGTAATTGTCCATTCTGGTTGTTTTTCTGGAAATCTGCTGATTTCTTAGTCATCTCTTAGTCATCTTTCAGTACATTTTGTTGTTCACTTGACCTTTATCTGATTTCCTGATATGCCTGAAAAGGTTTCTAACATTTATTAACCCTTTATTCTATTTCTTTAAGATGAATGCTATGTTACCCTAAAATGATTCTTCCACAGGAGTAGACCTTCTATTCACATTTTGTTTAATGTAATTGATGCAGACAGCAAAATTTTGCAGAAAAGGAGCTTTACATTTACTTGTGATATTTACCCTTAGATATTTAAATTGGTCTGCTAAAATAAATGGGAAAGGATCCAGCCCGACACTGTGAGCTAGAGAATTCAATGGAAAGAGCACACTTTTATTCAAATTGATTTTGAGTCCAGATATCTTTTGAAAATCTCTAATGCTTTCAAGACTGCTGACACAGAATTTTTTGGGTCAGATATATTCAGTACCATATCAACTGCACATTGTGATATTTTCTGTTCCAAGTCCTTCTCTGCCAATCCCCTTTATCTCTGATGCATTTTGAAAGTAGACAGCCAATGGTTCAATGGCGACTGCAAAGATCAAAGGTGATAAGGAGCATCCTTGTTGAGTACCACATTCTAGTTTGACGTAGTCTCATATAATGCGTTTAACTTAAACTGAGGCTCCTGGACTAACATAAAGTAGTTTGATCCATGCACATATGTTTGGGCCGAACCCATTCAACCATATGAAAATTCTTTTTCTTTATCTACAGATAATAAGATCTCTGAGGTATTAGACTTAATGGGTGAATATATTATATTAAATGAATGTCGAAGGTTAGAAGTTAATTGTCTGCCTTTAATAAATCTAGTTTGGTCCTGTGATATTACACAAGGAAGCCCTTTCACAATCCTTCTAGCTAGAACATTGGAGAATATCTTAACATCATTATTTGGAAGAGAGATCAATCTGTATGATGTACGTTGCAATAAGTCCTTATTTATCTTAGGAAAGATAGTAATTAATGCTTGGCAAAAAGTTTGAAGTAGAATTTTTTTGTCTTTAGCTTCTATAAACGTTGCTAATAATAGTGGAGCAAACTTATTTGAAAATTTTTTTATAAAATTCCACTGGGTAGCCATCAGGGCAGGCTGGTTTCCCACTTTGAAGTGGGTTTATAGTATCTAGTAATTCTGAAAGTGTCAGATGTTTATCCAGTTCCGCAGCACTAAGAGTATCTAGCTGTGGTATCTGTTTGGAATCAAGAAAGTCAGTAGGTGGTGCCTTATCTTCTTTAAACTGAATAGAATATAAGGACTTATAGAACTCTCTGAATGTGTAGGTTATACTTTTATGGTTTCTTGTGTGTTGTTAATTACTGTTATTGCGTTACGGTCTTCCTGCTTGTGGATTTCTTGGGCTAAGAACTTGTTGGCCTTCTCTCAATGTTCATAATAAAGATGTCACAATTTAAAGATAAGCTGTTCCATTTCTTTAGTAGTCAAGATGTTAAATTGTGATTGCAAAACCTGTCTTTTCCTATAAAGTGCCTCATTTGGAGACCTGTTGTATTCTAGATCTATTCTCAGTCTGTGTTCCTACATGACCCTAGCAGTAAAACATGCAGCTGTGACATGGATAACAGAAACTGATCTAGAAGTGAGAAGCGGCTTGCCACCAAGGAGTGGTAGTGAAAACAAATGAAATTACCAATTCAGGAATAACTGGAAATAAAAAGATAATGGTGAAAAAGATAAGAAGTGACAATGCTGCCTTAGAATGACACTGATGGCATTGGATTCTTAAATGATGAAGAATCCACTATTATGCTCTCTAAGCTCTTTCTTTCTTTCAAAAACTCTTTATTTTATGTTTTTTTCAAAAATCCACTGTCAATCTCTGTGTGATTGTGGCAGAATTCTCAGAAGAGTACCTTGTCTTTACTATATTGTTCAAGGTAACATGGCTCCTGCTATGTCATCTGCACCCACAGTATGCCTGGTGATTTAAATACAAATGCCAAGAAAATCTAAATAAGGAAATCTATAAAACAGGACATAATGTAAAGAAATGATGGGGAAAACACCTTTTAGATATTGGATATTGTGCATTTTGTGTAACCTTTTTTATCTTGCCTGAAGATAAATTCCATGTTTGCTTTAGTTAGCCTTGACTCCATTCACCATACAGGTACAAAAGTCAATTTACAGTATAAAGACTGCAAGTTGTGAATGTGAATTGGCGCTAATCCATGATGTTTTGTTTGGTCTTACTCCTTGGAAAAATTAAAGAACACTTCTGTCCTTTTCCTTTGGCTTCTTAAAACAGCACAGGTTTGTGTCCTTATAACTTTCAAAAGCCATTAGAGTTATCTGTTGCCAACCCCATCAGTGCTGACAAATAAAAAGTATGCAATACTACAACAGTGCAGTTCTGGCTTTTCAAACTTTGCATGACTGACATAAGTGGTGGTTTTCATTTAACTATTAAAGCACAGATTTGTCTCCTAATGGGCACCTGTCTTTTGCAACATCCCACTCAAAATACATACTAACTTATATAAGCTTAATTTACAAGGGATCTGGGAAATTCACAGTATACAGCTTTCAGGGCTTTGAAAATGCAGTGACAAACATTTGCATTAAGTGTTCAGCATGATATGAAAGTATTACAATATGGCGTATTTGACATAGAAATCAATAAAGATATCAAATTTTAATCTCCCCACATTAGATATCATTCATGTGTGATGGCCGGCCGGCATTTCAGTCTGGCCGGGACATCCCTCAACTAAGAGAAAGAGCCTTTTTAGGGCACTACATCCCCCGGGATGCTAGATGGCAGATACCCTGGACGGAAATGGTTTCCCAGATTCCTGCAGGGCAGCATGGGACATGGAGCCCAGTTCTTCAGCTCTGTTGGTTGCCGTGGGTGTCGCCAGGGGGAGCTCACCAAAATCCCGGGGACTAGTTCGGTGACATTAACCCGGAAGTACTTAGGAGTCATGTGGACGGAAACCCACAGTACTTCCGGGACACCTGAAGAAGGCGTTTGACCTGGAGACGGAATGGTTCTGGGTCATAGACTTTTAAAAGGACAATCAGAAACCCAGTAGATCGAGCCAGAGTTGGGTGGTAGAGGTAGAGCTGCTGGGAGTGGAGGATTGTGTTATTGATTAATATTATTATTGTATTGATTTATTATTGAAGAATTGTGGAGTGTGCGGTGCTTTGTGCACAATTATTGAAGAAAATATTAAAAGAATCTTCTTGGTGTTTTACTAGTGTGTCTGGGACGTCTGTCTGGTGGGTTCAACGGGGCAACAGCGACCCCTAGTGTCCACACATGTAACATTTTAATATCAACTCCTGTTGAATTAGACAAAGATGATAACGGACATTGAAGCATAATTTTAAAACATGTAAATTAAAAATGTAGAACATCCTTGTATATTCAGTATGGCGTGGTCAGTCATGTTTCCATAATCCTGCACACGCACAAAGTCTCCACACAGTTAGTTACAATATAAATGTGTATTTTTCCTTAGAACTACCTGAACTCATCTAGATATGAACTTAAGAAGCTGTGGCTCACAGATTTTGGCCTATGGTGACCTCAATATGTCCCTCACCAGTTGACAAATCCAGGAGTGATTTATTTCTACCCTGACCAGCTCTCTCCAATTCATCACACAAATTCTTAATGGTATTCAGATCTGGATGGGGCCACTGAATTAAGTACTTTTGTGTTATTCTTCCCCTGCTGCCAAACCAGGAGCTTGAGTCATACGTCAGCACAGTTGTTTAAGATTTAAATGGTCCTGGATACACATATTTAGCAAATTAGAAGGACTGCATATCTGAATTAATACAGCAATATCATGTCACAAGTGCTGTTGTGATGCCCTAAAATGGAGAAGGAGGACTGTTAGTAAAGCAAATAGTATCACTGAAAGAACAGACATTTTTATAATATACTAGGGGGCTCTGTCCTCTGCTCGCTGGGCTTGGTTAACCGGATATACAATTTAAAGAGATTGTTATTTTCATTTCATCCATTTTTTATTTCTTGATATTTGCCAGTAATAAAGCTGTAGTGAATGAGCTATTTCACCCTAACCCTGGGCTGCTAGTGCCATGCTGCGTGATCTGCATGTCGCGTTGCGCATCGATCATTTAAAAGCCTGCACAGCAGCTGTCCTTTTGTCTCACAGGACATTAAAGTGTCGTCGAGAAATTGTTTGTAAGTAGGGCATGATGTGCAAGTAGTATCCTGGGACTTCAAAGTCTCTTCCATGCAAGTAGTCTCTTGGGACTTCAAAGTCTCTTCCGAGAAGATCCGAGAAGACCTGCTGTGCATGTGCACCGCGCCAACATTTTTTGAATTCTTTACGACGTTCTACATTGTCATCTACTCTAAGTCCTTTATTTCTGGCCCCAGGTGTGGTTAAATGTCTTTCTCACGAGACATATATGCTGCTCACGTTGTGAAGGGGTGGGGGTGTAATGAACACACGCTAAGGAGTTGCGGTTGGATCAGCTGCTGTCTTGCTGCTGCTGCTGCTGCTGGCGAGCTGCATGTTCTGATTGTCGCGCTGCGTGTCGATCATTTAAAGCCTGTACAGCAGCTGTACTTTTGTCTCACTGCCTTGCCTCATGTACAGTAATGTCAAAATGTCTTCCGAGAAGATCTCGTCTCCCTTCCAAGATTTTTTTTTATAATAGGAGATAAAGTCACAATTCGTCTTGCCACAAGTAGCTACTGTAATCTGTGATCACTGCATATTGTTTTTTCATTTTGCTAGTTTATACTTGAATAAGGCATGTTACATACATATTAAAGTCTAGAAAGAGTAATGTGAGAGTGCTGTAGACAAAGCATGCCATTGGAGTGTTTATAGTGGAAAGTGCAAGATGAAGAGAACCACCAAACCCTTACACTAGATGAAAGAACATGACTACTCTAGGATAAGACTGTGTGGTGGATTACTTGGAAGGGCTTTAGTTGGGGATCTGAACTCCACGGTTTGGTGTTTGCCTTGTTTCTAGGGGTGCTGGCTCCCAGCAACTCTCTTAATGCCACAGCGGAATCAGAAAATGGATGACTAGATGCATGTTTGATTGATGGTTGATTACTAGATGCTGCTGTTCATCCTAATGTGTGCAGTTTGGAAAACAAGGGAACTGAGAAAAACTTTTATAATAATTAAAAATGGGGTTGCTTGCCACAATGCAAGAGAGAAAATTTTTATTATGCACATTGTAACATATGCAGATCTCTTCAGTATGCTTTGAAGTTGCTGTAAATCAAGCATTTATCAAAAGCTCTGATAATAAAGAATGCAATGTCATGCCATTTATTAGTAAGACATAAATCATAGACACTCAGTGTTACCCTTCAGACTCCAAATTTATCATGTGGCGCATCATTTTTTCAGTTGGCAATATTTTTTCAATGACATTTTTCTGGAATCATCATCAGCAATCTAATTTTTCTTGTTACATAAAGAACTGTTTACACAACCATTTATCATGGAAAAAAACTATAATAGATCATACTTGAACATAAAACAGTATGAACATAAAAACACAAGGGAAAGTCATTGTAATTTTGCACTTATTTTTTTACAGTTCAGATAGTTGTTAAGGATTATATTTGTATTGTGCACATTCAAATATTTACTAAAGCAGTCCACTTAATCCAGACAATATTCATAAGTTGTAATGGGTAAGGAAAATAGCACAGCAATATCACAAATAATTTCATACAATAGAATGAAAAACAGCCCCAGAGCTGAGACTTGGTCTTGATTTTGGTGTATATTCTGTTTAAACTGTGACATATATGTCGAAACTGTATTTATATATATTTATAAGTGGCTTTCTAATGGCTAAACACAAATAGACTTTATAGAGTTTTTGACTGCACCTAAATAAACAAAATAAATTTTATAATTTTATCTTTCAAATAGTGAAAAATATTCCAAGACACAGATATACTCTTTTTGTGTTGTTTTTAAGATATTATTTTGCAGATTTCATTTTTAATCCTGTTATTAATTCCTGTGTTTTATTTATTATTTTATTCAGTCCAGTCTTTTTCTATTAATGTGTGTATTTGCTTCCGTATGTTAAGCCGAATGGGCCAGGGCCACCTAATGATGCAGTTGGGGAACTGGGCATCATTTTTGATTATTGCTTGTAATTTGTGTTACCTTCTGAAGTTTTAGATATCCTGGCTGTTGTTTTGAAGTACCAATTCTGGTTACTTATTTGGATCTGTTTACTGTTCCTGTTACACATAGTCAGAAACATGGCAAGAAAGGGAATTTAGGTTCAAAAAGGTTCCCCAAGACAGGCCAGGACCTTAACTGGCCATACAGGATAAGGCTAACCCCAAATCAGCCAGCCACTAACTACCACCTGCAGGCTTTGGCCAAAAACAGAGAAAGGGCTTTAGAAGGTAAAAAATGCCATTAAATCCCACATTTTGCAAAATACCTCACAAGGAAGAGAAACAGTAAAAACTTTGACCTGTAATATTTATAAAAGAAGATATTGAAAGACGGCAAAAAACAGACAATATAACAAAAATGTTCAAAAGAGCAGAAATGAGTTACCTAAAAGGTAATTCAAAGCTAAAGGTAAGCCCCAATACACTTAACTGAAGGTAAACATCCAGAAGCAGAGGCAGAATAATAGAGAAAACCAGAAAATCCAAACAGAAAACAATGCTTACAAAAAACTCCTAACAAACTCAATGAACCAATTCTGAAACCTTCCCTTTGGCCAACATCCTACCCCCTGAAGGTAGTAGCAAAGAGGAGACTTTCCTTCTTTTTAATTGTCTTGCTTTATAGTCATTCCAGTGTGTGTTCAGACCAAAGTGTGTATGTATATTTATTTATTTTCTTATCTATTTTATATGTATATGTATTTATCATAATCTATACTAATAAAAGGCGCAAAGCCCTTACTGACTGACTGACTGACTCACTGACTCATCACTAATTCTCCAACTTCCTGTGTAGGTAGAAGGCTGTAATTTGGCAGGCTCATTCCTTACAGCTTACTTACAAAAGTTGGGCAGGTTTCATTTCGAAATTCTACACGTAACGATCATAACTGGAACCTATTTTTATCCATATACTGTAATAGACTGTAGGTCGATGGCCGTGGGGGGCGGAGTTGCATGTCACATCATCACGCCTCCCGCGTAATCACGTGAACTGACTGTGAATGCAGTACGTAGAAAAGAAGGAAGAGCTCCCAAAGAGCGCTAAAGAAAAACGCATA